>NC_056739.1:1907023252-1907320752 GCF_019279795.1 Protopterus annectens | reverse complement strand
CTCTACAGGCATGTCGCAGCACAGAGTGATAGACACCTGTGTGAAAGTGCATAACCACAACCAATGTGAACACAGCCACAGTCACATATGGTAAGCTACCATAATATTACAGTATATGGATTATCTGTTCAACACCATCCTCATATGTGCCACTCACTCACTACCCCTACATATACTAGGCTGCTACACAGAGTGATCTGAAGCCTGTCTGTGGTATGAGACATCTGTGTGTTTGGCCCTACAAACATGTAAGATGATAGGGTAACAAACAGTGGAGCAGCATGTAGCATCAGATACAACAGGACCAAAAGCAATGACATCTACCAGAGTCTGTACACAGGCCAAGGTACATACTAACAACTCACACACTGACGACAATCACCATAAGTACACAGACCTCAGTACTATACACACAACCACAGAATATCCAGGTTATGCCATCAAATATAGCCCTTACTATACATAACATGTGTAGCAGTCTGATATCTCACCGGCTTGTTATCAGATATGATGTCAATAAATATGGTGTACAGCACATATGCACCTCTTACTGCATGACATATGTACAAAGATTGACAGAGCTGTGGTTGGAGGCACAAATACAGAGCCAATATTGACATGTTGCTGTGATAACCTCTTACATTTACTGTTGTAACAGGGTTTGTTGCAACATATGTCCTATGAAGGATATGAAGTCTGTAACTCTCATGCCTGTCACCATCTGCAGACTGCAATCCTCACACTACCTTCTGCAGTACACAGATAGGTGCTCTGTGGGTAACACAAGAAACAAATGGCACCACACACTGCCCAGTGTGCAGATGACCCTACAGATGGGGTTTTCTCATAAATATAGTAATGACATGGCAGGTATTAAAACATGTAGGACAGCCATATCCCACACATGCTGTTAAACCAACATTACTCCAATTGCAGTATAGTAGCACTTACAGTCTGTAGTCAAGTCAGGCACACCCCCCTCCTGTGTGTTGGCCTGTTTCCACAGTGTATGTTGTTAGAGGTAAATCCTCAATCCATCTGTGATGCTGTTTGCCAAACAACAGATCTAGTTTCTGCTCACAGTGCAAGAAAAGGCCCAACACCAACATGATGTTGCTAGATATTGGAGTGTGCTTCCATGCAGTTGGCTATGGAAATGTTACCACAGCTGTTCCACATGCAGTCAGCTAGAGGAGGGCTGAAATTCATGCAGAGGCCATCAGCTGATCATGAGCATCACTTACAGGACACATGCTGCTGCATAAGCAAAGCAGAGGTAGGTCTCCACATCCACCAGAGAGGGAATGAGAGAGGAAGACAGAGGCAAAATAAATTCAGGGAGGGGTGGGAGAGTAAAACTTAAGCATGTTTGTGTCACACACCTACCAGCACAGGGTATCAAACCCCTGACGACTATGTAGTGCTATCACATTTCTATGCAGTTATCAGATGCGCCACATAGGTTACATGTTGAGGATCCCTCAAAACATATATGTGATGGTGAGTGGCATCTGCAACAGGGATGTGGTAGCTATATGGTAGGTGGAGTGCATGTGCCTGTCCGCATGAACAGGTGGCAGTAACAACACAGCCACACTCTGACAGGGATACACACACATTGACACAACTGGCAGGGCCAGGAATACAACTCATCACCAGTGAGATTGCCATAGCACATTACTGTGCAGGTATCACATGCACCACAGGGGTCATACAGAGGTTATACGGGCAAAGGGTATGTGGAGGTGTCTGACATTGGACATCATGCTTCAGTATGCCAGTGGGGGTTGTAGTGAGTGTGAATGTGATCATACAACGCACACACACACACACACACACACACACACACACACACACACACACACACACACACACACACACACACACACACACACACACACACACACACACACACACACACACACACACACACACACACACACACACACACACACACACACACACACACACGGTGCCATTACTGACATGCATGGGTGCATTGCTTCATGGGTGTGTAGTGGTTGACTGTGCCATACAGCTATACAAGGCTAGGCGATGGGTGTACCTTGGCATCAGCCCACATGACAATGGCCTGCATTGTGGCTCAGGGGTGTAATTTCTGGATTTTCCCACACAGGTGGGTATTGTATTCACCATCCAGTCACCTGGGTGACTATTGTGTGTTGGTCCATGACATGGATGGTGTCTGGGATGTGCACACTTCCCACATGCATGTACAGTGACATGTAGAAGTGTACCTGGGGTGTCTGGCCCATGTTGTGTGCACAGATTATCATCAGAGGTGCCAGTTCTGGCCTCATGTGTTGGGAACTGGTAATAGACAGCAGGTTTACCCTGCACCTACATTGATAGCATGTTACCGGCATTACCTGGTGTCAGTGGCATCTGTCCATACAGGGAATGTTTGCAGGCATGGTATGTCCTCTGTGGGTCACATTTGATGGCATCACAGGTGTTGTAGGATTCCAGTGGGGAACATGGGGAAGGTGCACTGTCAACATATACGTGCCTATTGGACAGATGGACAGGATGCCATGCCCTCTGTAGTCCACTGCAATCACAGCATAGTTACTATCAGTGGGCGATATGCAGGATACTACCAACATAGCAGCTGTTGCCTAGGCAAGTGTGTATGTGTATATGAGACATGGGCTGAGAGTTTTCACTGAGTAATAATAATACGGTTGCTAACTTTGTTTGCCTGGCCTTGGTGTCACATATATGGGTATGGATTTGCACCCCAGCCTCTTGGCTTTTTCACATCTGTTATCCCTGTACAGTGAACATTGTGATACATATTAGGGCCACCATATAAGAAATTTGCAAAACCCACTCCACATTGAGCCCAGACACACTCACAACCACCTCCACACAGGATACGAGTTATAAACACAGACAAACACACAACACACACACACGCACACACACACACACACACACACACACACACACACACACACACACACACACACACACACACACACACACACACACACACACACCTGTCATGTCTGGGATTAGAACTCCTGCCTGACTACTTTATTATATTACAGCACTATGCAGTTATAGGACACGCCATAGAGATTAGTGGAGTACTCCTTCCCAAAAGGTGTATTTCACATTGGATGACATCAGCAGGATTGCAAAAGTAGGGCATTTGAACTGCAGTGAGTGTGGCTAGGCTAAAATGCATTGCTCCCTACGCAGACATTGAAACACACACAAAACATCAACAACCAACATGTGTGGGAATAGAACCCCTACCAGAGTTCTGTATCACACTACAGCATAAAACTGTTATAGGATGCACCATTGGGGATTACTGTACTACTCCTTCCTCAAAGCTGTATTTCACAATGAATAACATCAGCAGAATTTTCAAAGTAGGGCATTTGAATTATAGTGAGTGTGGCTAGGTTAAAATGCATTGCTCCCTTCACAGACATTGAAACGCACACGAAACATCCACAACCGACATGTGTGGGAATAGCATCTATATTACATCAACGAAGTTTAAATGTTCGAATCTCTAAAGGTCAACCTTTAGAGATCAAACATTTAAATGTTTGAAAATGTAATAAAAACAAAATAAACAAAACAAAAATAAAGAAACGGGTTTTAACAGGGGGCAAGCCCCCCTGCACTCCCCACACCCCCTGCTACTTAAATAAACCAACTCCAAGATTGCACATCAGTGCATTACAGTACGGAAATGGGAAATTTTCCCTTCACTACACTATAGCGCAATCTTGGAGTTGGTATATTTAAGTAGGGGGGGTGGGGGCTTGCCCTCTCCTTACACCCTTTGGTTTTTGTTTTTATTACTTAGTTTTTTTTATTTTTAAAGATTTTTGAACACATAAATGTTCGATATGTAAAGGTTGACCTTCACAGTTTTGAACATTTATGTGTTTATTGATCTAATATAGACCCATGGGAAAAGAACCCATACCAAAGTTCTATATCACACTACAGCATGAAGCTGTTATAGGAAGCACCAGTGAGATTACTGGAGTACTCTTTCTCCAAATCTGTATTTCACAATGAATGACATCAGCACGATTGCCAAAGTAGGGCATTTGAATTGTAATGAGTGTGGCTAGGCTAAAATGCATTGCTCCCTACACAGACATTGAAACACATACACAACATCTACAACTGACATGTGTGGGAACAGAACCTTTAACAGAGTTCTATTTAACACTACAATATGAAGCTGTTATAGGACACACCATGGGGATTATTGGAGTACTCCTTCACCAAAGGTTTGATTCACAATGAATGACATCAGCAGGATTGCCAAAGTAGGGCTTTTGAATTGTAGTGAGTGTGGTTAGGCTAAAATGCATTGCTCCCTACACTGACAATAAAACACACACACTTGCCATGTCTGGGATTAGAACTCCTACCTAACTAGTTAATCACACCACAGCAGTATGCAGTTGTAGGATGCACCACTGAGATTACTGGGCTACATCTTTTTGAAAGGTGTATTTCACAGTGTATGCCATCAGCAGCCTTGACAAAGTAGGGCAATTGAATTGTGAGTGTGACTAGCCTAAAAAGCATTGCTCAATACACAGGTGGTGACACACACACATAGTTGTCATGTCTGGGATTATAACTCCTACCTAACTAGTTTATTACACTACAGCAGTATGCAGGTATAGGATGCATCACAGAGATTACTGGGCTGCAGCTTTCCAAAAGGTGTATTTCACAGTGTATGACATCAGCAGCCTTGACATATTAGGGCATTTGAATTGTAGTAAGTGTGATTAGACAAAAAAGCATTGTTCTCTGTACAGACGGTAACACACACACACACACACACACACACACACACACACACACACACACACACACACACACACACACACACACATACACAGTTGCCATGTCTGGGATTAGAACGCCTATCTAACTACTTTATCACACTAAAACAGTACGCAGTTATAGGAAGTGCCACAGAGAATACTGGCCTACACTTTTCACAAGGGTGCATTTCAAAGTGGATGACCTCAGCCAGCATGTCATAGTACAGCTATGGGGAGGGCAGTGTGTGTGCATGGGCCATAACCCATTCATCTAGAGGTTGACACACGACATGCAGGCACATGCAGGGTTATATTCCACAGGTACATGTATACAGCTGCTAGATGACTACTTCCTTGTGCAGTCATGTTGCACAGCTAGCACTTGCACCACATAGTCTGTCATGCTGACAGATATCAATGGCTAAGGTCTACAGTGAGTGATATCCAAACCTCATATGGCTGTAGCCATTTGGCTGTGAGCTGTGGAACAGGCCTCATAATGGATGGCCCCTTGTGACAGTCATTCTCTTCCACACATCTGTGTATGTCTACTTTTGGCTTATTATAGTGTGTTGTCCTTGGATATATGCCTGTATTCCTATCCAGTGTCTGTGCAAAGAATGAGTGCTGCATACTGAGGAGTGTCTGCACTAACATATGCAAATGCCAGATATGTCTGGTCCACTGTTGTTTGCAGACATGGCCTTCACTTGTTTAAGTGTGTGACCTTGCCCAGTATGTCCTTCTGTATTGAATGTGTGGATCAATTCCAGGTAGTTTATACTTTAGTGCAGACCTCTGTGTTGTACACCTACAGGTAGCATACTGTTTCTGCAGGGTATCCATCAATCATTTGGCAATATGAGGACAAACTGTGCAGGGGATAGTGTGTACTGTAGATGATTGTGTCTGTGCTGCTTCAGCTGCATGGTACTGCTGTTAGCAGAGATATTCAGACATGTGTACTGTTATCCACGCTGATGCTTTTTATCCTCATGTACTGTCAGGTGGACATTCTTGCTCACAGTGATGACTTGGGGGACAAGGGTGACTGCAGCTGTATCCAGTATTGTGGGCAGACACCTACGTATTCATGGTAAGTTATGCCATTCTGGAGGGAGAGATGCAGACACTTGGTGCTGGGTTTATGTATCCAGTTCAACACCTTGGTACAGTGCTGGTAGAAGATCCCATACTTGTCCACCCATCAACATGGCAGTATGGCCATATCTTGCTGTGGCAATTCCTCACAGCTGTACAGATTTGCTCATGTTAGCCAGAAGGAGGGCCCATGGCTCAGAACATTTACCCTATTGTGGTGTACAGGCAGGTGCATAGCCACCCATGTATGTGTTTGCAGCCAGAGATAGTGTGCACACAGCTTGGTGTCGCACCCTGCACATTCCATGCTGTCCATGCTCCTACACTCCCGTCTGTTGTTCTAACCTCTTCCATACATTATGCATACCTTCTCTGATATTTTCCCTAAGAGTATCACCACATCACAGGTGTGAGTTAGTGTTGGTCCACAGTTCATGCAGTGGGACATGGTGGACATGTTACTGTGGTTTGTCCACATGGCCTTGCATATGGCTTAAATGGAGTATGTTATGTTGTTATGTGGGTGCCAATGACATAACATGCATTGGCAGTACATGTGAGACACAGGCCTTTGGCAGGTGCCTATGGGGCATTAGGTGTTGATGCAGGCCAGATGTTGCAGGCCATTGCATTCTGTCAGTCCTACAGTCCCAGACCACCATACAGTATGTTCCCCAGGGGTGACAGGGTAGTTGCGATAGTTGTTCATGGCAAGACCTTCTATCAGTCTTGATTAGGTGGTGTGGATGCTGGCAGAGTGCTACCTACAGCTAGGGACACATCTGCATGAGACACCTGCACTACATGCTGCAGTCTTATGCTATTGCCATATACAGGTGGGCTCATACTGTACCCATTCCCCATAGCAGGGATATTGCCAGAGAGGTGCCTGTGAGTTGTGTTTGTGTGGATGGGTCCATGTGTGCTATGGACACTACTAGCATATGACAGACATATATGCATGGGGCATTACAGTTATGCTGGCATAAGCTGATTCTCAATACATCAGTCCTACCATCTTTGTGATCTGCAGGTGTCCAACCAGACATCACTGGTATCCCTTACTACAGGTCCTGTTACTGTGATGCATACTTATATGTACAAATCCAAGGGTGTCACCATTTCACAGTGACACAATATATACTGTATGTCTGGGGTACTTTCCTCTGTGTATTTCTTGTATATCTAGCCTAACAGTCATGCCATGTCAGTCTTTCAGATGGTGACACATATTACCACCATATATTTACAATGGCTTACTGCTAGCATGTGTTATACTGGTGGGGATTGTCTTTAGCACTGCAGTCGTGAAGGCTTGTCCCTGTTATCAGCAGTAGTGGGCAATGGCCACCAGGTCTTACCTCAGCATGCATACATACTGACCACTCTCACACATTAAGAAACACACACCATCCTAACACACACAGGCCTGCATATTGTGCAAATGCTACAACCAATCTTGTTACCCTGGTCACCTCTGGTCATCTGTGCTTGACTAGTATTATACTAGCTCATGCATGTTACTACATTTCTACACAGGTTTGGGGGAGCACACCTGAGTGTCACAACATTTCTGCACTGGATTGGAGGAGGGGGGCAGACCTGTCTGTTTCCACATGTCTACATAGGTGTGGGGGGCACTCCTGTTACTACATTTCTACACAGGATTGGGGGGGACACATCTGACTGTTTCTACATGTCTACATGGGAGTGGGGGGGGGGCACACCTGACTGTTACTACATTTCTACATAGGGTTGTGGGGGGACACACCTGACTGTTTTTACATTTCTACACAGGATTGGAGGGGGGCACACCTGACTGTTTCTACATTTCCACACATGATTGGGGGGCACACCTTACTGTTTCTACATATCTACATAGGATGGGGGGGTACACATGGCACATGCACACATTTTCTATGACTGTACTGATATGTCAGGTACTCCATTTCATTCTGTCTTCTAACGTATCATACTGACTAGAGGCATATCAGTGTACTACAGGTCATAGCTTTGGTTGCCCGACATATTAGTGTCTGACTTCCTACCCTTCAGAACTAACATCCCACTGCCTGACCTGCTGTAGTCTAAATGTGTAGGCCTGGGGGGGGAGGTTATCCATAGGCATCATTCAGAAGCCATAACACAGGCTTTGTTTGGGTTTGTCTATACCTATCCTGCTGGCTGAGACTATTGTTGGGTATGTGAACCTCCCTGACTGGAATGTGTGAGCCATATGTACACACATGTCACAGTACATTTCCTGCAGTGGGTTTTGTCACCCTGTGTAGTACTGGCTACTATGGTGATTTCAGTATGTGTTACAGATGTCATGGTACCACTAAGGGTGTCTACTATCTGCTGCCATAACATTCAGCCACCCAATTCCCTTGCATGCACACATCCATACCATAGATACAGGTAATGACACATTCTACTCAATTTGGCAATTGGTAGGTTGATTGGCTTACTTTGTGGGTGTGCCAGGATTGAGGATGGTGCTGTTGGGCTGCCTATGTCAGTTGCACATAGTACACTCCCTATACATGGTTGAGCGTAGGTAGTGTCATGTTTGGCATCACTTTTACTGTATGTGTGAGTCAGAGAGAGGTGTCATTCCATGGGTCCCTACTGTGTCAGTGTATGTGCTATGCATTGTCTCTTTGCCATGGCCTGGGTATACTGGGCATGTTTCCATCTGACTACTGGGGCAGGCACAGGTTGTTCCTCCTCCGTGTCCCCCTGTACCTGTGCAGGCATTGGCATTGGAGGGGGGCTGTGTGGCCATGACCCATGCTTTTCCTGCTGCAGCTGTTTCCACAAGGTCATATCGTGTAGCATGCACATACCATAACAATTTGGGTATATGTAGCTGGTGAGTACTGCAGGGCTCCACCGGATGTGTCCAGACACTGGAACCGTGACTTGAGCATCCCAAACACACACCGCTCTATTATAAGTCTGGTCTGTGCATGTGCCTCATTATGGCATTCTTGTTCAGGTGTATGTGCATTTCTGATGGGTGTCATCAGCCACAGCTCCAGTGTGTAACCAGCATCCCCCACTAGGTGACCATAGGGGATGTCCCCACTGGCAAATATCTGGTACAGCTGCATCAGATGCCAAATGTGGGAATTGTGATAGCTTCCAGTACAGCCAGCACACACATTAATTATAATGCCCTGGCATCACACACGACCTGGCAGTTGATGGAGGGGAGGCCCCTGTGGTTGATGTAGGTCCTACTCTGATCACCGGGTGGTGCTTTGATGTGTATGTGTGTGCAGTCTATAGCAACCACTACCTCAAGGTATTCTGCAGTTTGGTGGAGGAGGCGCATATTGCTGGCCAACACCTCATGGGTGTTGAAGAAATATATGTGCTCACTGGCATGTGCTGACATGGTATCCAGGAACTGGTGGAATACTCTGGATTCTGATGCCTGTGAGATCCCCATGATATCCCCAGTTGAGCTTTGGGGATTACCTGTGGCTAGTATTCCTAGGCCTACACATACCTTGGTATCCACTGGGATGGGTTCCCCTCGGTCAGTTTGGTGTGTCAGGCATGGCCGGCACAGCTCAACAATTTGCTGTAGGAGGTCCATGTCCACCCTATAGCGCTCCCCTTTCTACATCTCATGTAGCCCTGGTAGGTTACCCTGGGTCTGTACACTCTTCTCTGTCTCCTCACTGTGGGTTGATCGGCAGCATTCACATCCTCACCACCCTCAGCCTCTTGCACATGTTGTTCTATGTTGCCTGCTGCAGCCCCTCTCATTTTGTAGTTTTGTTTGTTAAAAGTTCCCAGCTTGTATGCACCAGTGGTATAGATTATGGGAAAGACCAGAGGAGAAGGTCTCTGCATAGTTTATAGTAGTGTTCTGGGTTGGGCTTGTCTGCTGCCTGTGTAATTGGCTGATTCTGATACATTTCACCTGCCAGCTATGCTAGTTCTCCTTGATTACCTTCCTACTGTTGTTTTCTCTTCCCATTGCTTTCCTGTTTAAGCTCATGTGTGCGCTGCACAAACAGAGTGCTCAAATGTGCACAGTGCTGCTATTTCCTGGTTTAACTTTTTTTTTCTTCCTTTAGAACCCAGTGCGCGGCGTGCACACATGCTTAGGCAATGTAAAGAGTGCTAGGGAGATTCAGACACACCCCCTTGCTTAGCTGTGCTAAGCTAGGAGCAAATCCGAGCTACAGGGCTCAAATCTGCTTACAGTATGCCTGACACACACCCCCCCCCCATGATGTCAGCTAACTCCTAGGCTTGCACCAAGCTATTCCTACTTTTACACTTTTGTGACCTGAGTAGCATACTGGGGAAAACTGAGATTCACTATCATTCCCCTCATTTGCATAGGATTGCCTGCTAATGCATAGTTACATTTCTCACACTGAGCCTCCTCCTTAGCAACCACTACTCACTGGCCATGTTGTCTTCTGCCTGCCATTGACTTTCATGGCAGAATAGTGATTTTAGTTAGAATGCTTATTTTAGGTGTTTTTTTATTTTTTCCCCGCGATCCCATTTGCATGCCGCTGCCCTATGCTTTAACAGCCAAGGTCAGTTAAAAAAATAAATAAAAGTTGATTTTTTTTTTATTTTTTAGGCTGTTTGCAATGCCAATGGTCTTCTACTTGGCCATTGGCATGCTTCCTGACTGATATGCAGGCTTTATTTGGAGCTGTCACAGCTCCATTTTGGATTTTACAGAAATGTACTCAGTTACTAACCAAGTACATTTCTGCAGATTGCACTAGCCCTGCATGGCTAGTTTCAAGCTTCCTGGATTGCAAATTCACCTCATTTGCATAGATTTCTCCTGCAAATGGGGTGATTTGCTACAGGGGCTTAGTCCATGCAGGACTAGTGCAGGAGCACTCGTGTATTCCCCTGCAGGCTGTTCCTGGATCACACGGCAGACATATTATCTGCTAAAGCTCCTGCACTAATCCTGCACACCATGCAAGGCATGCAGAATCCAGGGGAGAGTTTAATTCTAAAACTAGTTCTGGCAAGTAGTTTGAAAACCAACACTACATGTTAAAGGTATTTTAGTATGCATAGTAGCTTACAACTTGCTACCTATTTAAAATTGTATCCATATGTTAACTTGACCCCATCGTAATATAGACCCATCTCATTATGATTATCATCCCCAAATCAGGTGCTCCCTGCAGCCCTCACTTACATTAACTTCAGTAGTCTTCTGTGCAGGAATAAAAGTGCTGGAAGGGACAAATTTCTGCAACCTAGTGTGTTTAAATCACTTCATCTTTAAATATGGACAAAAAAATAAATGGTCAAATGCATGCACATATACTCCCACACACACACACACACACACACACACACACACACACACACACACACACACACACACACACACACACACACACACACACACACACACACAAAGAAGTGAAGTGAAGATATACTTGCTAAATGACAAAAATCTAAAAGTAAGACGAGTGATTTTAAATGGTTTCGTTTGCATTAAAGATGTTGACATCTTAACCATTACAGGAAACTAATGTTTGCATATCAGAAATTTAATGTCTACTGCATTTCATTATTACAGACTGAATGACAGAGGTAATTATGTCTATTTCTAAAAGAACAAGCTAGAGCCAGAAGACAAAATAAAAACTAAAAAATAGAAATTGCTGATAGAATGCTGTCAAAGGCACTGAACATCATATCGTGGGAACTTCAGGATGTAAACAACAAAAATGCAAATTTTATGTGGGACTTTAACTACTAAATTACTGACTGTATAAACTTCTCAACAACAAATATGCCCACATATTAATCAGCTAAGTTAATCAAAATAATTTGGCACAAATATAAAATCCAACTAGGAATGCCAATAACATAGATATCATCCCAACAACATGACTCTTTCTTCTTTCCATCTTTGCTTTTTCCTTCTGTAACTAACACAGGAAATGAAAACACCATCCCTAACCTAACAGCAAAGTCAAATTCAGTCATAAATAAATATTCCTTTCTAGACTTTACAAGTGCAAACTATAATGCAAACAATAAATGAAATATATGTGAAGATGAGGATGCTCTCTGCAATAACTCAAAATAAATCTGCTCTTGATATTGTTATGTTACTAGGATTTTCTGTATTCATGAACACTTGCCACAACCCAATATAGGTAAATTCAACAAGAATGCCTTAGGTTGAATCACAAAACTATTAAGATGTTTATTTATTTCAGCTTGTTAAATGGGTAATAGATCTGGCTAGCTAACCCTTTTCATTCACAATGTGGGTAAAAAGTATAGTTTGGAAGCATTACAATGAACAAACAGTACATGGTTTCAGACAAACAGGTAATGTAGTGAAACACAAAGACATTTAGTACAATATGTAAGCTATATAAAATTAGAGGTTAAATTTATTAATAGCTTGTAGAAGAAACACAGCATACAAGTTAACATAGATGTGAAAATAAAGTAGAATAATTACAAAAAAATCAAGTGATTGGTTGTAGTTGATTGGCCTGACAAGTATAACAAAAGCAGGGACACTTGGATTCCTTATGAAGGAATTATCTAAGAGTTTTAATAAATGACTGCAAGGTGTCTATTTTTTTTCTGCTGATAGATGGTTCCACATAGTCCTTCTCTATGGAAAGCTTTTTCTCCAGTAGATAGTGTGAATGTAGGTCTGACTATGGTGAAGGTGCATTCTTGGCTGCATTTGAGGGTGTAGTTTGGTTCCCTAATTTACAGTATTCTTCTGAGAGGAGGGCTGTAGCCAAGTATCATCATTTTAAATATTTGTGTGTTAAACAGAAAGGAGGATCAGTTTATAATGGGAAGCCAATGGACTTTTTCTGTTAAACTACAGTGGTAATGAATGCTGTCTTCTAAAAGGGCAAACCTAAACATCTTATTTTCTGTCATATGTATTTTTTGAGAATTTTTAGATGAGTAATGTGTGATATGTGGTAGAGTGCATTCAGTCTTCGAAATTAGAATGTTTTTGGCTATGGCCATACATACAGTTGGGGGAAAACAGTTAGATATATGATAAAATAATGTTATGTGTCAGAATGTTATTGGCTGTGTATTCCATGTGTATATTAAAATTTAGGAGATATTCTAATTTAACAACTAGGTGCTTTTGTTGCTGTAGATTAGGGATGAAGTTACATTTAGTGTCCTTTATGATAAAGAAGGTAGAGATTAAAGTTTATGAACTGTACAGAAAATCACGATATGTGTCTTAGTGCTATTATTTACAGAGGCTATTACGTTTTGTTTGGAAACTATCTTATTGTGCTCGGTGGGTTTTGTCGGCCTCGAGTAACAGGATATCATTTCCATGTATAACTAGGTTGGGGGTTGATTAGCTCTAGTGTGATGTCATTAATAAGGAGAGAGAAAAGAAAAGGACCTAAGACAGAGGTTTGATAGATCCCACTGTTAATTAGTCCTTGGTCTGAAAGAGTTATTAGAGTAGCTTTGAAAGATCCTTTTAAGTAGTTTTTGAACCAAAGTACTATATTATCTCTAAAGTTAAGCTTTTGAAATTTGGGGATCAGAAGATTATGGTTAACTTTTCCAAAGCCACGTCATGTCAACAAAAAAAAAGTAAAAAATCAACAGTGAAAAGACAATCGTTAATGCTGATGCAGATGGTATTAGTTGCTCAGAGAAAGGATGAAAGGATGAAATTCTAAAACCATGTGGATGGTCACATAGGAGCCCATACTTGTCTATATGTTTAAAGAACTGTCGGTATATTTGTTTTACAAAGATTTTTGTAATATGGTATAGGTCTGCAATAAGTCTTTATTCTTTTAATAGAGTTGGAGAATGTACTTTTAGAAGTATAGTAACAGTTGCATGTCTGAAAACAGGTGTGACAATACAAGTATTTAGGGAAAGATTAAATATACGAGTTAAAAATTTTGAGATTTTTCTTGCTGCCAATTTCAGGATAGTAGGATACAAAATACTATGTTAGCACTGGAAGAGTTAATTTTGCAGAGTGGTGTCATAACATACTTGGAAGTTATGGCCATGAAGAAAAATGTGGCTGCACATAAGACAGTCCCCCGGATTTACTAAACTTCCGTGTAGGGCTAATCCAGTCCTGCACAGAAGCGGCAGTTTAAGAAGAGTATGGCAGTGTGCCATGCATATTAATGAAGGTGCGCTGTTTGAACTCCTAATGCTACATGGAGCGTGGACGAGTACAGGGGGCATGTCTGAGAGCAGAGCTCTCAGAATAAACAAGCCCCTGCAAAGTAGAACAGAAGAATATGTAAATAAGTGAGCGAGACTGCTCATAAGTGTCCGCATATCCCCACCAACAGTCCCCATGTGTTCAACAGCAACAGTACAGGCAAATAAAACAAAGAAACCCTTTTATTTATTTATTTTTAAACCCTGAGTACAGCTAACCATAGGTGCGCGGGTTTGCCCATCACTTAGCTATGGTTAAAGCAGCTGAAAAGGCTGAAGAGGATAACAAGTAATTTATATGCAAATGAAGCAACGCAGCAATAGTGTAGTGGTTAGAGCATCCACCTAACGAGCAAACATTCCCAGTTCGAGTCCCACTGCAGCACAATCATTTTCCATGTGAAATCTGTATATGAACATAATTTTACATCTTTTTGCTGTATAACCTACATAATAACATTTAAATGTATAGTATACTAAATAATGGGGTCCCACATGTGTCACTACTAGAGAGGCGCAGCTATATAATATGGGGTGGCGAAAGCTACATCACTATTGGCTAGGCTTGTAAATGCCCCAGGGCAGATAGCCTAGTACACTACTATGAAAGTATGAAACTATGAAACTAGAGTACCGCATGAAATGCACATGTGAAGTTTCAGTGTCATAATGAATAAGGCAATAGTAAGCAGGTTTAAGCACAAATAAGCAGTAGTAAACATATATAAGCAATAGTTGTCATATTTAAGTGTGTTTGCACAGGGGTAAGCATTGTCTACACAGATTAAGCAAAGTAGAAGCTAACTGAGTGTAAGAAACTGTAACCGGAGGTTAGCAGGGCTTACCGTCGCGCAACCCCACACAAACCCATTTACAACTGCTTTAAAGTGCCTTAATCACTTTGGATCCAGTGGCCCATGTTCTGCCCAGCAACAAAATAAATGGCCTTTGCAAGGCTCAAACTCAGGACCCAGTATACTTTAGACACAGTAGTTAACCTCTAAGCCGTCATATCAATAGATATGAACGAGGTATCAGCAAACTAATCCTCACCACAGGAAAATCAAACCAAACATGTGAACTGAATCTATGTACAGTGTGAAGTGGTATAACTTGCCACAGAGCATAAATATGTGAACTGGAGTACTGCAGTAAGCATAGATTTGAGATGTTATTGTAATAAAGTGTAGAAGACCCCAGGTCCCCATACAGTGTATGTACACATGAATCACAGATACCAGACACATATATAACCTGCAATGAAGAATTAATCATTGCCAAATGGCAAATATAGTGCTAATTAACTATTAAGCAATGCTAACCACAGTACAGCTCATGTTAGTAAGTGTAAGCAATGTGTAGGGGAGACAATTCAATCTGCCTAGTGGTATACCTCTTTAAACAGTGCCAACCTTATGTAAGCAGGTGTGCCCATAGCTTAGCCTTTTCAAAACTGGCCAATTATGGCAAAGTGTGGGAAAATGGCCATATTTAAACCCCACAGGTGGGAATATGTCTCATAACTGGTTGTAGCTTCCTACTGCAGGCAGAATGGCTGGTGTGGGTGAAGGCACTCGATTCAGAGTGCAGCCCTGGGGCATCCTGGAGTCAAAATGCATGGTATGGCTCCTGATAAAACACCATGATCAGAGACTACTGTAGGGCTAGTACCAGGGCTCACAATACAAAACGGAGGCCTGGGCCAGTCTCACCCATGACCTCACCAGTGCCACAGGTATCCCCTGACTGGTGAGCAGGTCAGGCACCACCATGCAGACCTGAAGCAGTGGAGGGGGCTGTCCTGGAACAGTGGATCCAGGAGTGTCAGCAGGTGGCCAATGCCCCAGTACTAAGTACACATTCTACTAAGTAGTAAATAATTGCCTAGCTTGTGTATACTATGGATAGGTATGGCTAAATATTAATGCATTTCTCTGACAGCCTTAGATGAGCGGGCTGTGAACCAGAAAGCCCATGATGCTAGGCTGCAAAGGCTGCATCGCGAGGCAGGTTAGTAATCAGTCTGCATGTACTGTCATAACAAAGATAATAAGAGCCTTAGAAAGTTTTGTACCAGTAGAAATAAATGTGTTAATAGTCTGTGAATAAAGGTATAACACCTGGAGTGCTTCTGTTTTCTCTTCTCTCATATGTTTGCCATCTGTCCCATGCTATTAATAGTATTGTTGTATCAAAAACAGTGTCACCCACACTGTGGTATGCAGATAGAATGAGTATGAAGTCCTGCATAACAATGTTGGAAGTGCCAAGAGATCATTCATATCGTACAAGTTAGAGAGACTTAAATAGAAAACAGTTGAAAGCTTTGCATCAATTCCCTGACAGCACAGTGTACTGTGATGTTAGCAATACTTTTTTTGTCACACACAGCAGGGGTTCGACTCTTGGGAGTGCTATTAATTTGTATGCATAATCATACCCCACAACTGTACAGACTGTAATACAATGTTCAGATAGAAAGCTGTATGCATAATTACACCCAACAACTGTACAGAATTTGCTTGAATGTTCTAATAGTAAGTTGTATGCATATGTATACCCCACAACTGTACCAATCTGTCCAGCATGTCCAGATAAATGGCCCATATCATCAGCTGGATACCCTGTTCCCCTGAAAATTCAGTGTGATGATCCAAGAAATGTAGGCAGCTGGCAATGACATATAACTGATAGTCAAACATGTACATAGTCAGAGAATGTATATGAAACAAACCTGTCACTCTAGCACCTCACCCAAAGTGTATGACAGCAATTCCCAACATATGTTGCATTAACACCTGCAGCCTGTCACGCCTGTATTTAAGACACAAATCACGTATATAATAATCTATAAACATACCAGTGTACAATATAAGGCCATTTTGTAGTGTAATAATACATGTAAGGAAAAGATCACTGCAGTGGCTAAGACTGTTGTGAAAACTGCAAGGATATATTTGTAGATAATTGAACCCTCTCTCTCACCCCTACCATATGTGCATAATAATGCAATGACACTCTTCAACTGGTATGTGTACACTCCAAACTTTTTTGGGACATATGTCCTAATGGTTAATAAATATTCACATTTGTTTCTATGCATGTGCCATGTTAAAATACACCCATATTGGTGGCCTGTTGCCATCAATGACACCCGCATGCTCCTGTAATGGCTACTGTTGTACCATATGTGCATGTGTCCTGCTTGCTAGGAGCTGTGTTTAATCTGGTGTTTCGGGTTAATGGGAATACCTACACACGCTTTTATAACTAATCCTGAATGCTGTTGAATGTTACTAACAACTATCTGCTATAAATCTGCGACAACACAGCTCGTATGGGAAGGCCAGTCCCAGCAGACCCACCTGTCCCACCTCAGCTGGCCATGGCACCGGGCACCAGCACATCTGGGACCCAGACTGGGACCTCCTTCTCCACGGGCCCTGCACCACCTTCAGGAGGAACAGCTGCAGGGGATGTGGCTCGCTCCTCCCCTCAGAGCAGGCACGCAGGGGAACCTCTCACCCATCAACAGGTCTGGGCCGTGGTGCATAGGGAGCTTGATCTGGAGTATCGAGAGTGGTTATGCCAGCTTGACGGCCGAGTGGCACTATTAGAGTGTGAGCCTGACCCTCCTACACAGCCCCTAGCACAGCCACCTTCGGGGCTGTGAAGGTGCAGTGGTGACTGCCCATGGGTGGGGACCTCAGTCCTACTGTTTCCAGTTGGAGTCTCATGGGCTTGCAACTTCCAAACACCACTCCCTGTCTCAGGTGTTTACCACCCACATGTGTCATATACTGGCCCTGTATGCATCTTGTCTGTTAACCTACAAAACCTCCCTCCCCAAATATACCAACTACCCCTCCCCAACATCCCACACTCACCTGAAAAAAAAAGGGCAATCTGTCACCACAAAAAAATCTTGCCCCATACATAGCTGTCCATTTTGCACACGTGTCCACTGGACACATGTAATGTGGTCTAATTGGCATGACAATGAGTATATGTTGCCCTCATCCCTGTCCCAGGGGTTTGAGGGTCCAAATGTACCTGCAAATATAGTGTAAATGCACAGCTGTTGCTGTAGATGAAATGGGCAGCTATGGACCTTTCCTATACCCTTCCTACACATGTCTAGCTATTTCCCTACTGTCTTTCCCTCTTTGTGCCAATTTTTCACCACTTTCCTATCAACCCCTTTTTCTTTTCTTTTAAAGGAATTAGCATGGGGGTAAGCAGCAGTAAGCACTGTTAAGCAGCAGTAAATATGTTTGCGTGGGTTTGCGCGAGTCTCAGCTATGCCTACACAGCTTGAGAAATCTGAAGCTAACCGACAGTAAGAAAACATAAGCAGAGGTTGGCAGTGCATACCTTCATGCAAACCCACGCAAACCCGCTTACAACTGCTCAAAACTGCTTTAATCACACTGTATCCAACAGCCCCTGTTCTGCCTAGCAACAAAATCAGCAGCCTCTGATAGGATCAAACCCTGGACCTTGCACACCATAGCCAAAATGATTTACCACAAAGCCATCTCAGATATACATATTCGTGATGTATTCGCAAACATATCATCCAGCCCAGTCATTCAACAGTCAGAAAATGTATTCCAACATGTAGATGTATGTGTGCGAGTAAATATCTTAATGTCTAAATGGTTACAACATATTAATATATGTGTGCATACATATATATATATATATATATATATATATATATATATACGAACATATAAACATGCAAATGCCCACATCTATAGATATATATGCCCACATCTACATGTCTAAATATATATGGCAGGTTATAGATATATGTCAGCAGATATATATATATATATATATATATATATATATATATATATATATATATATATATATATATATATATATATATAGATAGATAGATATATATAGATATACATATATAGGTATATGCAGACATACATCTGTAGATAATGGGGAAATAACAAAACATATATGTCCTCATGCAATGTTAATGGGGTTGAGAGGCCCCACACAATATATGTCTGGTACGAATAGGTATACCCCCAAGCCAAGCATGACCCCCCCCCGTAATACAGTACCAAGTGTTGCAGATCCCATAACCAGGACCAGACACGACATGGCCATCCCTAGGATACATATACACATATACACAGACACATATATGCAGATACAGGTATATATATATATATATATATATATATATATATATATATATATATATATATATATATATATATATATATATATATATATATATATATATATATATATATATATATATATATATATATATATATATATATATATATATATATATATATATATATATATATATATATATATATATATATATATATATATATATATATATATATATATATATATATATATATATATATATATATATATATATATATATATATATATATATATATATATATATATATATATATATATATATATATATGTGCCTACACATACACACACAGAGATTTTTACATTAATACATATGTAGTACGTGCACACAATATGGAGCAGCCAGTATTCCCACAGTCACCACTTTACCAACTGGAAACTGTATGAGCCACCCATATGAAAGACATTCATAGCCTGCAACATATACCCAAAGACATATCAAAGGGTATAACACCACACACAGGTGTGCATAAATCAATGTGAAAGCTTTATTTGTGTACTATGACAGTTGTATATGCCATGTCATATAGCTGTTTAGACACTGAATCCATATGAGCAGTGTAATGCAACTGTGAAGCAGTTATACTAAGACAGTAGTCTGGAAAAGTTGACATATGTTGCTGTCCAGGCCGAGGCCTGCAAGTAGTAAATTAGTAATGACAGATTGGGCCACAGCATACCAGACAATCAACAGTACGTAATGCAGACATATAGGTCAGCAGCCTCTATCTACACTCTGAACACAATCCCTACGGGGACAGACCCCAGTTGACACAATGGGATGGATCTGTTACAAAGCAAGGCATACCTGACACCATCACAATCACACTGACAAACGGAACATCCTGTATGGCAGGAGGCAGTAGGCCTGCATTTACCCAAGGTGGATTGTATGGTAAAGTACATCCAGATACTTTAAGGCAGCCTATCCCAGATACCCACACATGTTGTAACAGCCTAGATTAGTCATGGTGCACCCCTTTACACTCCATAATACTGGGCCATATACCACTGTTACATACACTAGCCTCTGGAGTGCATTAGGGCACACATGTATTGTGTAGGTGAAACCCACACATATATGGCCCCAATCCCAGTATGTGTGGGGGACACAACAGCAGAGGAGGATGGCAGGAATGACAGCATGACATACACACAGCTCACTATATAACAACCCCTGACAGCATGTCATATGTGCAAAGCCTGGTATGTAGGTGGAGGACAGAGACTGGAACACAGGTACATATGTGTAAAACTGTTGTCATACAGTAAGCAAGATATGTATATGTGTACATATCTATATGGATATATGTATACTTATTTGTACATATATGTTCACCATATGTCCTGCACATGGAGTGGAGGCCTAACTCAGCCCCAGTAGTCCCAACCTCTCAGTGCAAGGGGACATCACGTATGTAGTGCAGGTATATTTGTAGACTATTGCTACTGTAATAGGGAAAGTCTTCACAGAAATGGTGTGTGTGGGAGGCCACATCTGCTGTTAGCATGTGCGCCAATGGCTACTTACAGACATTCTAAGGTCATCATAGTACAGTACCACTGCTAGCACAGTAACGCCCCTGTGGACTACAGCTGCGCTATGGCCAATATATGTGGACAGTCTGACACACTCGGGTCAGTCCAGGGATATACAGAGAACCCTTTCATGCAAGACATGTGGACCAGGCCTGTCAATGTGGATGTCAACAGCCATGTAGATGGGTATAACACATACATACTGGTATATATTTGCCCCCATAGGTTATGCATTCATACGCCCCTGTCTGTCCTGACACATAATAACCGCTGGTACAGAGGTGCCATGGCAACATACTATTCACTAGCTAGTGACATACATCTGAACAGCATCCCACTGCTTTGTCTGACAGACATGCCTGTTATGGTGGCCAAGCAGCAGTACATCTGGCAAGTATCTGGACATGACATCTCACTGGATAAGTACAGTAAGCTGCTAGGCATATAACAAAGCACAGTGCAGGCTACAGGCAGACTGACCCAACACTGGGCTACATCTTCTATGTGGGAATACACATGTACCTGCATAGATAGCAGGCTCTACAGGCATGTCACATCACAGAGTAACAGACACCTGTGTGAAAGTGCATAACCATAACCAATGTGAACACAGCCACAGCCACATATGGTAAGCTAGTGTACTATTACAGATTATGGACTATCTGATGAACACCATCCTCATATGGGCCACTCACACAACAACCCTATATATACTGGGTCACTACACAATGTTGTCCAATGGCTGTCTGTTGTTTGGGACATGTTTGTGTCCACCCCTACAAACATGTAAGCTGATAGGGTGACATACAGTGGAGCAGCATGTAACATCAGATAGAACAGGACCAAGAACAATGACATCTACCACAGTCTCTACAAAGGCCAAGGTACATATGCACTATACACACACTGTCAACAATTACCAGACTTACACATACCTCAGTACTGCAAACACAACCACAGAATGCCCAGGCTATGTCCTCAAATATAACCTCTACTATACATAACATATGTAGCAGTCTGATATCTCACTGGCTTATCAGATATGCTGTCACTGAATATGATGTACAGAACATATGCACCCCCCTACTGCATGACATATGTACAAAGGTTGACAGGGTTGTGGCTGGAGGCACCAACACAGGCCCAATATTGACATGTCGCTGTAATGACCTCATACATTTCCTTTTGTTACAGGGTTTGATGCAATATATGTCCTATGAGGGATATGCCATCAGTAACTCTCCCGGCTTTCACCGTCTGCAATCCTCACACTACCTTCTGCAGTTGAGAGATAGGTGCTCTGTTGGTAACACAAGCAACACAAGGCACCACACATTGCCCAGTCTGCAGATGACCCTACAGATGGGTATTCCTCATAAACATATCACTGACATGACAAGTATTAAAACATGCAGGACAGCCAAATCCACACACACACCCTGTTAAATCAATAGTACCCCAACTGCAGTGTAGCAGTTCTTACAGTCTATAGTCCAGACAGGCACATCCCCCTCCTATGTGTTGGCCTGTTTCCACAGTGTATGATGTCAGAGGTAAGTCCCCAATCCATCTGTGATGCTGTTTGCCAAACAACAGATCTAATTCCTGCCCACAGTGAATGAAAATGCCCAGCACCAACAAGTTGTTCCTAGATATTGGAGTGTGTTTCCATGCAATTGGCTATGGGAATGTTACTACAGCTGTTCCACATGCAATCAGCTAGAGGAGGGCTGTAATCTATGCAGAGGCCATCAGCTGATCATGAGCATCACTGACAATACACATGCCACTGCCTAAGCAAAGCAGGTGTAAGTCTCTACATCCACCAGAGAGGGAGTGAGAGAGGCAGACAGAGGCAAAAATAAGTCAGGGTGGTTGGGAGAGTAAAAGGTAAGCATGTTTCTGTCACACACCTACCAGTCCAGGGTATTGAACCCGGGACTGACTATGTACTGATATCACATCTGTTATCCCTGCATGGTGGATATTGTGATTTATGCTAGGGGCACCAAATAAGAAATATTAAAAACACACTCAACATTGGGTTCATTTGTTACACACTCACAACCACCTCCACACAGAACATGAATGACAACCATCAACACATGAAGACACACACATCTGTCATGAGAACCCCATACCTAAATAGTTATTACACTACAGTAGTATGCCATTACAGAAAGTGCCATGGAGATTACTGGGGTATGCTTTCCCCAAAGGTTTATTTCACAGTGAGTGACATCAGCAGGACTGCCAGAGTAGAGCAAATGAATTGTAGTGAGTGTGGCTAGCCAGACATGCATTGCTCTCTACACAGGCACAGGAACAGCCACAAAAGCATCCACAACTCCCATGTGTGGAATAGAACCCCTACCAGAGTTCCATATCACACTACAGCATTACACTGTTATAGCATGCACCACAGAGATTACTAGAGTACTCTTTCCCCATAGGTGTACTTCACAGTGATTGACAACAGGACTGCCAAAGTAGAGCATTTGAATTGTATTGAGTGTGACTAACCTAAATTGCCCTAATCAGTCTGTATGCTTTCACGGCTGTGCTGACCAGAACAAAAATAACCTGCTTTTGCAGGGCATGAACCCAGGACCCTGTACATTAAAGTCACAGTAATTAACCACTAAGCCATCACAACAGTATATGGGACTGCGGTTCCACCAAAGGAATCCCACCATAGCCTACTCAAACTGAACATGTGAAAGGAATGTATATACAGTTGTCCGTAAAATGTAAAATACATCTCCAAGGCCAACTTCATGTTACTCAAGACAGAAGTGACAATGTTTGTGACACCCAAGGAGACAGGAGCTGACAGTTCAACTGATGAATCCTGCACTAAGGCACTGTATGAGCACAGCCACTTGTGCATTATTCCTGACATCCTACACAGAACCACGACGCTCACCTCCAAATAATCAAGCCAGTCTAGTAGTCTCCTGCCATTAACAGGGTATACAATAGACGTTAGACACTGTTGAAGAAAAATGGATAATCCAAGGATGCAAACAACTCCCTTACCAGCCCCAGTAAGACGTTAAGATCCCTCATGGAATCCTCCAAACCTAATTATGTAACTAAAATAGCCACAGATTCCATGGACAACCACACAGCATTCTATAGTTATGCACGAATTCTAACTGGCAATGCTCAGAAGTCCTCTGAGCTGCAACCGAATGGCATTACATAGACTGCTCCCACGGAATGTATCAATATTCTGGCAGATTGATTTAGTGCCACATTCACCCCCTCACACCCCCAAAAGGCCCCATGCCAATAAGTAAAAGGTTCCATTGCCCAGTAATCATGGCCACACAGGCAGACAATGCACTACCCACAACTAAGAATACAGCATCCATGGGACTAGATGACATCCTGGGCTGTGTACTACATGAACTACAAAATGGAATGGCGACTCAACTAACTGTCATGTGTAATCATAGCCTTGCATCAGGCCTGGTGCCCACTGAGTGGAACACAGCTGCAGTTATCCCACTCCACAAGGGTGGATCCACCTGTGATTCCTAGAACTACTGTCACATCAGTCTGATGTGCCTGATCTGCATGTCCATGGAATGCATTATCAGGGATGTTTTGAATGCAGACATTGGCAACCCTCAAACACTGGACCCCTCGCAGATTGGGCTCAAGGAGGCCCAGTCTTGTCTCCTGAAACTGATTGACTGCTTTGACTCAGTCTGCATAGCTGTTGAAGAGGGTAAGGCAGTCCACAAAGCCTATGTGGACCTTGCCAAGCCCTTCAACACCATCCCCCAGTCTGGAAACATAGATTAACATACTAATCCGGCCATACATCCCTATGCCACTCGTTGCTTTGCCACATGGCTTACTGACAGAACCCAAACTGTAGGTGTAACTGACTCCAACTCCATCCCTAGACACGTGACAAGTGGAGTACCTCAGGGTTCAGTCCTGGGACCACTGTTGTTTGGCATCTACATCTCTGAAGTACAGGCCAACAGTACGGGACTCTGGCTAACAAAGGTAACAGATGACTGCAATATGGGAGTCATTATGAGCCTGACTGTACTGCATGATATGTTACTGATACCAGCCTGACATCATACAGGTGGGATGGAGTACTATTAACATCTTGTGTCATTGCTGTGTAAGGCCCTGGTTATGGGATCTGCAACAGTTGGTAGTGTATTGCAGGACAGACATGTTTGGCTGTGGTGGGAATACCTATTCATGCATAATGTATGTTGTTTGTGCCTGTCAACCCCATTAATGGAGCATGTAGACATATATGTTTCTGCTATGTTCCCACTTTATCTACAGATGTATGTCTGTATATACCTATATAGCTATATATATATATATATATATATATATATATATATATATATATATATATATATATATATATATATATATATATATATCTGTTTACATATTTGTGTGTGTGTGTGTATATATATATATATATATATATATATATATATATATATATATATATCAATATGTGGCATCTGTTTAGACAATTAATATATTTTCACACACACATACAACTACATGTTGGGATACATTCTCTGTACTGTGATATATTTGTGAATACAGCAAGGTTATGTAAATA
Source organism: Protopterus annectens (assembly GCF_019279795.1). Lineage (NCBI taxonomy): Eukaryota > Metazoa > Chordata > Ceratodontiformes > Protopteridae > Protopterus > Protopterus annectens. Next base: position 1,907,295,240 of record NC_056739.1, on the reverse strand, counting down.
TGAGATGGCTTAGAGGTAAATCACTTGAGTTATGGTGTGCATGGTCCTGGATTCGAGCCTAGCAGAGGTTGTTTATTTTGTTGCTAGGCAAAACAAGGGCCAGTGGATATAGAGTGATTCAGGCACTTTAAAGCAGTTGTACGTGGATTTGTACGGGTTTGCGCAGAGGCAAGCACTGCTAAAGTCTGGTTGCAGTTTCTTTTACTCAGTTAGCTGCTGAATTGCATAACCTGTGTAGGCCTTGCTTAGCTCCATGCAAAGCTGCACAAACCTGCTTACAACTGCTTTAAAGTGCCTTGATCACTGTGTATCCAATGGGCTGTGTTCTGCCCAGCAGCAAAATAAACAGCTCTTACAGGGCTCAAACCGAGGATCCTGCACACCATAAACAAAGTGATTCACCACTTAGCCATGACAGATGCAAAGAAAGTTGATGTTTGCAGAAACATATCATCCACTCCAGTCATGCAACAGTACAGAGAATGTATACCAACATCTAGATGTATGTGTGTGTACCTATTTTAATATCTAAACAGATACTACATATCTAGATATGTATATATATATATATATATATATATATATATATACATTTCTAAAAATATATACATATATATATATATATATATATATATATATATATATCAATATATATGCATATATATATATATATATATATATATATATCTGCATATGCCTACATCGACACATATATGTGTCTACACCTATATGTCTACATATACACAGCACTTTACATATGTGTACTCAGATATATATCTGTGTAGGTGTATACGGACATAGTTTTTTATATATATATACATATAGATATATATATATATATATATATATATATATACATATATATATATATATATATATATATATATATATATTAGCAGATGTGTATATCTATATAGGTATATATAGCAATGGCAGATTAACAAATACACATATGTCCACAGGCACCATTAATGGGGCTGAGAGGCCCCACACACTCTACATCTTGTACGAATAGGCATCCCCCCACAGCCAAACAAGTGGCTGGCCTTGATGTCACATGTATGGGTATGGCTTTGCACCCCAGCCGCTCATCTAATTTACATCTGTTATCCCTGTATGGTTGACATTGTGATATATAGTAGGGCCACCATAAAAGAAATAGGCAAAACCCCTTCCACATTGCCCACACTCCCACCCACCTCTACACAGGATACAACTTACAAATACAGACACACCTGGTATGTCTGGGAGTTGAACCCTGACCTAACTAGTTTATTACACTATAGCACTACAAAGTTATTGTACACGCCACGAACATTACTGGAGCACTTTTTCCCCAAAGGTGTATTTCACATTAAATGACATCAGCAGGATTACCAAAGAAGGCCATTTCAACTGTACTGTGAATGACTAGTCTAAAATGCATTGCTCCCTACACAGACAGTGAGACACACACAAAACATCCTCAACTGATGTGTGGCTATAGAACCCCTGACCAAGGTCTATATCACACTACAGATTGGAGCTGTTATTGGTCACACCACAGGGATTACTAGAGAAGTCCTTCCCTAAAGGTGCATTTCACAATGAATGACAGCAGGATTGCCAAAGTAAGGCATTTGAAATGTACTGTGAGTGAGTAGCCTACAATGCATTCCTCCTTGCACAGACATTGGAACACACACAAAACATCCAGAACTGCCATGGGTGGAGATGGAACCCTACCACAGTTCTAGATCACACTACAGCTGTACGCAGTTACAGTATGTGCTACAGTGATTACTGAGCTACAACCTTCTCAGAGGTGTATTTCTAGGTGGGTGACATCAGCAGACTTGCCAAAGTTGAGTATATGAATTCTAAGGAGTGTGAGTACCCTGAAAAGCATTGTTCTCTACTCAGAATAAAACAGTCAGAGATGCACGTACACACAGACTCACACACATAGTTGCCATGTCTGGGGTTGGAACATCTACCTAACTATTTTATCACACTACAGCAGTACGCAGTTACAGGATGTGCTATGGAGATTATTGGGTTATGATTTTCCCAGAGGTGTATTTCTAGGTGAGTGACATCAGCAGCCTTGCCAAAGTTGAGTATATGAGTTGTACTGTGTGTGTGCAGCCTAAAAAGCATTGCTCTCTACTCAGACACGCACAGTTGCCAAGTCTGGAGTTAGAACATCTACCTACCTGCTTTATCACATGACAGCTGTACATAGTTACAGGACGCGCTACAGGGATTACTAGGCTATTACTTTCCCAGAGTTATATTTCCAGGTGAGTGACATCAGCAGCCTTGCCAAAGGTGAGCATATGAATTGTATGGAGAGTGAGTAGCCTAAAATGCATTTCTCTCTACACAGTCAGAGAGACATGCACACAAATTCACACAGTTGCTAAGTCTGGGATTAGAACTATTACCTAACTAGTTTATCACTACAGCAGTACACAGTTATGGGATGCACCATGGGGATTACTGAGCTACAGCTCTCTCAAAGGTGCATTTCACATTGGATGACCTCAGCAGGCTTGTCATGATACTGCTATGGGGAGGGTGGTGTCATGCCACATGCAGGCACACATGGGGTCATATGCTACAGGTACATGTATACAGCTACTAGGTGACTACTTCCTTGTACAGTCATGTTGCACAGCTGGCACGTGCCCCATATAGCCTGTCATGCTGACAGATACTGGTGGCTAGTATCTGCAATGAGTGACATCTGCACCTTATGTGTATGTGGCCCTTTGGCTGTGTGCTGGGTGGGACAGGCCCAGATGGCTTCTTGTCATGGTCACCCTCCTCCACACATCTATGTCCATCTACCTTTGGCTTATTATAGTGTGTTGTTCTTACATATATGTCTGTATTCCCAACCACTGTGTGTGCAAGGCAGGAGTGGTGCATACTGACATGTGTCTGCAATAAGTACTGCAACTGCCAGATATGTCTGATCCACTGGTGTTTGCAGACATGGCCTTCATGTGTTTAAGTGTGTGAGCATGCCCAGTATGGCCATCTATATTGCATGTGTGGATCAAGTCCAGGTAGTTTGTACTGCGGTGCTGACCTTTGTGTTGTACACTGACAGGTAGCATGCTGTGTCTGCAGGGTATACATCAGTCATTTGGCATTGACTGTTGCTACATTTATGCATAGCGGGGTGGGCACCTGACTGTTTCTACATTTCTACACAGGGGTGGAGGGGCTACACCTGACTGTTACTATAAGTGTAAGTAGGATGGTGGGGCACACCTGACATGTTTACTCAGTTGTTAGGACTGTACTGGTATGTCAGGTACACCATTTCAGTCTGTGGAAGTACCTATCACGCTGGCTAGAGGCATATCAGTGTACTACAGATGTTAGCTTTCACTACCTACATATTCGTTTCTGACTTCCTAGACTTCACAACTTACATCCAACTGCCTGGCCTGCTGTAGTCTGTCTGTGTAAGCCTGGGGGAGGGGTTACCCATAGAGCTCATTCCGAGGCCATAGTACAGCATTTGTTTGTGTTTGTCTACATCTAGCCTTCTGGCTGTGACTATTGTTGGGTATGTGCCCTGAAAACTGGCATGTATGAGCCACTTACCTTGTGGGTGTCCCAGTATTGAGGGTGGTGCTGCATTCCTGCCAATGGCAGATGCACATAGTACACTCCTTATACATGGTTGAGCACAGGTAGTGTCATGTTTGGCATCCCTTTTACTGTATGTGCGAGTTGGAGAAAGGTGTCATTCCCTGGGTCCCTTCTGTGTCAGTGCATGTGCTATGCGTTGCCTCTTTGCCATGGTCGGGGCATACTGGGCACACCTCCTTCTGCCTTCTGGGGCAGGCTCAGGTTGTTCCTTCTCTGAGTCACTCTGTACCTGTGCAGGCCTTGGCACTGGTGGGGTACTGTGTGGCCCTGCCCCATGCTGTTCCTGCTGCAGCTGTTTCCGCAGGATCATATTGTGTAGCACGGCACATAAAAAGACAATTTGGCTACATGTAGTTGGTGAGTACTGCAAGTCTCCACCGGATGTGTCCAGGCACCAGAACCGTGACTTGAGCATCCCTAACACATGCTCTATTATGATCCGTGTTTGTGCATGTGCCTCATTATGGAGTTCTTCTTCGGGTATGTGTGCATTTCTGATGGGTGTCATCAGCCATGGCTCCAGTGCATATCCAGCATCTCCCACTAGGTGACCATGTGGGGTGTCCCCATTGGCAAATGTCTGGTACAGCTGTGTCAGATGCCAGATGTGGGAATCATGGTAGCTTCCAGGGCAGCCAGCACACACATTCATTATTATGCCCTGGGCATCGCACACAACCTGGAAGTTGATGGAGGGAAGCCCTTGTGGTTGATATAGAACCTACCCCACTCACCTGGTGGTGTTTTAATGCATATATGCGTGCTGTCTATTGCATCCAGTACCTCAGGGTATTCTGCTATTTGGTGGAAGAGATGCATATTGCTGGCCAACTCCTTATGGGTGATGGGGAAATATACATGCTCACCGACATGTGCTGACATGGCATCCAGGAACTGGTGGAGTACCCTGGATGCTGATACCTGTGAAATCCCCATCATATCCCTAGTTGGCCTTTGGAAGGTACCTGTAACTAGTATGCTTAGGCGTACTCATACCTTTGTATATACTGGGATGGGTTCCCCTCTGTTAGTTCTGTGTGTGAGGCGTAGGTGGCACAGCTCAACAATTTTCTGTAGGAGGTCCCTGTCCAGCCTATAGCGCTCCTCTATCTCCAGCTCATGTAGCCCTTGGTAGGTTACCCTGGGTCTGCTGGGTCTGTACACTCTTCACCGTCTCCTCACTTTGGATTGCTTAGCAGCATTCACACCCTCACCACCCTCAGCCTCTTGCACATGCTGGTTTATGATAGCAAAAGCAGCACCTAACATTTTTTCTCTTGCTTTAGTTTTGTAAAATTTCCCTGTCTGTATACACTGGTGGTACAGAGGCTTTAAGAAAAACAAGGGGGGCAGGTGTTTGCTTAGTTTATAGAGGTGTGCTGGGCTGGGCTGCTGCATGTGTAATTGGCTGCTTCTGATACATTTCACTTGTCAGCTAAGCTAGTTCTCCTTGATTAACTTCCTACTGCTGTTTTCCCTTCCCATTGCCTCTCTGTTTAAGCCTGTGTGCGTGCTGCACAAACTGAGTGCTCAAATGTGCACAGAGCTGCTATTTCCTGGTTTAACTTCTTTTTTCTTCCTGTAAGACCCAGTGCATGGCACGCACACCTGCTTACACTTTCTAAAGAGTGCTAGGCAGTTTGAACACACCTCTAGCTTAGCTGTGCTAAGCTAGGAGCAGTCCCGAGCCACAGGGCCCCAATCCACTTACAGGCTTTTTTTTTTTTATCAAAACATTTTGAAAATAACTATGACATTTTTTGGTTTTGGCTGGTTGGTGTAATGGTTAAAGTTCTTTACATTACAGACACATGGTGCAGGGTTTGATTCTCACATGGGGTAATAAGCTAGGCTTGAAATGGCTCACAAAGGCAGTTAGCCTAGTACTAATTTATAACTTATGATCTCAATCTCAATGACTAATAGCAATATCAAAGCAGGCTTTGATAACATTAGTTATTTTATTTATTTTATGTTATTTTATTTATTCTTTGTTGGCCAGTTTAATCCCAATAGACTAATAGCTTCTTTTCAGAGGAGACCTGATAAGGTATACTACTAGAAAAAATGTGGCCAGGACATCAAGGAACATCCCCTACTCCTGTTACTTGGGAGAAGAATTTGTATGCTACACATCTTGACTTCCTGTTTTCTGTCCAGGTGTGGTGGCAGCTAGGCAGAACAGGAAGAAAATATGACTGATTCAGCTTGGCTGAAAATAGAGTAAAGGTTGATAAAAATGTAGTTGAAATGATACAGTCACTACCAGAAGGTTTTTTTTCTGATGCCGTGGGTGTAGAAAAAACAGTGATATCGGAAGAAAAGGAGATTGTAGCTGTAACAGAGATGGATTCAGAGGAAAACCTACAGAGTAGACTGAAGGAGAGACAGTTACCTCTGATAAATGCATAATTACAACCCTCCAATCGGGAGGGTTTCAGGATGATTATATGAAAGAAATGGTAAACCAAAGTGAACCAGAAAGTGGAGCAGCAATTTCATGTAGTAACATCATGGAGAAAATGGAAGAAGAAAAGGGAGAAGAAGAGACTGTGCCAGAAAAAGTTCAGGAGACAAAACCTTATGCACAAACTGTGGGAGAAGGAGCAAAGAAGAAAGAATAAATAAAAGAAACAAAAAAAGAAGTATGCGGTATGTGTGAGCTGTAAAATAGAAGAAAGTTTGGACAGGTATGAGGGTTGGGACTCTGTCATAGCACCTTTGGGTGTCAAAGTGAAAGAGGTAAGAGTATTCATTTTAATCAATAAAAAGACTTTTTGTGACTTGATATTTGAGATTGGGCAGGCCATGGAAATTTTGTTGGGTGCATAGGAACAAAAGATAAATATGTATTCATGGTCCGAATATGTTGTGCAAGCTTTTCACAGACAAACAAAAAAAAAAAGAATAATGATCCAGTTTAGAACTGAAGTTGAAGCAAAAGAACTGAAAGAACATTTGTTAACTATATGTAAAGAAGTAACGGACACTACAAAAATATATGATAAAAGAGGACTATGGACTGGGGGATGGGAATGTGGAGTAATACTGAAAATGGAAAATGATAATGTTATGCACGTACCTAGTATTATTGATGTTCATGGTAATAGGGGTGTTGTAAAATACAGGGGGGGGGGGTTTGTGGAAAAAATTATGCTTTAATCAATGAATGTGATAAAAAATATGTTATTTGTGTGATAAAACAGGGCATAATGCAAAAAATGTGGTTTAAAGTGCAAATAATGTGGCAATACTGGGTTATTCATGGCTAGAATGTGAAATGAATGTGCAAGAAAATGAAAATGAAGTCATACAGGATAAAGAGATAGTAGAATGTGTTATTCAAGAAAATGTACAATAAGATGTAACTGATAAAGAGGTTATACATGAAGTTAAAGAAAGTAACAAGGAAAAAGAAACAGAGGAGACAAGTGAGGAAGAAGCTGATTGGTGCACAATAAGAAATAAAAATAATTCAATAGGGAAAAGAGTTAAAGGGAAAACATTCAAAAATGTAATGCTTAGAGAAATTAAGAAAGGAAAGGGATAAACATTTTATTATACTAACTATTCTTAAAAGCTGAAAATAGCTTTAAATATGAACAGTATGAAAAATCTTAGAAGAAGTATAGGTATATTACAATGGTGTGCTGCAGTAGATGCAATATTATTCTTTTAGAAGATGTCAGATTATTAACAGCGGAAGAAAGAACACAAACTGAAAAACTTTGGAATGGTGTGATAGTTTGGAACATTGGGAAAGAAACATGCTCGGGCATATGTATATTATGTCAAGAAAGCATTAAAATATTAGATGTATCCATAGTGGAACTAGGCCAAACTATGGTATTAGATGTGAGATGGGAGATCGTAGGTTTAATCCGGGTATCACTTCTGTGTCACTGTTAGACAGAGGCACAGTATACTAACCTCGAAAAAGGACATAGCAAAATTAATTTAAAATGGGTGGCGAAAGTCAAACACACTCTGGCTAGGCTTATAAATGCCCTAAGTCAGATAGCCTAGTATGAACCTATGAACCTATATGTGTATAAAATTATAGCTATATATACATATGTAACAAAAAAGAGAGAGAGAGAAATGATGTTTAAAAATATTCTTAAATATGTTTGTGTAAATATGGATATTATAGTGGTGGGTGATTTTAATTGTAATTTAAGGAAAAAATAAGAGCAATTGTGATATTAAAATGGCTAAAGAAAATATGAGAAGTGGAAAGTTAAGTGTATGGGACAATAACCTCTGGAACTATAAAAAGAATGAAATTAGGACAGAATTTGATTTTTTTAATATCTGATAGTTGAAAAGTTATAAGAAAAGGAATTAAGTATGCATGATTTTCAGATCATGTGGCACTGTGGATTAAAGTACAGGGAAATAAAGACTATATAAGAATAGAAAAAGGAATAAAAAGAATTAATGAGAAAGAATTAGATTTAGAAGATAAAAAAAAAACTTGTGTAATTATGGAAAAATCACATGACTATGAGGGAGTTTCGTGAGAACTGGACTGTTTGGTGGCTTAATTTTAAAGAAAAATATAAAAAAGTATTTTTAGAATGTATAAGGAAGAAAAGAAGAAAAGAAAAAGAGAGATATAATATATTAAGTCAAAAAACATTTAGAGACTTATTAGAGAAGAACAATTCCTTTTATGAAAAAAAAGAGAAATATATAAAAATAAATCAAACTAAAATTAACAACTTGTTATATAAGCAAAAATGTTGTGTACAAGGAAAGAAAGAAGAGGTAGCACCATATATGAGTAAAATAATAAAAGAAGGAAAAATAAGAGAATTAAAAGTAAAGAAGGTAATCAGATAAGACAGACAGCAAGAAGGAATATATGAAATAATTAAAGAATATGTATTGGAATTATTTATTAAGAGAGAAGAAAACATAGAACACATTTAAAAATGTGAAAAAATTAAATAAGGAAGATAATGAGTATTTAGAACAAAAATAACCATGAAAGAATTGAATGTAATTCTAAAATATATTAACATGAATTCTGCAACAGGGCTGGATGGGATTGAATATTGTATGTATAAGAAAATGAAAGAGTGGCAAAATATTTTTTATAGAAGTTATGAATGAATGGTTAGAAACTGCAATTAAAGATAAAGAGATATATACAGGAGTTATATAAAAAAGGAAATAAAGAGAAGATAAAAAACTGGAGACCTATAACATTGAATAATGCAGATTATACAATTTTTATGAGAATAATAACAAAACGTTTGCAGAAAAAATGGATAGAATATATGACCAAAATGTATTTGGAAGAAAATGAAGTAAAAGCGTTATTATGGATAATAAAATACATAATTGATATCGTAAATAAAAATGTAGAAGTGAAGGTTATGATAGGGGATATAAGTAAAGCTTATGATAATATTCAATATAAATCACTATGAGGAATTATGCAGGCATATAATGTAAGCAAAACATATTACAATTAATAAAAGCTGTTTATGAAAGGAACTATGTGAAACTAAATGTAAATGGCTGGATTGGGGAAGAAATAAAAATAGAATGTGGAATAAAGCAGGGATGTCCATCTAGTAGTGTAATTTTCTCATTAGAATAAAAGCAGGCAGAGGCAAAGCTCCAGTTTCTTCAGCTGATTTATTGCAAGACACGCAAGCGCTTTCACCACAAGGCTTCTTCAGGTGTATTAAAAGCAGCACTCAACACACCCATTCTTATACTAAGCATTAGCTAGTCACATGATTAAAAAGAGAAAACTCTTAAAAGCGCAAAGAACAATTGTATTCAGCCCACAGTAAAGTGCATGGTAAAATATATAAATACTTCATTACAAAAAACACATTTCATAAAAGCAATATTACAAAAAATACATATTACAAATACATATAAACCACATAAATGTAACAGATTCTACCTACATAATTGTCTATTTTTCAGGATGGGTCTCAATGGTACATGGTCATTAAGACCATGTCCTGTGTTAGCTCTTAATCTCACAATCCATTTAGCCTCCAGGTACTCAGTTTGAACTCTGGTGTCACCACCCATCAAGTTCTCATAACATTTACCTAATACCATAAATGTAAAGGTGTGTTGATCATTCGTTTCTTTAATGTGTTTTGCTAAAGCATTGAACACACTACCCTTCTTAATATGGTATAGGTGTTCCTTGATCCTATCCCTTAATAGTCTATCAGTCTTTCCCACATAGAATTTACTGCATACTTTGCAAGTAGCAAGGTAAACCACGTGAAGTATCACACCTTGCATTGGTTCTTAGTGTATAAGTTACACCAGTGTCTGGATGTAGAAACTCCATATCTTGATTTATAAATTTACAGAACTGGCACCTAGTGCACAGCTTAGTCCCTGGTGTATCCTCAGTCCTGATTTGGTCTCTGGGATTGCAAAGTCGTCGCCTTAGTAACTTCTTATTTTTAAAAGTAAACTGTGGATGTGTTCCTATCAGGTTGATAACTTGTTTATCAGATGTCAAGATATTCCAATGCTTGCCTATGATGTCCGTGTAGTATCTTATATTTCTAGAATAGCTAAAACACATTTTAAGTGGTTGTGAGATTTGTTTCTGTTGACCCCCATTGCATATATCACTCTCTACCTGTTCAGAGAAATAGGGCCAGGCTCTACTGTGTCTAGAGTTTCTCACTGTCCTAATAATTTGATTGACAAGTTTCTGGTCATAGCCCCTCTCTGTTAGTTCTATGTTTATCTTGTCTAGTTGTTCCATAAAATCTGTTTCTCTAGCATTCAATCTAGAGGCCCTGTAAGGTTGATTCTGTGCAACATTCCGAAAAATGTATTGAGGGTGCATGTTGTCTTTTCTTAGTAAACTGTTCACATGACATCCCTTTCTAAACATTTTAGTGCTCAGTGCACCATTAAGTTCTTGTATAATAGAGACATCTAGAAAGCTAACTTCAGTATATGAACAGTTCATGGTGAATTTAAGGAAATGTGTTGAAGCATTAATATAGTCTACAAACATCATTAGCTGTTCTATAGACCCCCCCATAAAAGGAAGAGGTCATATACAAACCTGTGAAAAAATAATATGTTATCTTTAAAGTCACCCACGACCAAATTATTTTGTTCCCATTTGGACATTACAGCATTCGCATAACTGTTAGCACATGATGTTCCCATGGCTACCCTGTTGCATTGCCAGTAAACCTTATCCCTGAACATGAACACATTATTCTCCAGTACCAGACCTAGTAGTAACCGTATTACATCCACCATATCTCTATCATCAGTTACACTATTAATCCCAAAATCATTTGGAATAACACTGAAAAGTGACACCACATCAAGGGTAACTAGCAGCATTTGTTGTTTACAGGCTTGTTGCTCTCTTTCACATGCAAATCTGTATAAGTCTCTCACAAAATGTTCAGTGTCCTTCAAGATGTAGTCTGATTGTTTGATCAAATTCCTAAGGAATTTCTCCACAAAAATAGAAATGGACTCAGTGCACCAGTTGTTTCCAGCTACAATGGGCCTCATAGGAGGATTTTCCCTGTTTTTGTGTATCTTGGGTAATCCTTGAATCACTGGGGTAGTGGGGTTTAATATAAGAAAGCATTTTAATAAATTTTCATCAATGAGACCCATCCTGGCTATTTCCTTTAGCTTGTTGTGCACATATTCAACCATTCTATTAACTTGTGCTGTGTGTGTGTTCTTTGTACCTTTAAGAGTTTTCCCTTTTTAATCATGTGACTAGCCAATGCTTAGTATAAGAATGGGTGTGTTGAGTGCTGCTTTTTATACACCTGAAGAAGCCTTGTGGTGAAAGCGCTTGTGTGTCTTGCAATAAATCATCTAAAGAAACTGGAGCCTTGCCTCTGCATGCTTTTATTCTTTGGATTTGTTTTGTGTTTTTGCAGAGGTACCTGGTTACTGTTGGAATTATATTTTGCTTTGCTTACTTTTGGTTTTACATTTTCCAACAGATCCAGGGAGATGGCCACAGGAATGCCTACAGGAACAGATAGCATTGAATTGGAGTATAATCCTGTTTCAAGAATTACATGGACTGAACTCAATGTCAATCAATTTATATTTAAGGTGAGCGAGAATGCTAATCCATTACTGAATAATGAACTTGTTCTAGATGGAGACGAATGCATGAATATAGACATTGTGGCACTGAAAAGTGAATTATTCTTGTTAGAAAAAGACTTGCTCAAACTAAAAAGAATACAGGCAACAACAATGGGATAATGTACTCAAAAAGGTAAAAGATATGACTCATTTGCACACTTGCTGAACAACATGGCAACAGGGAAAATTGCTTATGTTGCTAACATCTATTATAAATACAAAGAATTGTGGGAAGGGATGGAAACTAAAAAATGAAGTAAAAGCACTGTGAATGAAAAAGTTGAAAGAGTACCAAAACAAAATTGTCTTACGGAAAATAAAAAAGAATATACGTGAGAAAAAATAGAAATGAATGGTACTTATGCATTACAAAAGCATTTTATTGTATTGATCCATGGAAATATTTAGAAATAGATAAGAAAAAAGCTATAATGATGAGAACTAAGAACTATACAAAGATTAAAGAATGTAATTATTTTTATGGATATTGTCTATTAGAAAATTGCCAGTTAAGGCAAATATGCCATACAAAAAAGCAAGCTAGAATGTGTTATAAATGTGGAGAGTTTGAGACTACTGAGCATGTGTTTTTGAAATGTGAAAGAGTTAATAATTTGTGAAAAGAAATATGTAAAGATAATAGGGTGAAACGTTTGTAAAAAATGTGAACAAATAAATATGGACATAATAGAATTTGATTTATTATGATGCACGCAAACAGGAAGAAGTGAAGAAAATAGGCATAGTAATATTTTATGCTTCATTGACTATATGGAACAAGAGAATAAACGAAATTAAATACAATGGAAAATGGATTGTGACAAAGATTTTGGAAAACAATAATGTATTGGTTGTGGATAAAAGAGTGGGGGGAATGCTTAAATTGAAGTTTATTATGTATCAAGATTTGTAAATATATGTAACTAATGTAAATATGTGAATATGTAAATAATATGTAATGTATATATCAATAAAAAAAAAACTACTCTTTGAAGTTGGCACCAGAGGGCTCTTACAGCAGCCAAGAAGATGCCTAAGAGAAGAACAGCATGGAGGAGGAGAAAAAAGCTATAAATAGTTTGGAAATGGAAAGTGAGAATTTGGAGGAAATAATGTTCAGTATGTGTTGTTTCAGAATGTAAATAAAGATTTCTGTATGGTGGATGTTACAAATGAGCAACATTTAGCTGTTTCTATGGAGAAAGAATATGCAAGTATGTTGAAGTGGTGAAAATAACAGAAGAGTCTTCAGGAGGGCTTGTGGATATTATTCTATTAAAAATAATTAAACAGGATATTTTAGGTGAAACCCTTGCTGTTCATGGGGAAAGAAAGATGACAGTGTTTTCTAAACTACATAGGATGCTAATGTGGAAAAAGAACCAGGTGATGTAAAAATAGAGAATGCAGTCACTAGAACTTATACAACAGTGACAGAAAGTAAAGGAGGAAAGTAACAACAAACTGAGAATGTGTCTAATTTTGTGGCAACAGATAATGCAGCAACTAAAACTTATGCAACAGTGATAGCAGGCAGAAAAGTAGAGCAGCATTAAACTACAAAACTGTTTTTTTTTAATAAGAGAAGACCAGCTATAGGATTAGAGCAAAAATTACATTATAATAGTTATTATGTATGGAACAATTTGGTAATTGTTCTGACTTTTAAAGCTCAAGAAATTTGGTCTTTTTTATATATTGCGACAGAGACATTTTGTAACTTAACATTTGAAACTGATGGACTGACAATGAAATTTCTGGAACTATGTAAGAAGGGCATTTATATGTGGAACAAATTGTTTTTTGGTAGTTATGTAAATATTTAAAAAAAGCTACCTTGCAGTTTGGAACTGATGAACGGGAATACGACATTATAAAAAAATGCATGCATGGAGGGTCTGAGTGAAACTGTTATAATATTTTGAAATTTAGTGATGTGAGAAATGTATAGAATGGGTGGTGAATGTTGGAAGCTGTTTTGAAATGTTAAAAATAAACATGGTGAAACACTTGCCAAGTGTTATTTTTGTGGCTAGCCATAGAGGGACATTAAGATATGCAGACTAGCCTAAATCATGTTTCTTTTCTGGGGGCTTTTCTCATTGAATTAATTATCATTACAAAGTACAATGTAAACAGTGAGGGGAGAAAGTACATAAAGCAAGAAGCTGTGTGCCTAAATGAAGGCTGTGTCAAAAACAAACACTTTTGGATGGATTGTCATGAGCAACGAGTAAATGACAAAAAAGAAAGTGAAAGGGAAGACATATTGCATAATGAAAGACAATGGGAGGTGAAGGGAGAGGGTGAACTCAGGAGAATAAAAAAATGTAGAAAAAGAAAAAAATGAAGGGGGAAATGAGAAGACAGAGTGCATTCAGGAAGAGAAGGCAGAAGAAGAGATTGATACTAATATACTAATATAACAGTATACTGTAGTATATATATATATATATATATATATATATATATATACACATACATTGCATTTCTAGCTAGTGAAAAATCTGATTCTAAGGAATGATGATTATTTGCACACAAATCCAAGAAGAAATATCCAAATGGGGAAAAAATAAAAATAACAAAATAAAAAAAAAATTACAAATGTTCCCATGAATTTAAAAAGAAAGAAAAGCAACAACTTTAGACTACTTTCAGTAAATGTGAACAGTTTTGTTAATACTTTAAGAAGGATAAGGATTCTGAAATGGTGTGCTAAACAAGATTATGGATATTATTCTTGTTAAATAAAAACAAAGATAACAACACAGGAGGCTCAGATGCAAAAGTTTACTACTGTACACCAGGAGGCAAAAAAACATACAAGTACAGAATTTTGTTTGACATGATGCAGGAAGTAGGGAATATTTTATAGTGTTTTCATTCAGGTTTTGCCCACCTTACTGACGTGGTTAGTCACAGGGCATCTACATCACTTTTACTAACAGCATTTTATTCATAAAGATTGCTGATGTTATATTTTTAAAAAAGCTTTCCATTGGGAATAATACAGCCTTGCAAAGCACCTGGTCAGTTATAATGTCTTTCTGTAAATGTTAGTCCTTCAAGGTTTCAGGCCTGCTCGAATACAATAGTTGGTTCAGTCTTGTAATACACTTCTTTGTTCTTCTTGCAACATTTTCTCAACAGCTGTGTCTTATCTTGATAACATTCACAAGGCCAATTGTCCCAGAGGAAGGAGAAGAAGATTTTCAATGCTTTATACATTTAATTTCCTGACCCAGCAGATAATCATTAGTGAAAAACATAAGCTTGCTGAGACGGCTACTGCCAGGGTCAGAGTTCAAATGCACTGCAGTTCCAAAGCTTCAAGCAATTACATGTAAAATCATTCTTATTGCCATATTATCAATAGAATAAAATGCATTATATACTATTTGCTTTTAAACTAGCACTTTATATATGTTCAAATACATATTTTTCTAACAATTCTGTTAGAGGATGTAAGATTCCTGACAAGTGAAGAAATACTGCAAATAGAAAAATTCTGGGTTGGAAATATTGGAGTGGAAATATGGAATATATGGATCTTAGGAAGTGAACATTGTACTGGAGTGGTAATGTTCTGACAGACCTTGATGCTTTGGCAGAGATGGTCTTCATCTGTCACCCCTGGAACTTTGGCTTCTGGCCAAAGCTCTTGTGACCCCAATAGTGCCCTTTTAAGTGGTGTCTCAAGGACAAAATTCCAGTCGTGAAAACCCCATATAAAAACAACCTCAAGGTTATGCTGCTAAACACTAGGTGTCATAACATGAAACTGCACTCACTGGAAGCAGTCCTCACCTTGGGAGACTTACACAATTTTGCAGTCACAGAGATCTGGTTCACTGCCCTGGAGTGCACCCCCACCATTTTGGGCTACATCTTCTTCCACACATTCAGACCACAAACTGAAGGCATGAAAACTAAAGGAGGCGGTGTATCAATATTCATTACAAATAAATACACCTCCAGATTGGTTAAACAGTAGGATTCCTAGGAGATACTTCAGATGGAGCTAACTGTAGGTAGGACATCTATTCAAGTCAATGCCAACTACAGGATCCCATCTGTGAATCTGGACACCAACTCTGAGTATTTTGATCTACTTGAGTCTATCAAGATACATCCAAACACCCTGGTTTGGACAAGTTTAATTAACCACCCATTGACCGGGTAAATTCCTTGTGCTGTAACCCAGTTTCCCAAAGGTTCCTTGACTTTGTTAACTCCAGTGCACTGGACCTTCCTGTTGACACCCCTACAAGGGGTGCCAACATCCTGGATCTGGTGCTTACCAATATGGGCTGCCACTCCAGCATCCCTACTGTGAAGTCTTCCCTAGTGATATCTGACCACAAATCAGTCTCATTCAAAGTAACTACAACACCATGCCCCCCAACAGCAAAGAAACTAAATCACTTCTCCAGAGCACATTACTACCTCTTAAAGGATGGTATAAATAGCTGTCCTGCACCCCCCCTTAGATGGAACTGGCAACTATGCCGAGTTGTACACCAGTGCTTTATACAAACAGCTGCATTAACTTGGCCATACCTGATATGACCAAAGCAAGCTCCACAAGGAAGAGCAAACCTACCTGGTGGACAATTTCCATTAACTGGCTTTACAATAAGAGGATGAAATTTCTGTCTAAGAGTAAGAGGGAGGAAACCCTAAACTTGAAGCACTCCCTCCTCAGATTAAACAAGCCAATAAGACTTCTTGTGAGTTCCTCAAAGGAAAACTGAATCCAAAGTAGATTCCTTGACTAAGGGCAACCATAAGGTATTCTTTACTTAAATCCGTTACTTAAAAGAATAAGTCCAGATTTGTGCTGAAATGGTAGTTAATGATAACACATATACTGAGGCTGTGGAAATAGCTACCCTGTTAGCTAATAGGTTATGTGAAAACTTCACTCCCCTTTCCCTACCACATGTACTCCATGACATCACTATCACCTGTCCCCTACCTTGTATCTCTAAAGAGCAAGTTGGACAGACCCTCTCCAAGATCAAAAATGCAGCATCTATGGGACCTGATAACATCCCAGGCTGCATCCTATATGGGCTCCAACAAAAATTAGCAACAACTTGGGTACTCTTTTCAATCACAGTCTAAGCACCGGCTCCATTCCGGATGAATGGAAAAAGGCCACCATTAATGAGCTGCACAAAGGTGATGCTTTCACTGACCATGGGAACTAAAGACCTACTAGCCTGACTAGCCTTAACTGCAAGGTGATGGAGTGAATCATCATGGACCTTATCAACAAAGATATAGGTAAGCTCCAAACACTTGCCCCTACTCAGTTTGGATTCATCAAAGGGAGATAATGCCTGTGAAACATTGAGAACTTCTTCAAGACAGTCACCAAGGCCCTAGACTTAGACAAGGCATTTGACACTATCCCCCACTCAGGCATCATTGACAAACTCAGCCAGCTTGGTATCAACCTTTAGATTGTTGGATGGGTCACTAACTCGTTCACTTATAGAACCCATCTAGTCAAAATTGGGGAATCCACCTCTAACAGTAAACCAGAAACCAATGGTGTTCCACAGGGATCTATCCTGGCACCTCTACTGTTTGGACCTAGTTCTTGAAAGTACAAGCTAAAACTAAAGGCCTGCAGCTAACAAAGTTTGCTGATGACTGCAAACTCAGAGCTGTCATAGAATCTCTAAGTGATGTCAAAATCCTACAAGAGGGTCTTACAGACACAAATGATTGAAGCCAAAGTCATGGCCTTAACCTCAATGCACAAAAATGTATTATCATCCCTCTCAGTATGTGCAATTTTCCTTCTAACTACTACATCAGTAACAAAACACTAAGTATGCACTCACTGGTGATAGACCTGGACACACAGGTTGTCAGCAACCTTACCTTTGATCACCATGTCTCCGCAGTGGCAAGAAGGGCATTCTATATTGCTCATCTCATAAGTAAGGCCACTGAATCCAGAAAATGAAAGAAGTTATAACTTGTCTGTATTCTTCCCTCATTAGGCCAATAATGGAATACAACAGCCCTTTTGGTATGCAGCTTTCAAAGCACCTGCAGCATTGGAGAGACCACAAAGGTTCTTCACAAGGACAATTCAAGGTCTTCAGCATTTGTCCTATGTGGATCATTTGAAATCATTGTCACTTTATTCAGTTTCATACAGGCTACTCATAGGTGATCTATGCCTTGAATATAGGGCAATCTTTGACTATGCTTTATTTGAAATGCTGCATATGCACAAATGAAATGGTACACAGGTTACTCATTCTAAAAACCTTAACCTGGTATGTGACAGTAACAGAACATGCTGGAGGGTCAGATTTGTCTCCCAGAGGTTACCACGCCTTTGTAATGGACTCCCACTTCAAGTGAAACAGAGTACCTCATTAGCCCTCTTCAAAAGCAATGTGAATGATTTGATGTGAAACTGTAAAATCACCCTTAGTGTTCCACCCGTATCCCTCTTGAACCAGGGAAATTGGTGTTGATCATGGAAATAAGGGTAGAACTTGGGTAGGGTTGTAAGTGCTCTAGGACCATTAGCCTAGTAACTTCCTATAACATGACACAGTCATAGTCCATGTGTGAGTACATGATCTATGACATACAGCCCTAGGCTATACTTAGAGATACTTATTTGAGCTCTCTTAAGATGCCTGTGTGGTCACTGACACATGACTTAAAGCCATGAAGAGCACACCAACAGTGCAAGATTATTATGCCTTCCAGACATTTAGATCAGCTAATTCACAGACAAGGACTAAAGGTTGAGGTGCCACTATGTACATCAGAACTAAAGATACTTAAAGGCTGGTCAAACAGGACAATGCACATTTGCTGCTCCAGTTTCAATTAAAAATAGGCAAAATCCAGTGCTACTTCCATGCAAGTTATAGGCCCACGTCTATGACCCAGGATACCCATACCATGTATGTAATCTTATTAGAAATGCTACCCATCTAACCCAATAACATATTCATAGTGACTTCCATTATCCCATTATTACCTAGGAATCCTATACGACAACAAACATATAGGCACAGATATTTCTGGCTTTTGTAAACACAAACTTCCTGGACCAGATAGCCAATACACCAAACAGGAGTGCAACCATACTGGATCTCGTCCTCACCAATATGGGTGAGTCATACACAGCCTCGTACTGTAGTGTCTTCCCTGGTAAGGTCCAAACACAAATTGGTCTCCTTTGAAATAAAATGAAACATGGACCCCAGGCTAGACATGAAATATTCAGGAACTACTCTAAGGCTAACCTTCAAAAATTAGGTAATAAACTGGCCAAATCTCAAGCTGCCATAAACACTGAGAATACTGCACCCTATGCAGAAGTGTTCACAGAAACCCTGTACAGGCATGTTAATAGCTGCATAGAGGCAGCCATACCCACCAGGGAAAAGTGCAGAACTAACTGAAAATCAAACTACCCTGGTGGAATCACAGAATCAATAGGCTGTGTAACAGAAGGAAGAAACTCATGAAAAAACATAGGAGGCTCAGTACACAGCAGGATAAAAGCACTCTAATCAAAATAAACAAAAAATTCAGAGGAGAATTGAAGTATACCAAAGCCATATTTGAGGTAGGTTTAGGCTCCCAGTCCAAGGACAACCACAAAGCATACTATAGGTATGTCCACAACTTCACGGGCAAGACACAACCCTGTGCATATCTCATTGTAAATGGTACCACCTATAATAAGGCAGAAGAAGGAGTAAACCTCCTGGCTGATAAACTGAGCCCCCACTTTACCACTCTCTCCCCCTCAGCCTTCCCTCAGGAAATACCATCAAATATAAGTACCCCTACTATCACTAGGTAACAGGTCCTTAATGCTCTCTCTAAGACCAAGTACACTGCATCAATGGGCCCAGACAATATCCTAGCATGTCTTCTAAATAGCATGAAACATGACCTTTCAGGGCCTCTGGGATTACTATTTCACTGTAGCCACCAAGCAGGTTTCATGCCTAATGAATGGAGAGCAGCAGCAGTCATCCCTCTGCACAAAGGTGGATCATCTGCAGACCCTGGAAACTACAGACTCAGAAGTCTCACTAGTCTGATATGTAAAGCCATGAAAAGAATTATCATGAAAATGACCAATAGAGATATAGTACACCACCAGACATGGGACCAAACCCAGTTTGGTTTTGTCAAGTGCAGATCCTGCCTACCAAAACTGGTGGACTTATTTGAGAAGGTAACCAAAGCAAGGGATGAGGGAAGAATGGTTCACACTGCCTACCATGGCCTGACAAGGCATGTGACACTATACCTAAAATCAGGCATTGCTGACAAACTCAAGAGGTTAGGTACAAACAAGTATGTCAGCCAGTGGTTAGCCATGTAGCTCACAGACAGGTCCCAGGAAGTTAGCATAGGGGATGCTACCTCTACATACAGGCAAGTCACAAGTGGACTCTCTCATGAATCATTCCTCAGAGTGCTTCTTTTAGGCATTTACTTGTCTGAAGTCAATGTCACTGTCAGTGATTTCTGGCTGACTAAATTTGCAGATGATTGCAAATTAAGAACTGTCATTGAATCCCACACTGACACAAATGTTCTGCAGGAGGGCCTGACACAGACATAGAACTGGTGTCAGAGCCATGGAGTAACACTAAATGCCAAGAAAGGCATGGTACTGTGCTTGTGCAACTTATAAATGAAGGTATATCATGTAGGTCCAAGGAAGTCATTGCTCCACTGTATTCAGAATTCATCAGACCTATCATTGAGTGCAATGCCACCTTTGGTATGTACCTAACCAGGCTTATCCAACAATTGGAACATCCACAGAGGTTCCTCACTAAACCAATACAGGGTGGACATAAAATGTCCTGTGCCGACAATATCAGTTCTCTCTCCCTGTAATCTGTGTCCTACAGTCTTTGGAGCGGAGATGTATGCCTGTCATACAGGCTATTGTCAGAACCCACTGTAGACCTCCTGCATATCCATGAAAGAACTAGCATCAGAATTACACATTCTACAGACCTACACCTTGCCTGTGGTATAAATAGGATGTGCTGGACAAACAGGTATGTATCACAGAGACTGCACCCTATATGGAACAGGCTTCCCATCCATGTGAAGCAGAGTTCTGCTCTAATGCAAATCAAGTGCAAGTTACACAATTGGATGGGGAAGAGGACAATCATCCCTTTTTTGGGACCCATGTCTCTGATGGGCATAGGGAAACTGTAAGTGGTTCATCTCCCAGGCCCCTGCTTGTAAGTGTTTCATCTCCTAAAACCCTGATTACACTTATCAAGGGTATCATACCTTGTCAGAGATTTGGGATGTATGGCTAGGTTTAAAGAAGCCTTGTGTTTGTTAGCCCAGTAAACACCTATGAACCTATGACACCATGAACCTATACTTTATTACCTTTCTGATGACATTTCCCTCCTATGCTGAATTCATTCCTGTGCTCTGATGTTGATGAGTTGTTTGCAGATGTGTACACATACGTGTGTCCAACACAATCCTGAAAAGTGAATTGCAAACATTTCCATGAGACATATTTCATTGTGTGACACAATAGCCTTTTCAACAGCATCCATCATAATGTACACAAATTATGCTATACACGTTATAAATGGCAAAATACGATATCTGTAAATGACCAGTACAGGTAGCATGTTAACAGCAACAATGGGTGAAATTAATTCATATAAATGTAAATAGTCACCCTGTGCATCAGACACATAGTGCATCTGGATCCCACTCAGTTTGGGTTTGTAAAAGGCAGATCATGTCTCCTAAATCTGATAGACTTCTTTGAAGCAGTCACCAAAGTCATAGACAAGGGTAAGGTGGTTCACACAGCCAATCTAGATCTCACCAAGGCTTTTGACACCATCCCCCACTCTGGAATTATAGATAAACTCACTAAACTAGGTATAAATCCCTATGTCACAAGATGGGTTGCCAACTGGCTCACTGACAGAACCCACACTGTGAAAGTAGCAGACTCTAAATCCGACTTCAGACCAGTGACAAGTGGAGTACCACAGGGTTCAGTCCTGGGTCCTCTTCTGTCTGGTATCTACTTTTCTGAAGTGCAGGCTAACACAGAAGGTCTTTGGTTAATGAAGTTTGCAGATGACTGCAAACTAGGAGCCATAATTGAAACTCCTAATGATGTGGACATCCTACAAAAGGGCCTCATGGAGACAGATGCTTGGTGTCAAAGCCATGGCCTCAAGCTCAATGCCAAAAAGTGCATTGTCATCCCCTTTGGTAAAAACTCTACCCATGAGCTACCACATAGGTGGTAGTCTACGTAACACCGAAAGTGTGATATGAGACCTTGGGACACAGGTGGACAGTAGTCTCTTCTTGATAATCACATTGCCACAGTAGTCAGGAAATCCTTCTATGTGGCACACCTCATCACAAAATTTTTCTCATCCAGGAAAAAGGAGATCATTGTTCCCCTCTATTCATCACTCATTAGACCCTTTATAGAGTACAATGCCCCTTTTGGTATGTACCTCACAAGACATCTACAACAACTGGAAAGGCCACAGAAATACCTCACAAAGAGAATTACCAGCCTCAAATAGATGCCCTATGCAAACCGTCTCAAAAACTCCAACTTTACTCCATTGCATATCACCTACTCAGAGGTGATCTCTGCCTAACAAACAAAGCTATGTCAAACCCAGAGCTACTGGAAATGCTCCACTTAAAGAAATCTCAATCCCTCCATGCTACACATTCTAGGGACCTAAACCTTGTTACTACAATAAACAGAACATGCTGGAGGGATAGATTCATGTTCCACTGACTTCCCATACTCTGGAACAAACTACCTATCTATATCAAACAAAGCTCCTCATTAGCACTCTTCAAGAAAAATCTTAATGATTGGATGGGAAATAGGAAATTCACCCCGGGATCACCTCTGTGGCTCTTCTCGACAGGGGCACAGGAAAATAATTTTCTTGGGTGGTGAAAGCCAGGGTACCTTTTTGGCTAGGCTTATATAGGCCCTAGGGCCAATAGCCTAGTACCTACCTATGAACCTATGAACATTTAAACCTTTATTTTCCTGCATCCATGAGAAAAATGATAGGGATGTGGCATTGTTATCAACACTAGAACAGGATGTTGTGTGGGGGTCCAAGAGGCCTGAGCTGACCCAATAGGTTGGCAAGTATGTGTGCTTGCGTCAGGAAGGGAAGCAGGGAAGATGGACCATGGAAATGTTGCGTGTGTGTCTTTAGGTGCTTTCAATGTTACAGTGGTGAGTGAATTCCTGCATGAACACAACCAATCTCAGTGCTAGCCCAGCATGTCTGTATGTTGGACAGTTGTGAGGTGTTCATGGTAGAGCTAACAGTTCATTGTTTCCTCCCCCAATCATGAGAACTGGCTCTGTAAGGAGCTGCACTGGCATCTCCATGCCCAAGGTCAGATGCTGTGCAACTACCTGAGGGTGACTGATGTCTGCTTGGATCGTATCCTCCACGGGAACACACAGGACAATGAGCCCATGGCCTGCTACATCTTGGTGTGGACAGCACACTCCCCTCCCCTTTTGAGTGCTGGATGTACTGCCACTACAAGAAAGTGATTGGGCATGGCCACATTGACTCTCAGCAGATGTAGTTGCTGAACTATGCCCATGAGGCCAACGCTTAACTACAGTCAGATGTTCCATCACAGACTTGTGTTCCAAGGCAGATAGTGTTCAATCTGTCTCAGACCTACCTCTTTCCAATGTCTCAGTCAACCATTTCAGGGTATCAGCAACATAGTGGATGCAGTCACAGATGTCAGACTGTGCCGCATCCATAACTCTGAGCATTCACTGGGAGTTTCTTTCTGAATGTACCTGTGCCTCCATGACTGCCCTAAACCAATGCCGAGTGACATGTGATGAGATACCTGTAACAGGTGGTGGAGGGAAAGTAGGCCTCCTTTGAGCACCCCTATCAATCCACCAGTAGGGAACCTCTCCATCTGTTTGGCTATGGCCAGTGTCAACAGTCACTGAAGCCGCACTTGCCTGTTCAATGTCCCCACCCTCTACCGTGGCCTCAGAGGACTGGATATGCATAGGCATACTGGCTGTGTATGGTGATAATGAGGGTGAATGAGGGATGTCAACCTTTGTGCCTGATTCAGCCTCTGCAACCCCCAGCTGTGCCTCAATTTGTCCACCATCATCATCAGAGTCTTGAGAGACATTGGCATCAGGCTGTGAAGGAGACAAGGATCAATCTTCCTGGTCACCATGGCTTGAGTGGAGCCATAAATAAAGGGAATTTGCAGACTTTGGGGAAACCACATATTGACAGATTTTTTTTTTGCAGAGATTCAAATTGGGCCTCTTGAACTTTTTTGGTCCTTTTTTTGCCAAACAAGGGAAAGGGTGACTTTTTCCATACAGCCTACAAGCAGCCTACCCAGGAAAGGAAGATCATACACCCTATATCCCTGAACTTTCATCTCGACAATTAAATGTCAACGTATCATACAAAAGATCAGCCCACTTAAATGTCAACCCATACTTCCTGGTTGACAGGAGCAAGGCTGCTGAGGAGTCACAGGTCAAACGCTGTGCTCAGCACAAGTGGTGTCCAAAGCCTGTCAGGCCAGTCACTCTTGTCTGGCCCACTTCTTTTCCTTTTTATTCCACACTATCAAGTTAGTGGGCACAACAAAGTTTGCAGATGGCCGCAAAGACAAAGTGGCTTCAGATGACTAACAAGAAAACACACATAGAAGATAACCACACAAACAGTGCAGAGACGAGACTGGTGCTACATAGATGCAACGTAAAATGCAAAAATGCCAAAAAGCCAAAGTGCAATGGAAAAAACAACACCTCCCCTAGCTACCAAATAAACATAAAAATACCAAAGCAGAAGACAAAAAGTTATCAGGGACCTGGGGACCAGGTTGGATAGAAGTCTGTCATGAACACCCATGAAGCTAAAAAGAAGTTAGGACCCCTATATTCTTATCATGAATATCATGAAGGGAATCTATCTAGATCGAAGGAGTCCATAGTCTCCATCTAGTCATCTCATCAGACCCATGATTCAGTACTCAGCCCCATTTGGAATGTGTATCTGACCCCTTGCAGCAGGGCGAGAGGCCACAAAGGAAAAGCCCTCAAAAGGATAAAAAGGATAAAGTCAAAAAAATCTGTCCTATGCCCGAACTCCAGCTCTACAGCCTATTCAGTCTTGCTGCTGCTCACTGGTGGCCTGCTCCACCAATATAGGCTACGTCAAAACCCAGATTTGATGAATATGCTTCACCTCAAAAAAATCTGATCCATCAGAGACAAAAGGGCGGAGACTTAACCTTGACAAATTAGGATAATATGGGACGGGGGGCTGGATGATTCATCACCCATGGAACTCCCCAAAATCTGTGGAACAAACTCCATGTGTGAGGCAGAAATCCTGCAAGACCTTGTTTGATCTTGTTTCTTCAGGAGATGAGGAGAGAGATATGATACAGGGATACCTCCCTCAGTTACCTCAGTGGACAGAGGCACAGAAAAATAATGGGTATAGTTCCCCATACTAAAGGGGTGGCCTAAGCCACAAAACGATGGGCTAGGCTTGTAAATGCCCTCGGGCAGATAGCCTAGTATGAACCTATGAACCTATGAACCTATGAACCTGTGATAAAAAGGAAAAAGCAATACATTAATACCTGCACTTCCATGCTCTGGAGTACTATATTGCAATATATGTTAAGCTGTATACACTGCTGTCACTATTACAAACTTGTATAACCCCCAACCTCACATAGTAGGACATGAGGACATTATTTTGTACTCCCAATCTGTAATTATTTGAAAATAATTATTCATTAAACAAGAATCTCATGAGCAAAACAGAAATTATGTACACTGCTGATATTCTGCAAATATCTGCATAGTTGACA
The DNA here is from genome assembly GCF_019279795.1 of Protopterus annectens. Lineage (NCBI taxonomy): Eukaryota > Metazoa > Chordata > Ceratodontiformes > Protopteridae > Protopterus > Protopterus annectens. Next base: position 1,907,269,503 of record NC_056739.1, on the reverse strand, counting down.
GTTATGTCTGTAATGTTCTGACAGTACTCTCAAGTCAATCAATATAGTCACACCTACAAGGCAGAGGTATGACTCTAAACTGTGAACATTCAGAAAATATCTATCCATTTGGCAATCATGCAGACAGTACATCAATCCAGCCAGCAGGCCTGGGATGACAGTTTAGTGAATACATTGAACTATATCTACATCTCTGACATAACAGTTTTGTGCTTATCAGCAGCAGGAGCATGGCCTCTTCCAATTCCTGGCGGTTCTGGAAAATTTGAGGGAGCGGTAATGGCAACAGCACCACATTTTACAGTATAGCAGTGATAATATGTCCAAATATCTCACATTTACAGTAGCTGCTATGTTAACAGGTATGTGGGTCACAATCTCAATATGAGCTTAAAACTGGAGCTAACCTCCTTCCCCCCATAAAACACCTGATACCCATGTAAAACTATATACACCTTGACACTCTGAATGCAACAGTATTCCATTGCTGATATTACTAAGCATACCTGAATGCTCCTCCTGAGTGGAATGAGTAGCAACCACGTCCACAACATATTGGCTGGTGGATGCCTGGGAGCTGTTCTGTGTTGCAAGGTTTGCCAGGAATTCTCCTGTGGCTGAGAGAAGTTGTTCTATTGCAAGCCCACCACCAGAGACCTGACAATCCCCGGCCATGTCAGCTACACATCTGCATGCTGAATTTATTATATCTGTGGCATGGTGTCGCATTTAATCATAGGTACAATTCTGGTGACCCATGGCATTGATGACATGCATTATTTCATCTCACAGGGCTGCACGCTCTGGCCTATTTGCCCTCCCTCTGGACAGTAGGATTTCATAATGTTTGAGAAAACCCTCAGTGATGAGGTAATTTTCTGCTTCAGTAAATGGTGCGCTGCATCGTGCATGCATGATTTTTTCCTGAAATATAAATAAATGAAAACACATGTCAAAATCACATACATGGGAGTACAGTATGTAGAGATACGTCAATAAAGGAAGGCTGTCGGTATTCACCGCTTGATTACACATGTCATATTCAACAGTATGTCAGACATACAAAGGGTGCGGATGCTACTAGGATAGTACCTATTCCTGTTTATACAATGACAGATACTCACATATGATCACACACCCAAAACAGGAGTCCATTGCAGGAGCCCCCCCTCCATATAATATGTATAATCAACAGTGCCAAAAAATAGCAGTGTACTATTACAGCTGCTATCAATGGAAGTATCCAACTGCCCTGTGTACCTAGTTATCATACAGCATTATACCCTTGGTGTACTCTACATCCTCTGTATGTGTAACAAGGCTGGAGAGCAATGCCATGTCAACAGTACAGTTCTAACAAAGGATTACTGATGTAATTCCTATTCTCTCTAAGTATATTCAAACATATGCATCATGTTGGAAACAAAATGGCTACATAACTAATGGAGTACAATACTCCTCTGTTGAAAGATGCTGCTTCAGTGATTGTCGTGTAAGTGGAGCTTTTCTCCCTGGGTCTGTGCTGGAAATGGGCACCAGATTGTCCTGTCAGACCAACCCAGTAATCAAATATAAAATAAATAATTAAAATAAATATATAAGTAATGTGTCAATGAGTTAACCATACAAACTAACTCTCATACACACTGATTCCCCTTGCTAGTAGTTTGCCTTTTTAAGATGGTTCTTATTAGCAGGTGATTGCCTCTGAGCCAATCTGTGGTTTAGAAATGCTACATGCAGCATACACAGTTGATTTTCAGTATAATCAGCCAATTCCATGCAACTACTCAAGATATAAGGCTTCAATGTAGAGTCCATCCCCTTTCTCATATGTTGTAGTGGAAATTACTGGGGTAACGATATTACATCAGCACAGAGAGAATGTTTATTGCAACTACTTTTTGGATACAGAAGTGTACCACATGCTGAAGATGCTACTGCTGCAGGCAATGGGCATAGAAAGAGAGAGAGGCTGCAGACTGTGCAGGACAGCAACACTTAAGAGTAACTGTGGGACCTGTGGCAGCCTTGGTGAAAAGCCAGAGCCAGGTTGAGGGAACTCATCCCACTGGAAATTAATCTATGTGTTTAAGGTAAGTATGTTAGCCAAAGGTATCATTAAAAGAGTAAAAGGAAGCATGATTGGTGCACCCAAGAACAAGGTAGGGGGTATATTAACAGTTATGTTGACCAGTTGGACAACTGGCAAGTCATGTGTTATGTTATGGTAGTCATCTGGAATGTGTGTGCTGGCAACACTTGCTTCTAGCACGACCTCAATATATGTATGCTACTTGTACAGCTATGGTTATCTGTAATATCACTAACACATCATTGTGGGGTGCAGTCTGATATTACTGGGCCACATTTGAATTACATACTTCAAAATGCTGTGGAAAATCATGGTAATGCATAATCTGACATTCTATGCACTTTCTAGGGTTGTAATGGGAATAGCTGAAATGCAGTCCTAAATGTTGGCCTCTCATTTCCATTATTTAGAAGCAGGCATTCCAGCACTACTGCTTCGCGGGTGGATAATTAGGTGATGAGACAGTCATACATATCACAATTTATAATGGTGATGTACACATGCATGTATTTTAAATGCTAGATATTGCTGTATTGAACCCAGGACCATGTGGACCAAAAATGAATGTTTTCATAGCATTTAACAGATTAAGGTACAGTGTCACTGTTACAGCAGGTGGGTTTTTATATGTTGTACATATAATTGCACAGTTCCTTGCTGTTGCACACCTCACTTACATCTATAGTTATGTGTATGTCTTTATAATGATGTATTTCTCTACCAGAGTCACAGTTAAAGTCCTATTTTTCCTTTATTTTTTAGCAGGTTGCTGCACAATGTGGTGCGATGGGCAGCATCAAATAAACACAATTAATGATGAGAAAATGACAATTACTATGTTTTGCTTAAAACACCTGTGCTAATTAACTGGCTGTGTGGCATGGCAATTTGACGCACTGTTGTTCAAGTGAAATGGTACTGGGTTAGAAATAGGGTACATGTGTACTTTTTTATGTGATTGTTATGCTTTCAAATACATATAGTAATACACCGCCAGTTAGCATAGCTTAGCAATGCTACGCTAAGCCCAGCATCGTGCAATAATTCTTTAAAGAAAAGAAAGTTGGGGAGATAAGACAGTGGGGAAATTGGGTAAGCAGGGAGAAGAACACAGTGAAAGGCAGGTAACTATGTGCATGAAGGGTGTAGGAAAGAACGATAGCTATCCATTTCTTCAACAGCAACAACTGTGCACTTGGACCAAATTATGTGTGTCCAGTGGACACGTATGTGAATTTTTTTTTTTTTTGGGACAGGTGTTCCTTTTTTAATTTTAATTTTTTTTTTTTAAGGAGAGAGTGGAAGGGGCATAGGTATGTGTGGAGAAGGTAAGTTGGGAAGGTGAGGAAACATTTGCAGACAAACAGAACAGACAAGACAGCACACAGGGTTGGTAGGGGACACAAGAGGGGGTGAACACCTTAGTTGGAGAAGGTGTTGTGGGATCCCAATCCCATGGATGTCAGACACAGTGACTGGGTGACTCAAGTCCTCACCCATGGGACTGTCAACACTGTACCTTCACTGTTCCTGTGGAGGCAATGGTTGATGCTAGTGCCTGGGACAGAATGTCACACCAGGATGGACGACATGCTCTCCATCCGACATAGGCATACACCAACAGTTTGGTGTACAACCCTATGCACCATGCTTGCCAGTTGATCTCTGGGAGGAAAGAATCCCTTCCAACTCAACTCCCAGAGGGGGGCACACCCCAAGCCTGTGGGGTGGAACTATCTGATGGAGCAGGTAGTGCATAGGTTGCAGAGGAGATGCCACCAGGCTGTGACCCAGATGTTCTGGGTCCTGGTCCCTCGGCTGGGGGAGCTAAGGTAGGTGGATCACCAGGAACTGGCCTACCTTGCCACACTGTGGTAAATAAAATATAAACATAAAGGAAAAATAAACATAACCCAAACAAATGTAATTAGAAACATAAGAGACAACAATAATGAGCAATGGAAACAAACTGAAAATATTATAAGGAGGAACAGAACAAAAATAATGTAAATGAAAGTTTTTTAACAGCAAAGTGATATTTAATTATACATAAGGCCAACATAAGAGTGCATAACAAATACTCTGATAATATCAAATGATAATAGTACATATATTGATTAAATAAATAAAATAAGGGAAGGGATGGGGTGACAGAAAAAACATTAGTAACTTCACAGATAATATAACTCAACAGACTACAACTAGGTACTTCTAGATATGTTAGGTTTTACTTATGAGACCACTAACTACTATACAGTTTATTATTTAAAATACTACTCTGTTCCTTACACACACTATAGTGCAGATCATATTGCATCCCACAGGCATCCAGTGTTGCTTATATTGTATATATGATGTTGCACTTATATAACTCTCAACCTCTTAGCACAGGACATTATGGGCCAAGCCATACTTAATTGTGGTACAAAGGCACAATGACAGGGAACATTCTTACATAGTGTGTGCTTACAATAGTAGCAAGGTGTTCTGATAACAGATTTGCCATTAAATTGCATATTGAGTGATATCATATATCCTCAAATCAGAGGACTGACATTTTTTTTCTGACATTAATCCTCAGCAATGTAGCAGAGGCTGGCCAGTAAAACAAGATCACATACCAAATAGACCAGACATATGGGGCAATATTCAGTACATTCTGAAAAAAAACTTGACAGTTTAGAGGTATGTTTGTGTACACTGATTATACATGATAGCTGGGCAGTCATGGCATATATCTATGCATGTGCACTTGACATGCAAGCATGGTTATGTTTTATGTATGACATGGTAAAACAGTATTGAAATCTGTACCATTTCTCAGTTGGCTGGTGTGGGACTAGAACCCACAAGCAGTGACTACAGGAATACTTAACATTTTATTTGAAAAATAGATTATCAGAGCACCATCTCCTTTTACACTTTATTGACTCATGTTGTTTCAAATCTTGCATTTACACACGTCTATGATGTCCCAGGTATTTTGTACATGACTGTTAAGATTGCAATATATTTATTTACTTTATTTTATTATTAAGTTATGCATAAAGTTATTACTTTACTGTTTTTCTTACATAGCACATGTTTGCCTCATTCTGGCCCACTACCTTGCGTGAGACTGGACCTTGCAAGCTCTCTCTTCTGCAGCTTTGGTAAGAGAAGGAAGACATTATGCATGCCAGTTTTGCACAGATTTAGCCTGTATATTTATAAATTACTAGAAAGCACACTTACATATCTGTGGGGTGTTCCCATACCGTGCTTCTTGGATCCAGACATCCAAGGTTCCCCTCTTCTTTCGATACATGTCATCATAATGGTGACAACAGTGCTCACTGATGCGGGGATACCAGTTGGACTGGTTAAATCCTTAGCCAAACTATCCTAGGCATCAGACTTACATTCTGAGCCCTGATAGTTACCCTGCAGCAGATGGGATCCATAGCAGTCTACCAGGAGTACAATGAAAACCCTAGACTCCTGCACACACCACTGTTACAGCCTAAAGTGCACACCTTCCCCATGACAGCAGCGATACCCACAGCTAAGGTCAAGCTTTAAAGAATAATATGAAATTCCCTCCTACTGTCCTATAAATAGGCTGCATTCTCACCATTGCATGTCATACTGTAACTTTCAAAAATGCGCTGCATTGCTTACCATCACTCAAATTTGCACAACCCATGTTTATGTGAATCTCAGCAATGCACAAACAGGAAACAACCGTTGACCACGTTTAAGCGATGCTTAGCATCTCGCACCTTTTCCAAATGTAACAATTATTCAATTTAAAATCAACAGATGTTTCAATCACTTGACACAGTTTCACAGCAGTATATGTAAAAGGTATTTTTGTCCAGGACTTGAAATCAGGATCTACTACACTGTAGGTTATGATTCAACCTATCTAGCCACTTGAATTGTGAAGGGAACTCGTATATCTTCAGATATACTGTGAAGGAGCCTGTAAGCATAGCACAGCTTCACTGTGCTCATTTGTGCGGTGCTAACCAACACAGAACTACAACAATTAAAGATATCTGCTTTCTATTTTTAGCTGTCTAGCATATGTCTACTGCACAAGTGCACAGAGCTAAGCATAGCTAAATAACGTTGAGCATTGCGCAAACAAGCATATACAAATAAAATAAATTGAAATTTAATACATCCGGTTTCTGTTTTTAGATGTCTGGCACATGTCTGATGAGTGGTTGTGCAGAGCTAAGCACAGATAAATAATGAGGAGTATCATGCAAACAAGCACATGAAGGTAACAAAACAGAGAAAAATTAAATAAATCCAATTTAGTGAAATAAAATGTCTTAGAGACCTTTTTATCAAAGTTAATTTCCCAAAAGGTATGTGGGTGTGCCATCAGTCTTACACGGATTCAGTATCCGTGTTGTTCTAACCTCGCTTTAGTGCACACCACAATTAATATGCTGAGGCAAAATTGTAGCCATGTACATGGATGCATTTTCTGTAGTCTCTACATAGTGCCTACATTGACTTTATTGAATCCTGGGGTCTATTTCCTTAGCTACAATAATTTGCTCCCTCAAAATTTTTGGCAAAGTTCTTTGTAAGGAATATATATACTCTGCTAACTACACTCTGCTAACTTGTCACATTCCCCACAAAGCATATTCCAATTACCTACCCCTTACACATGACACTTTCAGCATTTCCCATTTTTACAGTTTGTGTAATTGATGCAGTTTTGCAATGTATTGATGTATGAAAACACAAACAGTCAATGTTAGGGCATACACTGTCATATATCTATCTGTATCTATATCTATATGTGCACATATCTGTGTATATATATATATATATATATATATATATATATATATATATATATAGGTTCATAGTTCATAGGTAAGTACTAGGCTATCTGCCCGAGGGGATATGTAAGCCTAGCCAGAATGTGTTGGCTTTCACCACCCATTTAGATTAGTTTCCTGTGCCTCTGTAAAGCAGAGCCATTAGTTCCCTGTGCCTCTGTCCAGCAGAGCCACTGCAGTGATCCCCAGGGTAAATTTTCTGTTTCCCATCCACTCATCAAGGTTTCTCTTGAAGAGTGTTAGAGAGGGGCTCTGCCTAATGTAGATTGGAATCCTGCTCCAAATCATGGGGAGTCTCTGGGACAGGAATCTATCCCTCCAGCAAGTCCTATTTATCTTTATGGTGAGGTTTAGATCCCTAGACCATGTGGCTTTCGGGGATTTGTTTTTTTTTTTTTAGGTGATTTGTTGTTTTTTTTTAGGTGGAGCATGTCCATCAATTCTGAGTTGGACATGGCCTTGTATGTCAGGCAGAGATCACCTTTGAGTAGGCGGTATGCAACTGAGTACAGCTGGAGATTCTTCAGTTGGGCTGCATAGGGCATCTGTTTGAGGCTAGTAATCCTCTTGGTGAGGTACTTCTGTGGTCTTTCCAGCTGTTGCAGGTGTCTTGTAAGGTACATCCCAATTGGGGCATTGTACTATATGATGGGTCTGATGAGTGATGAGTACAGGGGCAGAATAACCTCTTTTTTTCTAGATGTGAACCCTTTTGTGATTAGGTGGACCACATAGAAGGAATTTCTAACCACCTTGGCAATATGATTATCAAAGGAGAGATTATTACCTACTTGGGTCCCCAGATCCCTTATTTAATTTCTGTATATAGGGGACTACCGCGTATGTGGTAGTTTGTGGGTACTTTGTTTTTTCCAAACTGGATGACTATGCACTTTTTTGGCATTTAGCTTAAGGCCATGATTTTGACACCAGGTATCTGTCTCAGTGAGATCCTACTGGAGGATGTCTGTATCAGCCGGAGAGTGAAATTATGACCCCAGTTTGCAGTTGTCTGTGAACTAAGTCAGCCATAGTCCTCCTGTGCTTGCCTGTACCTCTGAGAAGTATATTCCGAACAGGAGGGGTCAAAGGACTGAGCCCTGGGAGACGCCACTTGTAACCGGTTTAGAGTCGGACCTAGAGCCTGCAACTCTCAGCATGTGTGTTCTATCCATGAGCCAATTGGCAATCCATCTCGTGACATAGGAGTTTATGTTCAGGCTGGTGAGCTTGTCTATAATACCAGAATGGGAAATGGAGTCAAAAGCCTTTGTGAGGTCTAGGTAGGCTGTGTGGACCTTCTTTCCCTCATCTAAAGCCTTGGTAAGTGTCTCAAAAAAGTCCACCAGGTTTAGGAGGCATGATCTGCCCTTAGCAAAGCCAAACTGGGTAGGGTCCAATGTTTGGAGGTTCCCAATGTGTCTGTTAATATGTTCTAGGATGATGTGCTCCATAGCCTTGCAGACCAGGCTAGTCAGGCTTATAGGGCAATAGTTCCTGGGTTTCCGTTGTGGCTCCACCTTTGTTGAATGGGATAACTGTTGCTGTGCGCCACTCTATGGGTGTGTAGTCTGTAGAGAGGCTGAGTTTGAACAGTGTGTTTAGGTGAGGGGTTAGTTCATTTTGGAGTTCGTGTAAGACACAGCCTGGGACACCATCCGGTCCCATGGATGCTGTGTTTTTAGCTTTGGATAGGGCTGTTTTAACCTGTGTGTCAGTGATTGCCGGGGCACTACATTCTTCTGGTATGGTTATGGGCCCTTTAGGGGGTGAGAGGGGGGTGAAGTTTGCACTAAACCTGTCTACCAGAATGTTGGCAATATCAGACGGTTCAGTGTATTTTGTGCCATTCTGCACTAACTCAGAGCAGATCTGAGATATTCCACTTAGGTTCTTGACATAGTTAAAGAATGCTTTGTGGTTATCTTTGGAGACCTTCACAATTTTTCTTTCGAAGCTAGCCTTGGATGATTTTATGAGGGATCATAGTTTCTTGCTGATTCTGATCAGGGATCTGTTTCCTTCTTGGGATTTTACTCTTTTCTATACTAGTTTCCTTCTTCTGTTGTATAGCTTGTTTATGGCAGGGGACCACCAGACTGCTTTCCTTTTCTTGGAGGTGTTAGTCTTGGTTTTGCCTGGGATAGCACAATCCATGCATTCTTGCAGTTACTCATAGAGTGCCTTTGTAGGGGATTCAGCAGCTTGGACAGCATTGTCCTTTAGCATGGGGGCTGTGAACCATTCCACCTCGGTCTTAAGTAACATGAAGTTTGATTTTGAAAAGTTTTTCATGGTGGTTTCCTTGATTGGGGGTGGGGGCAGAATGTGGATATCCAGAGTGATTAGTCTGTGGTCTGATCAAACTAGCAAGGTGTTGACCTCCGGTGTAGAACACCGGTCGCCCATGTTGGTGATGACCAGGTCCAATATGTTGTCAGATCTGGTGGGAGTGTTGACCGGTTGATCCAAGGCATTTGAGTTTATAAATTCTAGGAAGCATTGGGCAAGGGAGTTAGTACTTGAATAGTTATCCCAGTTAATGTTTGGATAATTGAAATCACCCAATATTAGGGCATTTGGTAGGACTGTCAAATTTTGCAGTGTCTCCAAAAATGCAGAATGGGGGTCCTGGGTCATGGTGGGTGATCTGTAGCAAGCTACAATTTGAATTGCAGTTTTGCCCATTGTTAGTTGCACATGGATGATCTCTGAGGCATTGTGCTGTACCACTAACCTGGAGGTGTGGGTATCCTTGATGAATATGGATACACCCCCACCTTTTGTGTTTCGGTCCGGGTTCTGTGGCCAGAAAGTATGGTATGAGTTATAGCCTGGTAGTGCTGGGGTGCTCTCTGGAGCCTTAAACCAGGTTTCTTTTACTGCACAGATATCGATGTTCTCCATATTGAGGAGTGCCTCAAGTGCATGCATTTTGAGGTTTAGACTTCTGGCATTGAGTAGCATTACCATTAGTTTTGGTTACTTGTGCTATTTATGGTGATGGGTTTGTCTTTTGAGCTTTTCCTAAAAAAAGACACCATGCGGATGGCAAAAGCCTTGGCCAGTATTCGAAAGCCTAAGGGTGACAGCTGCAAGCCATCTCTTGCGAAGCAATGTGGCTTGTTGAGCATGTCATCCCAGGTGGACAGAGACTGGATCCCCTTTGAATGACACCAGAAACTTAGCCAATTGTTGAAATTGATCATTTTGTCTTTATACTGTGGCATAATTCTTGGTGAGGGCAGGATGCTACTCAGGGTCAGGGCCATACCGGCTTGGCCTACGTGATCAGAGAGCTCTTCCATGTCTCTTTTTATGTAGTTTAGGGAGGTACATCTGAGATCATTCACACCAACATGGACAATGACACTGTTTACTATGTTGCCCCCCCCCCACATCCGCCATAAATTAGATATACCAACTCCGAGATCGCACTACAGTGGGGTTAGGAAATTAACTTTTTCCTCCACTGTAAGTGCGATCTTAGAGTTGGTATGTTTAATTTACATGGGGGGTGTGGGGCAGAGCCCCCCACTTGGGGGATGCAGGGGGGCTTGCCCTCCTGCAGAAACGTAGTAAGTGTGTGGGATGTTATTTATAGTTGCTTTGTAGTTTTCAATGTTTTGAGATTCAATGTTATGACTTTTAGATGTTTTGAAGTTTAGATGTTATGGTCTTGAGTTTAGATGTTATGAGGAGTAGATGTTTTGATAGGTAACCATAGATATACAAATATATATATATATATATATATATATATATATATATATATATACATTTTAGTTTCAGATGTCATATCCTCCAGGAAATGCATGGTAACACAATGCATTTTATTCTAGCAACTTTATAAGTTTATGAGCATTATTTAAAATGTGTCCCTATTTTGGGGGCTTTGTATCCTCACTATTTTTAGTTTTGTCCAGCTTTTTGTGCTAAGAGGTTGAGAGCTATGTGCATGATCTCTGTGAGTCAACATTTCCCCATAGCTACATTGTTTTAGCTTGAAAAGCCACTCTTTGGGCCTTTTTGCAGCCCATTCTGAATGCAGAAAAGTGAAGATGAAATGCACAGGTTATAAATGTCTTGTGAATCACACCAGACTTTCATTTTATCCCCTAATATAGTCTTTTTTTCAACTTTATGAATTTTTGATACATATATTGATTATGCATTTTATAATTAAATGGCAGCTGATGAAATCATACTATACGTAAATGTCAAGTGTGTCCTGTCTTATTAAAGGTATCATATTTTAAAATAAGTTTTCACAGGCTCCAATCACTGCATTATTTTCTCTCAGCTTTCTGGTTCATTTTCTGTTTGAAGTATGCTTTCTGCTTTCCCTTGCTTTATTATTCTTCATTAGCTTTTCAAATGTAGCTAAATTTACTTTTGTGTTTTGAGGCAACTATAGAAAGGAGATGTTAAGAAAAGCATGTAATGTGCCCTTAAGCTTCAGGTTAAAGTTACAATAATTGATAGCACCATTAAACTTTAGAATTTCAGTCAATGCACAATTAAAATACTCATTCGCATAGATTAAAGCAGACCTACCCTTAGTCATGACTCTATTTAAAGAGCTTGCATTATCTTAATACTGTAAAAGCACTCTGTATGCAAAGTACTGCTGTGCCATTTACATAGTATGACAAAATTTAATTTTATGATACTTCAGCACTTCAGGAACACCACAAACTAATTAAACACTTTAGAAAATTCCAGCACTGAGTTTAATTTTATTATTTTGTATAAGGTATATCTTAGTTCTAATACATATATGAGTACAGTTTCAGCAGTTATTGTGCATTAGCCAAGTACATCTGTGACAGCTAGCTATTATACTTGAGTATGTTGCAATGTTCTAATGAAGAACTTAAGCCATGACTTATCAATTCATTGTGTATGGAACTAAATTGTCTTGTGACCAAATCTACCTACACTACCGCCGGATAATGTAATTTAAAACAGTAGCCTAAGATGGCTATGATTTGTTTAAGTACATAAAGAATAAAAAACAAAAACAAAAAAAAAAACAGAAGTGGTACAGACTGATCATTGCTCATGGCCAGTACAAGTCGATGTGTGTGTGTGTGTGTGTGTGTGTGTGTGTGTGTGTGTGTGTGTGTGTGTGTGTGTGTGTGTGTGTGTGTGAGTGTGTGTGTGTGTTTATGATGATATGCATGGGCGCATGTGCCCTGTTCTTTTCTTTTCATTGTTTTTATTATAACTTGTAATTCTTATTGGAATTAATACTAACTAAATTTAATCAATATTTGTCCAAATTCTATAATAATCTACAACTGGAGTACGGTGCTACCCTGAAGTTGTAAATGTAAGTAAAATGGAAGCAATTATGAAAAAATATTTATGAGTAGCATAATCAAATGAGCAAGTGCAGAAGATTGTTGTAACTATTAGTGCTATCCAAGTTCCGCACAATTTCATAATGATATGGTGGTACACTAACATCATAAAAAAGAAACGTTATACTTAACACAGAATGAAAAGTATTTATATCAGACCTTATTCCAACCATATTGAAATGTTATCAGTTGTGCAGTGATTGTACAACAGCTATTTTTCCACAGGGGCAGAATGGCAGCAGTTTGAGCTAGTGCAAATGTTGTTAGCAAAAAGTTGGCTTTGATTTTAATCATTACTGATCTTTTAGACTTGCTGGTATTTGCTTATGCTATAATATATCTTGATTATATTTAGAATATTTTGCTATCTGGTATAGTTATTTACTAGTGCAAGTTCTTTACTTGTGTTTCTGTTCTTGTAAGGGTCTAGTTTCATGGGTCTGATAATGCATCTGTTTGCCTGTGTGATGCCCAACACTACTACCAATATGTGATGGCCACCAATATGTGATGTTCCCATGCTAGACCAGCAATCAAGGAGCCTCTATCCTCTCCACTGATACTGGAGAGGGATTTACATAGGAATACAAATGGCTACACTGAGTATTTCCAGATGCAGATCTTTCTACATCAAGTACAATTTCCCTTAAGAGCACACAGGGAACACACTTAGCCCAGGGTCTGGATGTCTCTATATGTTTCCCTTCAGGTCCCCAATAAGAATCTCCACTGGTACAGCTGTAGGATTAGTTCCTCAGTTGAGTGTTCAAGCCAAATACTCCAGCACCCTCTCTGTGAACCCAGTGCTTCATGTCCCTGCCCCAAATAGCTGATACACACACACACACACACACACACACACACACACACACACACACACACACGCACACACGCACACACGCACACACGCACACACACACACACACACACACACATTGTGAGATTTGATTCTTCACACACACACACACACACACACACACACACACACACACACACACACACACACACACACACACACTGGGGAAAGGCTGGCACAGATTTGCTTGCTGTGTCCCCTTCTGCCCAGAGTATAAGGTAGTTAGCACCACCACCAGACACTCCACAATCAGCTACTCTAAGCTCTTAACAAAGTGTGTCTAATTATATGTGCAATATTAATACTAATACAAAGGACAGTAGTTGACCAAGAGAGTTAGGCCTTCTGGAGTGGCCCAAACAGTGTCACCAAATAAATATATAAGTACTCTCAAAAGTCAGATACTTTCTACAAGGACCAGACACAAGAAAAGTTTTAAATAAATTAATAATAAATAATAAAATAACATGAAAATATTGAATATTTGCAGTAAACCACAGAGTTCAAATCATAGGAGATATTTAAAACAACATTGATGGACAGATTCAGACAAATAAAGAAAAACAATATCTAAACTAAGCTTCACTGTATTCCTGACTAACCTAAAAGAATTTAAAGCAAGATGCTGTGAGTGAGGATCTTTCTAGTCAGGTTTCCAAAACAGAATACCCAATACTCTGAGATTTTTCTTTGCAATATCGAAAATATAATTTCCAACCAGGCTAGCAAAATGACCTGATCTGGTAACCTGACTCTAGGTTCTCATAGTATTCCCCTTTGAAGCTGAGACAGGAATTTAGCATAAATGGCTACTATACACATCTAAATGCTTATGGCAGTGCCTGGGGCTTCCTCCCAGCTAATGAGAAAAGGCTTTTTTCCAGACCTAGACTCTCTGATCCTATTTAGCACTGTTGGATGCTGTTTTAATAATTTAACAGCTCATTTAAACTTCCCTTATTTTTCTTAAAGCAAACTAGCTGGTACATTTAATTCAGTTGCAATAATACATGTACACATCTTTTCATTCTAGGAGGGTGCACTGTGGATACATTCTAACACAACCAAAACTCACAAATACATTTTCAGCACAAGCATAGGTACAAATCAGTTTGATATACAAATGACATACAGTTCTAATACATTTGTAACACAAGCATCTTGTGTAAATCAGTTTGATATTCAAAGGACATATCATTCTTTACAAAACTCCAGTTGACTATGGCGGCACTTGCCCATATCATCACATCTTGCCTACCTGCTTTCTTGCCTGACTGTTTTTCATCTTGTGCTGCTCTTCATCTTTACTATGTAGGCTGATCATATATTATTTGGCCATTTGCAAATAAGATAATTGTGCTGTACACATTCAAAGTTGCTGATAAGCTACTGATAGCATCACATTTCTCTTTCTGTTTTTATTTTTTTATATTTTGCAGCAGCAGGTTATCAGTGCAGCTTCTACCCAAATTCCCTACCACTCAGTCTGCACATCTTTAACTGGGTAGGATTTGCATTTCTATACCCCATCAGATCATGGGAAGCCCTCCCGATCCATAGTTGAAACACACAGTGCACAGGAGTGGAACACATCCAGTGAGCCACTTCTACTTTTCACAGGGGCTTTGGTTGATTGAGAAAGGTATCCTACTTCTCTGAATGCTGTCTTCTTTTGTTGTTGGCCTTATTATCAGGCAGGGATACTGGTAGTTACTGCAGAATACTGCATATTAGGCCAATGAGCTAGAATGCCCCAGCCCATCTGCAAGTCATCCCTCTCTGCTATCTTTATGTTTCAGTCTTCATCAGAGCCAGCCATGCAGTATTTCCCACCCACACACCTCCCCCAAACCCTATCCACTAGTTTGGAAGATGAGCTACTGTTTTTGGTAATGCTGACTGGGGAAGGTTATGTTCTTCTCTGTCTTATTTCCAGGGTGGACTATGGTGATTTTTTTCATTGTGTTTGCCATATTAGGGTGTGTGGTTCAGCCTGTGTATATTTGGTCCTGAAGAGATTCTGACATTCAATAGGTCACAGCTAATGGAAAATTTATTTTACATATTTATGCTTTTCTCATTTACTAATTATATGTCGGCTAGCAACTAACACTAGTATCATAAAATGTTTCAGCATACATTGTTTATTGTATTTGTTATTCATACTGTTAACTTCAGTTGTGTTGATATTTTGCTTTTGCAGTAACTATCCTGTTAATTTGAACTTAAATGTGCTGATAACAGTGGAGATTTTACAACATGCTGCATGGCCTGCAGTGAGGTGCCAGCCAAAGAAGCATCACTCAAGGATACTTTTAGATGGGTGATCTGAGTATGAGGTTATTGACAGATATCACATGGATCAGGACCTGCTGCATTTTGTCTGTCAGACTTCTGCCCTGCATATGTCTCAGTGCAGCAAGTGGGCAGCCATTCCTGATTTCAGGAAAGGTATATGTGTCATTAGATATATTGGTGCATCGGACATTCCAGTATCATATGAAAGATACTCTCTTAATTTTTCAGCAACATCATGAATCCTTGATATACTGCTGCTGTATGTCATATGTTGTAAACTTGGGAATTATTTGTAGCTGCTAAAACAGCAGTACCATGTCAAGCAGATGTGGATCTGCTTTACAATATTGCATTTCTCCCATAACTAATCAATGTCACTGAATGCACCCAAAATAGCCATGAACGCCCACTCTATTAAAAAAAAGATAATGCATATCTTAGTCAAAAGGGATACAGCAGCAAAAATGCCATCTTGTCTGCACAATTGAACCAAGACGCTCTCCTCCAAAAAAAAGAAGCCAATCTGGCGGGCCCTTGCCATAAACCAGCTTTACAACAAAAGGAAGAAACTGTTGCAGAAAAGAGGAAAATCCCAGGATGCAAAAAACTCTCTTACCAGCCTCAGTAAGAAGCTGAGATCCCTCATAAAATCCTCCAAAGCTAGTTACAAAAATAAAATTGCCAAAGATTCCAAAGACAACCGCAAGGTGTTCTATAGCTAGGTCATGAATCTAAATGGCAATGCTCAGTTCTGCTCTGAGCTACAGCAGAATGGCATTAAATATACTGATCCCAAAGATATTGCCAATATCCTGGCCAATCTATTCAGTGCAAACTTCACCCCCCTTCCACCCCACTAAAGGGCCCATCTCAATACCAAACGATTGCTACATTCCAGTAATAACGGTCACACAGGTAAAAAATGCACTCTCCAAAGCTAAGAATACAGCATCCATGGGACCAGATGACATCCCAGGCTGTGTACTACATGAACTACAAAATAAACTGGCACCTCACCTAAGTGTCATGTTTAATCATAGCCTCACCTCCATTTTCATGCCCACTGACTGGCGCACAGCTACAGTTATCCCACTCCACAAGGGGTGATCAACCATGGATCCCAGGAACTACCACTCCATCAGTCTGATGGGCCTGAGTTGCAAGGCCATGGAATGTATTATCATGGAACTTATAAACAAAGACATTGGCAACCTTCAAACACTGGACTCCACGCAGTTTGGGTTCGTGAAGGCCGATCTTGTCTCCTGAACATGATTGACTTCTTTGAATCAGTCTCCAGAGCCGTGGACAGGGGTAAAGTGGTCCACACAGCCTATCTGGACCTTGCCAAAGCCTTTATCACCATCCTCCACTGTGGAATCATAGATAAACTTACTAAGCTGGGCATTAATCCCTATGTCACTCAATAGGTTGCCAACTGGCTTACTGACAGAACACACACTGTAAAAGTAGCTGACTCCAAATCCAGCTCTAGACAAGTGACAAGTGGAGTACCTCAGGGTTCAGTCCTGGGACCGCTGTTGTTTGGCATCTACTTCTCTGAAGTACAGGTCAACACTAAGGGACTCTGGCTAACAAAGTTCCCAGATGACTGCAAACTGGGAGCTATTATTGAATTCCCAAATGATATGGATATTCTACAAAAGGGCCTTACAGAAACAGATGCTTGGTGCCAGAGCCATGGGCTCAAGCTCAATGACAAGAAATGTATACTTATCCCCTTTGGGAAAAAAACATGTACCAGTGAATTACCACATAGGTGGTAGTACACTAAACACTGAAAGTGTGATAAGAGACTTAGGGACACAGGTGGACAGTGGTCTCACCTTCAATAACCACATCGCCACAACAGTCAGGAAATCCTTCTATGTGGCACACCTCATCACTAAGGGTTTTTCATCCAGAAAAAAGGAGGTCATTGTCCCCCTGTACTCATCCCTCATAAGACCCATTATAGAATACAATGCCCCATTTGGTATGTACCTCTCAAGACATCTGCAACAACTGGAAAGGACACAGAAATACCTCACTAAAAAATCACAGGCCTAAAGCAGATGCCCCATGCTGACTGTCTAAAAAAGCTCTACCTATACTCTGTCACATATCGTCTACTCAAAGGCAATCTCTGCTTAACATACAAGGCCATGTTGAACCCAGAGGTGTTGGACATGCTACACTTAAAGAAATCCCAATCCCTCAGAGACACACACTCCAGGGATCTAAACCTTATATGTTCATAGCTAGGTACTAGGCTATCTGTACAAAGGCATTTATAAGCCTAGCCAGAATGTGTTGGCTTTCGCCACCCCCTTAGATTAGTTCCCTGTGCCTCTGTCCAGTAGAGCCACTAAAGTGATCCCTGGGCTAAACTTTCTGTTTCCCATACACTCATCAAAGTTTCTCTTGAAGAGTGTTAGCAAGGAGCTCTGTCTAATGTAGATTGGAATCTTGCTCCAAAGTATGGGAAGTCTCTGTGACAGGAATCTATCCATCCAGCATGTCCTATTTATTGTTGTGGTGAGGTTTAGATCCCTAGAGTGTGTGGCTCAAGGGGATAAACCTTTATTTAGGTGGAGCATGTCGATCAGTTCTGGGTTGGACATGGCCTTGTATGTCAGGCAGAGATCACCTCTGAGTAGGCGGTATGCAACCAAGTACAGCTGGAGTTTCTTCAGTCAAGCTGCATAGGGCATCTGTTTGAGGCCAGTGATCCTCTTGGTGAGGTACTTCTGTGGTCTTTCCAGCTGTTGCAGGTGTCTTGTAAGATACATCCCAAATGGGGAGTTGCACTCTATGATGGGTCTGATGAGCGATGAGTAGAGGGGCACAATGACCTCTTTTGATCTGGATGCGAACCCTTTTGTGATAAGGTGTGCCACATAGAAAGATTTTCTAACCACTTTGGCAATGTGATTATCATGGAGAGTTTACTATCTACTTGGGTCCCCAGATCCCTTATTATGTCTTCTGTATTTAGGGGACTACCACCTATGTGGTAGTTTGTGGGTACTTTGTTTTTTCCAAAGGGGATGACTATGCACTTTTTGGCACTTAGCTTGATGCTATGATTTTGACACCAGGTGTCCGTCTCAGTGAGACCCTTTTGGAGGATGTCTGTGTCAGCCGGAGAGTCAATTATAGTCCCTAGTTTTCAGTCATCTGTGAACTTGGTCAGCTATAGTCCTCCTGTGCTTGCCTGTACCTCTGAGAAGTATATGCAGAACAGGAGGGGTCCTAGGACTGAGCCCTGGGGGATGCCACTTGTAACAGGTTTAGAGTCAGACCTATCTCCCACAACTCTTACCATGTGGGTTCTGTCCATGAGCCAGTTGGCAACCCATCTTGTGATGTAGGGGTTTATGTTCAGGCTGGTGAGCTTGTCTATAATACCAGAATGGGGAATGGTGTCAAAGGCCTTTGTGAGGTCTAGGTAGGCTGTGTGTGCCAACTTTCCCTCATCTATAGCCTTGGTAACTGTCTCAAAGAAGTCCACCAGGTTTAGGAGGCATGATCTGCCCTTAACAAAGCCAAACTGGGTAGGGTCCAGTGTTTGGAGGTTCCCAATGTCTCTGTTAATGAGTTCCATGATGATGCACTCCATAGCCTTGCAGACCAAGCTAGTCAGGCTTATAGGGGGATAGTTCCCGGGGTCTGTTGTGGCTCCACCTTTGTGGATCGGAATAACCATTGCTGTGCGCCACTCTATGGGCATGTGACCTGTGGAGATGATGAGTTTGAACAGTGTGTTTAGGTGAGGAGTTAGCTCCTCTTTGAGCTCATGTAGGACGCAGCCTGGGACTAGGCCCAGTCCCATTGATGCTCTGTTTTTGGCTTTGGAGAGCGCTGTTTTAACCTGAGTGTCTGTGATTTCAGGAGCTCTACTTTCTTCTCATATTGTTATGGGCCTTTTTGGGGGTGAGAAGTGGGTGAAGTTTGCGCTGAACCTGTCTGCCAGGATGTTGGCAATATTGGTCAGTTAAGTGTATTTTGTACCATTCTGCACTAACTCTGAGCAGATCTGAGCATTGCCACTTAAATTCTAGACATAGCTAAAGAATGCCTTGTTGTTATCTTTGGAGTCTTTGGCAATTTTTCTTTTGAGACTCACCTTGGATGATTTTATGAGTGATCGTAGTTTCTTGCTGATACTGATCAGGGATGTCTTCCCTTCTTGGGATTTTACTCTTTTCTGTACTAGTTTCCTCCTTCTATTGTATAGCTTGTTTTATGCAGGAGTCCACCAGACTGGTTTCCATTTCTTGGAGGAGTGAGTCTTGGTTTTGCTTGGTATAGCACCATCCATGCATTCTTGTAGGTGCCTGTAGAATGCATTAGTAAAGGATTTTGCAGCTTGGACAATGTTATCCATTAGCATGGGGGATTTGAAACTTTCCACCTCGGTCTTAAGTAATATGAAGTTTACTATTGAAAAGTTTTTCACAGTGGTTTCCTTGTCCAAGGGTGGGGGCGGAATGTGGATATCCAAAGTGATTTGTTTATCATCACAATGAACAAAACATGCTGGAGGGATAGGTTCCTGACCCAGAGTCTCCTCAGAATCTTTAATAGACTGCCCATACATGTCAAGCAGAGCACCTCTTTGGCTCTCTTCAAAAGAAACCTTGATGATCGGATGAGAGATAGGAAATTCACCTCGGGGATCACGCCAGTCAACCTGCTAGACAGGGGTCCAGGGATGTAAATACTGTGGGAAGAAATAGCCAGGGAACTGTTATGGCTAGGCGATAGCCTAGTACCAACCTATGAACCTATGAACCTATGAACAACAGATGAAATATTACTTTCTTCTTGTGTCAGCCAGTCATTCTCACAGTGCATACTGTTCCTGCATCTGGTGAATCTACAGTTTAGTACTCAGGTTATTTAGCAGTCAAATCACACAAAGATACCCACTTAGTAATAATGGATATGAGCACTTCATGTGTGTGAATTTGAATCTACTTCATACTATATATCAGTCAATAAATACATTCATATATCATTTTGCAACACGTTAGGTATTCCCTGCAGCCATAATTTGTAATGTCAGATGAGTAGCTCATAATGTCTATTTACTATTTTTAATTAATTTATTTATGTATTCCATTTTATTTATTTATTAAATAGATAAACTTCCTAGGCAGAAGTTCCTCTCATCATGCATGATACTGTTCTCACCAAAAGATCTCAGGCCTTAGTATCCTTTGCTACTCTGATAAAATGAAAGCCCTGCACCTTTTCTCAGAGCTGTACAGACCCAAGCCTTAATCTTTCCTTAGCATTCTGTGTTTTGAATAATCCAGTAATTGTTGGTATCCTTCACCTAAATATGAGCAGTGGGAAAGCAAATACCTGCTCTGGAGACCTAAGCCTATACTACTAAATCAACAAAATTAGCTGGTGTGACAGGTACTAAGACTGAAGCCAGACATATTCTCCATTAAGTCAATATTCAGAGATTATCCTGAAGCTATTCTATTAAATGGAGTGATGACCTGGCTAAATTCAACATTGCACATTGATGACCTCTTGTGAATCTGGAACCTTCACTGCCAAATTCTCTGCACATGTAAATAGATGCATAGATGCCCCCTCCCCATCTGGAAAAGATACAATGCCAAACTCAAAAATAAACCCCTATAGTGGAATCCAAATATAAACTGTATCTACAATAAAATAAAAAAAAATAATAATTTTATGTAAAAACAAAGTACTCTTCATAGGTTAGAAATGTTCTTGCTAAACTTAACAGGGAACTTCTATGCCTGGTCAAATCAACCAAAGCCCAATAAGTGAGTGGCAAAAGCAAAAGAAAATCATAAAATCTTCATTTATATTAGAAACCTCAAAACTGTGCAGAGCTAATAGCAAACAATATGACATACTGTAACCCAGAGGACATGGCCAATCTACTAGCTGTTAAATTTAGCTCCACATTCACTCCACTTCCCTCCACAGTCACAAAACACATATGAGCATCCACACCACCCCAAATCTCCCAGTATCAAGTCCTCAAAGCACTATCCAGGCAAAGAATACAAAGTATCTATGGGATTAGAAAACATATTGGGCCATCTACTGGTCAGCCTGAAACAGGACATCTCAAATCCTCAACATAGTCTATTTAATATCAGCCTCCAAATGGGGTTGGTGCCATGGAGGACTGCAACAGTCATCCCACTGCACAAAGGTGGAGCGTCACTGAACCTGTGCAATTATAAATTGGTAAGCCTGACCAGTTTCCTCTGTAATGCTATGGAAATGAATTTTTATGGATTTAATAACAGGCAACCTACAACCTCTTCAAAAGGGCTACTGAAGCAATGGGTGAGGTAGTATCTGGGTGCACTGTACATCAAGACTTTACAAAAGTGTTCAACAACATCCTTCATGCAGGTATACTTACTAAACTCAACCATCTAAAAATAAATCCCTTTGTAACTGACTGGATTACAAATTGGATCACAAACCAAAACCAGGAAATTAATGTAGGAGCTCCTATAAAACACCTGTCACTAGCTGTGTACCTCGGGTTTTGGTCTTTGAGCCACTCATGTTTGAGATTTACTTCTTGGAGGTCAATGATAATGTTAAGGGCTTATGGCTGACTGAGTTTATAGATGACTGCAAACCTGGTGCCAACAGAGGCTGTACAGCAGACACCAAGATCCTTTAGGATGGCCTTTCCTAAACAATTAATTAGAGTCAAAACCACGGCTTAAAACTAAATGTCAGAAAATGTATAATAGTGTTCTCTGGTACGTATGAATTCCAATGTAATTATCACATCAACAACACACCACTGTAAACTGAACCAGTCATTAGGGACCTGTAACCCATGTAGAAAATGAGCTGTCCTTTGATCATCATGTATCCACTGTTGTAAGAAAGTCCTTCTTTATTCTGCAGTTTATTAGAAAGGGTATGGCATCTAGATCCAGGGATGTGATCATTCCGCTGTATTCATCACTTATTAGGCTGATAATTGACTATAATTCCCCCTTCAGTATGTACCTCTCAAACACCTGGCTCAAACTGAATGATGACAACACTTTCTTGTGAAGAAAACAAAAAACCCAAATCATAAAAGTTTTACTGACCTATTCAAACCCTTATCCCTCTTCTCAGTCTTGCACAGACTACTGAGTGGCAATCTCTGCCTTACTTGCAAAACCTCTACCCACCCTATCCATTGCGACTTACTGCAAGAAATGCAAGTCCAATGGTGGCAGTAACATCTGCTCAAGAGATCTTAAGCTCTTCTGCAACTTAAATAGAATATGCAAGCAGCAATGATGCTTCACGCCACCTCTAGAATCATCTTCTTTACCACCTAAATAAAATGATGTCCCTCACTCATAGGTTCATACTAGGCTAACTGCCCTTGCAAGACATTTTAAGTCTAGCCAATTACCTCCTGTGAGACTCAAACCCTGCAACTTGTGTTTGTAAGACAAATATCTTAACCATTAGGCCACACTCCTAAGGCTAAGCTCTAACTCTATCCAAGTGTAATCTGGATGAATAATGGATGGGAAAATAGAAGCTCAGCTCTTCATTAGCACCCTTATCCTTTATGGATAAGGGTAACAGGTAAATGTCTGCATGGCTTTGGTTATTTGTACTTAAAATACAAAGGGGTCAGCTTTATCATAGTTACAATACTAGGACTAATAAACCTCTTGGGAATGCATGGACTAGGTTTCTGATGAGCCCCACATATTAATATGCTAGTAAGAACCTGTGAAGTTATGAACACAAACTATTCCTCATTTCTGGAATAGACTGCCCTTACATTTCAGAGTGTTTCCTTAATAACCTTTAAAACCATTCTGGATGATTGAATAGATGATCAAAATTTTTACTTGGGATATGTGGGGAAAATCTACTTAATGGGAGATGCTGTACCGTCAGTACTGGTGATGCAGCTGAGCTCTTAATTGTCTCCTTGGCTGTAAGCTTAGTAAGAAACTATGAGTCTATGAACCAGGAAAATTATCTGGTTAAATGACTTGCTTAGAGTCTGACAGTTGGCAAACAGGGAATTCAAGCATTAAATGCAATCCATAATCATTCATTTGCAGAGGAACCATCTAATCATGCATACATGTTGACAGTGATTATGATACAGTAGAAATGCATACTAATAACATCTATATCCTGGTGCCTGTGTACGCTTACTGAGATGCCTTACAATACAAGGAGTTTGTGCAATACTACACATCATGACACTATCCAAGGATGGTGGCTTCCCAGGCTGAAGGTTTGGATATTTATATAAATACAAACATAACATGTACAATTGTAATGAAATGAGGATGCTGTCAGAAGAGAAGCTGTACTCCTCATAGTGACCGAGTCATGGTTACAGGGAATAGTGTGCATAGTATTCTCTGGCACTATTAACAAGGTAACAACTGAAGAACATGAACCATGACATGTCATATATACCCAATGATGAACATTATGTTCAGTTACATTTGAAAGGATGAGGTCTACAAAAGACGCACTTATGTGTGCAAATACTGATAATCTTAACCTAAAAGCACAGGTTAGATATGGCACAACTATTTTCATCTGGACAGTTAAAATAGACACAGGGCAGTTGTAGGTGCACAGATCCAGGACAAAAAGACAATTACAGCCTGCACTTTGGTCAAGCACTGTGAGCCTTTAGATCTGCCTATCCATGAATACCATTGGTGTGCCCCCAGAATGAACAGTCTCAAGTATTATGCCAAAAGTGCTCTTCTGACAAGCAAGATTGGCCATGATTGTGCTTACAGGTTATGAGAGGAGTGTCAAAGTTTATGAGACTGTGCTTCAGAATGCTAGACTTCGGGGGGCGTGGCCAAGGATGAACACAGGATAGCAGCAGATTTCTTCAGCTCCACCAATTTCATTACATTGACAGGAATTAATTACTTAAAAAATTAATTCTTGAAGTAATTTTCTTTCTAAATATGTTTGTTTTATATAGTTCTTGAACTATATCTAAAAAAGAAAGGAAATCTTAATAATATTCCTGTCAGAAATTACTTTGGAAATTTTCCTGTCAGTTTATCAGTCTGAAATGAGTTCCAGTAAGACAAATTCTCAAGACTCCAGCATCAAGAAAGAACTTCAGTCTCTGATAATTATAGTCCAGCAACTTACTGCTAAGATGGATAAAATGGATACTAAAATAGACACTTTCATAGAAAAAACTACAAAACAAATAGACTTGTTACATATGGACCTGCAACAACAGAAGATCCAGATGACAGGCATAGAAGAAGCTGTGAATGACATGGAAAATAAAATACAAGAACAGGAAATCAACATTGAGTTTCTGCTGAAACAAAATACACATTTACAAACAAAGCTGGATGACCTGGAAAATAGATCTAGGTGCAATAACATTAGGATTTTGGACTGCCAGAAAATATTGAAGGTAACAATATTACTTCTTTTTTAACAACATGGCTCCCTAAAACTTTAGATTTACCAGAAGCATTCTCTTTTGGTATCGAAAGAGCACATAGATCTATAGCTAATACTAACTCTAACAAAAACTATCCTAGATCAGTTATAGTTAGATTTCTATCATCTTTTGATAAAGAGATGGTTCTTAAATCTGCTTGGGCTAAAGCTCCTGTTAAGTTTAATGAGACAACTGTGCGTTTTGACAATGACTATTCTTCCATGGTAATTGCTAAAAGAAAAGTTTTTCTGCCACTAATAAGGGAGCTTAAAAAGCACAGTTTAAAACATACCTTCTGTTTCCTGCCAAGCTTAAAATCTTCCTTCCTGATGGTCCTAAGGTCTTCGATGATTTAGACTCTGCTTTACTGTTTGTCAAAGAAAAAGGATTTTGGATAAAATAGAAGAAATGGAATGGGCTAGTTCTTCATTAAAGAGATTGGCAACTGAAGCTTCCTGGAAGACTTCAGAGAAGAAGAGACTAAAAACAAATGATTTGTTATATGTTTTTTTCTCTCTCATCGTTTTAGTTCATTATTAATCTTTTTGAATATAGTTCCTGCATTTCCAGAAAGCCACAAATATTTTGGAAAAGATTTAATCAAAGTTATTCTCTATGTGCAAAGAAATGTTTTGTTTCATAACCAGTCAAAATGCCTGAGGATTTAATGGCAGGCTGTGACTCGATATGTTTTTCTTTCTGAAAAAAGTAAGGTTAGTAATTTGATACATTTTTTATCTTTACCTTTTTTTTCCTTCTTCTTTTATTATTTTCTTTGTTTAAACAATGACATTCTATTTAGATTAGGTAGTGAGTAAAGGGTGGGGAGGGCAGGAGAGAACAGTAATGAAAATATCATTAATAGAATAATAACATATTTATTTCTTGTAAAAGTTTATAAGTTCTTCAAATGCTATTTCTAATTATACTTTCTTGATTATACTGCTTATGCTTGTTTGTAAATAATCTGTCATGCTTTAACTAATAATAATCAGAACTAAATAAGAGTAAATAATATGTTTTATTTTTAACTCTATTAATATAAACAGTAAGTAACATTCCATTGTATATACTTCTTACAGCTTTCTCTTACATTTTTTCAGTTCTGCATCACTCTCTTTTATTTTCTACACTCTTTTCTTTTCTTTATTAATATATAGAAATGCTTTAGACTGTGTGGGCACAGTGAATAATAGGATTTGTATGAAAATTGAGTTGGGAGAAAAATGCTGAGTTTTATTGCTTGTTGGTAATTTTGAGTTTAATTTCACTTGCATAGAGACTGTGATGATCTGTGGAATACATTGTGGAGGTTCTGCCATGTTTAGATGCATTTACACTGCTAAATGAATGTTTGTCACTAGTTTTTAATAAGTTTCCCGCCAAAATGTTAAGAGAGACAATCTGGGATGTGGGCTGTCTTATGCACAATGTCCTTGAGTTACCTCAGAATCTTCAAATCACAGAATTCTCACAGAGAAACTGAAAGCAGTTAGTATAAACATTGACAAGGTTATCACACTGACACACCACAGATTCAGGAAAATACTCTGTTCATAAAATATGTCAGTTATAATGAGTTTAAATGATGTAGTTTCTTGTAGTAAGTAAATGTCTTATTTTAGAAGGCATAAAAAATGAAACATTTATTTAAATGTTTTTGAAAATCTACTTAACAGCAGCATAATAATCTGTGTTAAAAATTTGTGTTCCAAACATATACTTTACTATAACTCATTTAATTCATCTGATTGACAAACATAAATAATCTTATAACTCTATTCTGGAAGAAATGTCATGTGATATATTTTAAAGCAGTAGGTTAGCATGATTGTAAAATCTGGTTACCAATATGTGTTTGCTGTGCATTGTTTTGTATAAAGCAGACAGATTTATTCTGGGGACAGCAAGTGGGATGGTGCTCTGTAGGGACACAACTCAGTGAGATCAGATATATATATATATATATATATGTGTGTGTGTGTGTGTGTGTGTGTGTGTGTGTGTGTGTGTGTGTGTGTGTGTGTGTGTGTGTGTGTGTGAGTGTGATGGCTTTTTCTGAGAGTCTGCATGGCTATCCAATATGATTTGTAATGATTTCTATGAATACAATGTTTTACTCTATTGACAAAATGAATGTTTGCCACAAGTTTTAATAAGTTTCCCGCCAAAATGTTAAGGGAGACAATCTGGGATGTGGGCTGTCTCATGCACAGTGTCCATGAGTTTCCTCAGAAGCTTCACTCACAGAATTTTCACAGAGAAACTGAAAGCAGTTAGTATAAACATTGACAAGGTTATCACACTGACACACCACAGATTCAGGAAAAATACTCTATTCATAAAATGTGTCAGTTATGATGAGTTTAGATGATGTAGTTTCTTGTAGCAAGTAAATATCTTATTTTAGAAGGCATAGAAAATGAAACATTTATTTAAATGTTTTTGAAAATCTACTTAACAGTAGCATAATAATCTGTGTTAAAAACATGTGTCCCAAACATATACTTTACTATAACTCATTTAATTCATCTGATTGACAAGCAAAAATAATCTTATAACTCTATTCTGGAAGAAATGTCATGTGATATATTTTAAAGCAGTAGGTTAGCATGATTGTAAAATCTGGTTGCTAGTGTGTGTTTGCTGTGCATTATTTTGTGTGAAGCGACAGATTTGTTCTGGGACGCAAGTGGGATGGTGCTCTGCAGGGCACGGCTCGGTGAGATCAGATATATGTGTATATATGTGTGTGTGTGTGTGTGTGTGTGTGTGTGTGTGTGTGTGTGTGTGTGTGTGTGTGTGTGTGTATGTATATATGTGTATGTGTATATGTATGTGTGTGTGTGTGTGTGTGTGTGTGTGTGTGTGTGTGTGTGTGTGTATGTGTGTGTGTATATGTGTGTGTGTATATGTATGTGTGTGTGTCTGTGTTTATGTGTGTGATGGCTTTTTTTTAGGTAATAAGGCAGGTGTTTCTGAGAAGCTGCATAACTAGGCAATATCATTTATAATAATTTGTATGAATACAATATTTTACTCTATTGACAATAATGAGTTTAAGTAAATGCTCATATACAAACAATTCAAGATTTTTTTGGAAGCTGTTGATAGAATTCACATGACAGAAAATAGATGCATCTTAATGCATGTAATGTCTGAATCATATTAGCCAAAGTTTTTGATTTAAATGAATGTTAGAACATAATTTTCTCTCCTCTTGATTTCTAACATTAAGATTATTTGAATGCTATTAGAATACAAGTGTTATATATTACATAGATCTATATAATAGTATGAACATTTAAAAAAAAAAAAAAAAAAAGTTTATTTTACTTTATATGATGCTGTTTTACCAAATGTGTAGTTTTGTCTTGATAGATAATTGAATTGAAAACTGTTAACCTCAGTTAAATATAACTAGTATTAAATTGATAAGGTGGTAGCTGAGGTACTGCTGCTTAGGGTAGGGGGTTAACTTGAGTAGTAAATACTGCTCTAAGTTGGAGTTTTCAACTCCAGGCGGGATGCAAGGTTTAATCCTTACATTATTTTCACTTGTTCATTGTTATATGTATATAGTTTTGACATCCACAATATATTTTGTACACTCATTGTCACTACAAACAAAATTGAATCCTATACAAAATCCCATAAGAGATTTAATAAATACAGCTATGTTTAAAGGTACACCTAAAAGAGGAGATGTAACATTATTTATCTTGTTATTTGTTATTTTGATCATAAGATTCTTGAGTTTTAAAATGCCAAATGACATCTTTAAAAGGAATTTCTTTAAACATTAATGGATTGAATAATCCATGTAAAAGGGCAAGCCTAATAAGATACATTAATCTACACAAGGCCAATCTAGTCTTCCTGCAAGAAACCCATCTCTTGAAAAAAGATATTGATAAACTAGCCACTAATAAGTATACAGTATTGGTTAGTTCAGAGCACACTCAGAAAAAGAGGAGTGGCTATTTTATGGAATAAAAGTATGCCCATTCCTAAAACCATTAAGTCTTATCAGGATGACAAAGGAATGTTTTGTATGGTTACAATACAAATTAATGGGAAGACTTACACTTTAATTAATGTATATTGGATACCTGGAATTGGTATTAATACAGTGAAACATCATATTGATAAGATCATATCATTCTCTGTAGGGATATTATTTTAGCTGGTGATTTTAATTGTATACTACATGAAAGTGATACTACCACTATAAAGAAAAGAAGAATTACATCTAATGCAAAACATTTAAATGATTTTGCTAATTCTTATCATTTGAATGATATTAATAATCAGATAGAGTCAAAATCATTACCATACACCTTTTTTTCTAACAGATACAAAACTTATTCAAAAATAGATAGGGTCTTTATTTCTAACCAGATGGTAACAGATTTAATTAATTCCAAAATCATTTCATGTCCTATATCTGATCATAACTCAATTGTTTTCGAATTCATGATAAAACATACTCATAATGTTCAGATCAAAAGGATACCAGCATACTTAACTCAGCTAAAAGACTATAAAGAATATATACTTTCAGAAGTACAACATTTTCTAGACATAAATAATACTCCTGAAGTCTCCATTGTCTATGTTTGGGATGCCTTAAAATCATATCTATATGGACAAAGTATCAGATGGTATATTAACAAAAGGAAATCTTGGGATAAGGAATTGTTAGATATTCAAAGTAAACTAGACTCTTATAAACATAATAATAAAGAAAATATTATGGACAAGAAAGTTATTGAAGAAATAAACAAACTAAATGAGAAATACAAAGAAATTTTAACTCATAAAGTTAAAATAACTTTAGAGAAATACAAGTTTTGTCTTATTCAATAAGCCCCAAATACTTACATAGACTTAAAAATAAAACAAAAGATTGAATAAACAAAACCATATCAAATAAATCTTTTCTCTAAGGAAAAGAAGAATGTTTCTAGTATACCAGAAATACTGGATGAATTTAGAAATCACTTTCACAAGATTAACCATAACAACATTAACATGGAACCTAAAGATAAAATAAAGGAGTTTATAACCACAAACATGAATAAAAAGCTTAATAAACAACAGATTAAACTATTGGACAAGAGTATTTCATATACAGAAGTTATTACACAAATAAATAAGCTTAAATCAAACAAAGCACCGGGTAATGATGGTATTATACCAGAGATATATAAAATCCTTTCTAAAACTACATATTCATTAATACATAAGGTTTTATTCTGGCCCAAACTGAGTTAATAACCCCCATCTTGGCAATATACATTTATTTCACCAATTTTAAAACCTAATAAAGATCCAACTAGATGTTCTTCATATCGACCCATCTCATTACTTAATGTTGATTATAAAATGTTTATGAGTATTTTTGCTGATAGATTGAAGACAATTATCCCCGGCATTATAGACATAGATTAGACGGGCTTCATTGTAAATAGAAATACTTTTGATAATATAAGAAGAACTTTAACATTAATTGATTTTGCAAATAGGAAAAAAAAAGATTTAACACTTATTAGTCTTGATATAGGTTCAGCATTTGATTCAGTAAGTTGGGACTATCTGTTTACCTTACTGAAATGCACAAATTTCTCTGATGCATTTGTAAATTTAATTGAGCATTTATACAAAGGAACGCTGGCTTATATTAAGGTAGGAACATATGTTTCACAAAAATACCCATTCTTAAAGGTACAAAGCAAGGATGTCCACTTTCTCCACTATTATTCACTTTAGTAATGGAGCCTTGGGCTAATTTGATTAGAAACAGTACTGACATAGAGGGTTTTGAAATAGAAGAAAATACAACATCAAAAATTCAACTTTTGCAGATGATGTTCTAATTACATCAGCAGGATCTAATTCTTCTATGCAGTCTTTATTTGATAAAATGATGAATTTTAAAAGTATTTCTGGTTTAATATTCAATGAAGAAAAACTAAAATACTACCTATATATACACGAAAAATACTCTCATTAGTGATTTTACTAAATATGTACCCAACTCAGGTCAGATAACTTATTTAGGTATAATACTATCTAAAGATATTAAATCTATTATATATAATAACTATAATACCTGTTTTCTTAATATACAAAATATTTTTAATACCTGGAATAATATGTTTTTACTATGGAGGAGAGACTTACAATTATTAAAATGATAATATTCCCCAAGATTTTATACTTAATACAATCAATAATACTTTCACCTACAAAAATAACTATCAAGAAACTGAATACACTAATGTTAAATTTCTTATGGGCACCTAATAGACCTAGGATTGTATTAAAGAAACATACTAATAGCTGGTCTCAAGGGGGTATTTCTTTTCCAGACTTTAATTTATATATTATCTCTTCTATTATAAAAGTTATTACTTTATTAATAGATCGGTCATATGTCGCAAAATGGAAAGATTATTGGGAGCTAATTAGTATGCACTTCATGAAAATCTCCTTAACACATAAAAATATGATTATAAATAACTCCATGTTGTGGTTGCTAAAGGAATTTTGTACTTCACCTATTACACCTAAACATATGGTCTGTTACCCATTAAATATTATTATTAGTTATCGTAACTTTATATTCATGCACCCTAAGTATAGGGAATGGAATTTTATTGTATTCCTATAATTTATACTCAGGGTATGCTTATGTCATCTACTTCTGAAGGAGCTCATTTAGCTATAGATAATAATCTAAAGTACTGGTATCAGCTGATATCTGATAATAAAGTTAAAAATCTAGATTTCTTAAAACAAGAATTTGATCTAAGAGAAACTTGCTGGTTAGAGGTTCAGATCTTTAGACAACATCTCATTGATAGAATAGATCTAATGTCTATAACAGTTAAAGAATCTATTCCAAAACTGATTGATTACTTGATAATAAATGTACAGCATAAAGTTTCTGATAAAGGTAAACTTTCATATATACATAAAATTATCAGACAAGAAACTGTTTACAATGTAGATTCATACTGGAATTATTTCACCTCTATTAATGGGGACCCACCAACTCAACAAGATAAACAATATATATTGGAATCTGCTTATAGAACTACATCTTCCATTGTCTGGAGACTTTATACATGGAAATTTTACATAGATCTTTTATACACCTTTGATGATGAATAAAATTAATAATAAAGATAATCTATGTAAGAGATGTAATGTAGAAATTAATGCTGACTGGGCTCATATGTTTTATGACTGTATGAAGTTGAAAGAATACTGGAAGTCAATTAATGAATTTTGCAGGCTCTTTTACAGATAATTTCATTATTTCTAAGTCTCTTATATTATTCAACACACCTGTACCTCAATGTGTTAAAAGATTAAGCTTCCCTTGTTATGGTCTATCCTAGCAGTGGCTAGGAAAATAATAACTAGAAATTGGATTTCAGATACACCTCCTTCGTTCAATGAATTTAAAAATGTTATGAATATAATGTGTCATATGGAAATAAGCACAATTAGAATGAGAACAACTAGAAAAACATCACATTTTATTGTATGGGATAATTTACAAAATTTGTTAAAAAAATTCTAATTTCAATAGCACAGTATTTTAGTTTAATTAATTGATCTGATTGTAGTGGATGTCTTTGTAAATACTTTAGTTGTTTTGTTGAATATTATAATAATACCTATTTTTAATTATTTGTATAAAATTGTTATGATATTTCTCTTATATGTTAAAACAATAAACTTGTTTTGAAAAAAAAAAAAAAAAAAAAAAGAATGCTAGACTTCCATACTAAAGTGTATATTGGAGCACAGTAGTCAATCTTAAATATCCACAGAAGCTGCCCCTTTGCTGCAACGCCCAAAATTGGAAAGCTTCTTATCCTGAGTCAATTAAGCACTTATGAATTATACCCTATCTACATTCAAGCCTCATCTTCCAAAAAAACATAATTGCTCCCTGTCCACAGATACAGCTCCCTGATCTGGCCATCCCTCTTCATCATAGACATAATCCTACTAAAAATATATATATTATTAACCTTTACCAAATACAACCCTCCACACACCAGTACAAATAAAGTACCAAAACTACTTCTCAAAAACTCCACCACCAACCCCAATAAACTAAGAGACAGCAGAGATGTACCCCAATTCTGGCCAAACACTAGCCCCACCTAAACAAACCCAAAGTCCAACCCAGCCAAACCTCCTCAGCAATCGTCTAACATGCAGTAAACCTCATTTGCTTTGTCCAGCCTAAAATATGGAGGCCAGTATTCATAGTCCAGGTCTTTGCAAGTGCATAGCAGTCATCAGTCATGTGCAGACAGCTATACTGCCTAGATATGTAACTAAGTTCAGCAAAATGAAGTTGAGTTGAATATGGAAAAAAGAAGCAATCCCCCGGTTTCAGCAAGCCCTGCATGGTGTACAGGACTAGTGTAGGAGCTCCAGCAGGCAATATGCCTGCTGTGCGATCCAGGAATAAGCTGTAGGGACATGCACGAGTGCTCCTGCATTAGTCCTGTACGGACTTAGCTCCTGTATGCAAATTACCCCATTTGCAGGAGAAATCCATGCAAATGAGGTGAATTTGTGATCCAGGAATCTGGAAACCGGTCATGCAGGACTATGCAGAAATGTACTCCACCAGTAACGGAGTACATTTCAGCAAATTACAAAACGGAGCCATGAAAGCTCCAAATAAAGGGTGGATATTATGTAGAAAGCATGCCAATGGCCAAATATAAGGTCTTTGGCATGGAAAACAGTTGCAAAAATAAAAAAAAATCAACTTTAATTTTTTTTTTAGCCGATCTCGGCTGTTTAAGCTTAGGGCAGTGGTTTGCAAATGGGATCAGGCAGAAAATAGGAAAAAATACCTAAAATAAGCATTCTAACCAAAATCACTGTTTTGCCATTATACTCAATGGCAGGCAGAAGACAACAAGGCCAGTGACTATTGGTTGCTAAGTTGGGAAGCTCAGTGTGGGACATGTAACTGTGCATCAGCAGGCAATCCTATGCAAATGAGGGGAATGATACTGAATACCAGATTTCCTCTGCATGCTAGTCAGCACCCAACAGTGTAAGAGCAGGAATAGCTTGGTGCAAGCCTAGGCATTAGCTGGCATCATAGGGGGGTGTGTCAGGCATACTGTAAGTGGATTGGAGCCCTGTGGCTTGGTGTTGCCCTTAGCTTAGCAGAGCTAAGCAAGGGGGTATGTCTGATGCTGCCTAGCACTCTTTACATTGACTAAGATGGTGTATGCACCGTGCACCAGGTTTTAAAGGAAAAAAAAAGTAAACCAGGAAATAGCAGCTCTGTGCACATTTGAGCACTGTGTTTGTGCGGTGTGCCCCCAGGCTTAAACAGGAAGGCAATGGGAATGGAAATCAGCAGTAGGAAGGTAATCTAGGAGAACTAGCATAGCTGGTAGGTGACGTATCAGAATCAGCCAATTACACAGGCAGCAGACCAGCCCAGCCCAGAACACTACTATAAACTATGCAAACACCTTTCCCTCTGGTTTTTCTGACATACTCTACACCATCGGTGTATACAAGTGGGGAATTTTTAACAAACAAAACAACAAAATGATAGGGGCTGCAATAGCTATCATAAAACATGTGGAAGAGGCTGAGGGTGGTGAGAATGTGAATGCTGTCGACCAATCCACAGTAAGGAGATGGAGAAGAGTGTACTGAGCCAGAGTAACCTACCAGGGGCTACATGATCTGGAGATAGTGAAGCGCTATAGGGTGGACAGGGACCTCCTACAGCAAATTGTTGAGCTGTGCTGGCCATGCCTGACACACCGAACCGACCGAGGGGAAGTGATCCCAGTGGACACCAAGGTATGTGCAGGCCTAAGAATACTAGCTACAGGTACCTTCCAAAGACCGACTGGTGATATCATGGGGATCTCACAGGCATCAGCATCCAGGGTACTCCACCAGTTTCTGGATGCCACTATCAGCACATGCCAGTGAGCATATATATTTCTCCAACACCCGTGAGGCATTGGCCAGCAATATGCATCGGTTCCCCCAAATAGCAGAATACACTGAGGTAGTGGGTGCTATAGACTGTATGCACATACACATCAAAGAACCACCCAGTGAGCGGGGTACGGTCTACATCAACCGCTAGGGCTTTCTCTCCATCAACTGCCAGGTCATGCGCAATGCCCATGCATAATAATGAATGTGTGTGCTGGCTGCCCTGGAAGCTACCACGATTCCCACATCTGGCATCTGACACAGCTGTACCAGAGATTTGCCAATGGGGACATCCCTTATGGTCACCTAGTGGGGGATGCTGGTTACGCACTGGAGCCATGGCTGATGACACCCATCAGAAATGCACACACACCCGAACAAGAACTCCATAATGAGGCACACGCACCGACCAGAATTATAATAGAGCATGTGTTTGGGATGCTCAAGTCATGGTTCCAGTGCCTGGACACATCCATCCAATGGAGCCTTGCATTACTCACCAGCTACATGTACTCAAATCATCATCGTATGTGCCATGCTACACAATATGATCCTGTGGAAACAGCTGTGGCAGGAACAGCACGGGGCAGGGCCACACAGCCCCCCACCATTGCCAAGGCCTGCACAGGCACAGAGTGACTTGTAGAAGGAACAACTTGAGCCTGCCCCAGTAGGCAGAAGGAGGCATGCCCAGTATGCCCTGACCTTGGCAAAGAGGCAACACATAGCACATACACTGACACAGGAGGGACCCATGGAATTACACTTCTCCCTGACTCACACATACAGTAAAAGGGATGCCAAACATGACATTTCCTGTGCTCAACCATGTGTAGGGAGTGTACTGTGTGCATCTGACATATTGAGCCCTTCAGCACTACCCTCAATACTGGCACATCTACAAGGTAAGTCACTCAACTTACCAATTGCTGAATGTAGTAGTATGTATTGTTACCTGTATCTATGGTATGAATTTGAACATGCAAGAGAATTGAGTGGCTGAAAGGGATGCCAGCAGATAGTAGACACCTATAGCGGCAGCTTGAGATCTATAACAAATACGGGTGTCACCATAGTAGCCAGTACTACACATTGTGACAAAACCCACTGCAGGAAATGTGCTAGGTCACATATGTGTCCATATGACCCACACATGCCAGTCAGGGAGGTTCACATACCCAACGACAGTCACAGCCAGCAGGATAAGGGCAGACAAACACAAACAAACCCTGTGCCAAGGCCACTGAATGATGCCTATGGGTAACCCTCCCCAGGCCTAAACAGACAGACTACATCAGGTCAGGCAGAGGGATGTTAGTTCTGAAGGGTAGGAAGTCAGAAACTAATATGTAGGTCAATCAAATGTAAGACCTGTATTACACTGACATGCCTCTAGTCAGCATGATAGGTTAGAAAACAGAATAAAATGGAGTACCTGACATACCAGTACAGTCATAGCAAATGTGCACGAGTGTCAGCTATGCCCCCCCAATCCTGTGTAGCAATGTAGAAACAGTCAGGTGTGCCTCCCCCATATCCTATGTAGACAGTAGTAACAGTCAGGTATGCCCTTTCCAATCCTATGTAGAAATGTAATAACAGTCAGGTGTGACCTGCAAATCCTAAGTAGAAATGTAGAAACAGTCAGGTGTATCCCCTCCAATCCTATGTAGAAATATAGTAACAGTCAGGTGTGACCCACCAATCCTATGTAGAAATGTAGAAACAGTCAGGTGTGCCCCCCAGTCCTGTGTAGAAATGTAGAAATAGTCAGGTGTGCCCCCACTCCTGTGTAGAAATGTAGTAACACCCAGGTGTGCCCTCTCTTCCAAGCCTGTGTAGAAATGTACAAACAGTCAGGTATGCCTCCCCATCCTGTGTAGAAATGTAGAAATATTCAGGTGTGACCCCCCCAATCCTGTGTAGAAATGTAGTAACTGTCAGATGTGGCCCCTTCCCCAATCCTGTGTAGAAATGTAGAAACAGTCAGGTGTGCCCCCCAACCCTACTTAGACAAGTAGTAACAGTCAGGTGTGCCCCCCAATCCTATATAGAAATGTAGTACCAGTCAGGTGTGCCCCCCTAATCTGATGTACACATGTTGTAACAGTTAGGTGTCCCCCCAATCCTATGTAGAAATGTAGTAACAGTCAAGTGTGTCCCCCCAATCCTGTGTAGCAATGTTGAAACAGTCAGGTGTGCCCCCCATATCCTATGTAGATATGTAGTAACAGTCAGGTATTCCCCCCAATCCTATGAAGAAATGTAGTAACATGTATGTGTAGGTATAATACCAGTGGAGCACAGATGCCCAGAGGTGGCCAAGGTAGCAGGATAGATTGTAGCATTTGAACAATATCCAGGTATGTGTTGTTAGGTTGGTGTATGTTTCATATTGTATGAGAGTGGTCAGTATGTATGCATGTTGAGGTATGACCCGGTGGCCATTGCCCAGTACTGCTGATGACAGGGTCACGTCCTCACAACTGCACTGCCAAAGACAATTTCCACCAGTATAACACATGCTAGCAGTTACCCATTGTAAATGTATGGTGGTAATATGTGTCACCATCTGAAAGACTGACATGACATGGCTGTTGGGCTAAACATACAAGCAGTACACAGGGGAAAGTACCCCAGACAAACAGTATATAATGTGTAACTGTGATATGGACACACCCTTGGAATTGTACAAGCAGGTATGCATCATATTATCTGGGCCTGTAGTAGGGTATACCAGTGTCATCTGCCCGAACACTTGCAGATCACAAAGGTGGTAGGACTGATGTATTGGGAAACAGCTGATATATCTGCACATGCCTGCATAACTGGAATTCCCCATGCATATCTGTGCATCAGATGCAAATAGTGTCCATAGCACACATGCACCCAGCTCACCCAAACACCTCTCACAGATACCTCCCTGGGTGTATCCTTACTGTTGGGAATGGGTACAATATGACCCCCACCTGTATATGGCAATAATGAAAGAATGCAGCATGCAGTGCAGGTGTCAAATGCAGGTGTGTCCCTAGCTGTAGGCAGCATCCTGCCAGCATCTATACCACCTGATCAATACTGATAGAAAATATTGGCATGAACACCTAGCACCCCTACCCAGTCACCCGAGGAGAATATACTGTATGGCGGTCTGGAACTGCAGGAATGACAGAATGCAATGGCCTGCCACAGCTGGCCTACATCACCATCAAATGGCCTACAGACCTCTGACAAATGCCTGTGTCTCTCACGTACTGCCAATGCGTGTTATGTCATGGACACCCAAATAACGACATAACACAGTCCACATAAGCCATATGCAAGGCCATGTGGACAAACTACAGTAACATGTCCACCATGTCCCACTGCATGAATGGTGGACCAACACAAAAACACAGCTGTGATGAGGTGATAACCTTAAGAAAAGTATCAGAGAATGAATGCATAATGTATCAAAGAGGATAGAATAATAGAGGGGGGTGGGAGCATGGGCATCATGGAATATGCAAGTCCGACACACACCTGTGTGTACACACTATCCCTGGCTGCAAACACATAAATGGGTGGCTACAAACCTGCGCATACACCACAATAGTGGTAATGTCCTGACTCATGGCCCCTGCCTCTGGGTAACCTGTTTGAATCTGTACAGCTGTGAGTTATTGCCACAGCAAGATAAGGCCATACTGTCATGTCAATGGATGTACAAGTATGGGATCCTTTGCCAGCACTGTACTAAGGTGCTTAACCTGATTCACAGACTCAGCAGCATGTCTCTGCAGCTTCCCCTCCAGAATGGCATAACTTGCCATGAATATGTAGGCATCTGCTCACAATACCGGACACAGCTGCATTCACCCTTGTTCCCCAGTACATCACTGTGAGCAAGAATGTCCACCTGACAGTACTTGACATAAAACATCACAGTGCATAACAGTGCACATGTCATAATATCTTTGCTAGCACCAGTACCATGTAGCAGATGCAGCAAAGACACAATCACCTACAGTACACACTATCCCTTGCACAGTTTGTCCCCATATTGCCAAATGATCTACAGATACCCTGCAGAAATAGTTTGCTACCTGTAGGTTTACAACACAAAGGTCTACACTGTAGTACAAACTACCTGGAATGGATTCACACATTCAGTACAGAAGGGCGTACTGGGCATGCTCACACACTTAGAGAAATGAAAACAAGGTCAGACAACAGCATACTGAAAGGTCATACTTGGCATGCTCACACACTTAAACAAATAAAGCCCATGTCTGCAAACAGTGGACCATGCATATCTGACAGTTGCAGATGTTAGTACATACACTCCTCAGTATGCACCAGTCATGCATTGCACATACATTGGATAGGAATACAGACATAGATCCAAGGACAACACATTATAATAAGCCAAAAGTAGACATACATAGATGTGAAGAAGAGAGTGACTGTGACAAAGAGCCATCCATCATGAGGCCTGTCCCACCCAGTATGCAGCCAAATGGCTACAACCACAGGATGTGTAAATGTCACTCACAGTAGAAATTAGACACTGGTATCTGTCAGCATTACAGTCTATGTGGTGCAAGTGCTAGCTGTGCCACATGATTGTACAAGGTAGTCATCATCTAGCAGCTGTATACACGTGCCTGCAGAATATAACCCTGTGTGTGCCTGCATGTGGTGTGTCAACCTCTAGATGAATGGATTATGGCCCACGAACACACACTGCCCTCCCCATAGCCCTACTATGACAAGCCTGCTGATGTCATCCACTTTAAAATACACCTTTGGGAGTAGAAAAGCCCAGTAATCTCTGTGGCGCATTCTAAAACTGTGTAATGCTGTAGTGTGATCAACTAGTTAGGTAGCAGTTCAAATCCCAGACATTGCAACTGTGTGTCTCTGCCTGTGTAGGGAGCAATGCTTTTTAGGCAAGTTACACTCACTACAATTTAAATGTCCTACTTTGGCAAGGCTGCTGATATCATTCCCTGTGAAATACACCTTTGGGAAAGGTTTAGTTCAGTAATTTGTGTGGTGTGTCCTATAACTGAGTAATGCTGTAGTGTGATAAAGTAGTTAAGTAGGTGTTCTAATCCTGGACATGGTAACTGTGTGTATGTGGCTCTGTCTGTGTAGGGAGCAATGCTTTTTAGGCTAGTCACACTCATTACAATTCAAATGCCCTACTTTGGCATGGCTGTTGATATCATTCACTGTGAAATACACCTTTGAGAAAGCTATAGCACAGTAATCTCCATGGTGCATCCTATAGCTGTGTAATGCCTAGTGTGATATAGTACTGTGGTAGGGGTTCCAGTCCCACACATGGCAAGTGTGGATGTTTGTGTATGTTTGTGTAGGGAACAATGCATTTTAGGCTAGTCACACTCATTACCTGTGGTGCATCCTATAACAGTGTAATGCTGTAGTGTGATATAGCACTCTGGTAGGGGTTTTAGTCCCACAAATGGCAAGTGTGGATGGTGGTTTTTATGTTGCTTTGCTTGTGTAGGGAACAATGCATTTTAGGCTAGTCACACTCATTACAGATCAAATGCCCTACTTTGGCAAGGCTGCTGATGTCATTCACTGTGAAATACACTTTTGGGAAAGGTGTAGCCCAGTAATCTTTATGGCACATCCTATACCTGCATGATGCTGTAGTGTGATATAGTACTCTGGTAAGAGTTCTATTCCCACACATGGTAAGTGTGGATGTTTGTATAAGTGTTTCTATGTCTGTGTATGGAGAAAGCTTTTTAGGCTAGTCACACTCATTACAGATCAAATGCCCTACTTTGGCAAGCCTGCTGATGTCATTGACTGTGAAATACATTTTTGGGGAAGGAGTACTCCACTAATCTCTGTGGCACATCATGTAACAGCATAGTGCTGTAATGTAGCAAATGAGTTAAGTAGGAGTTCTAATCCCAGACATGGCAGGTCTGTGTTTGTTATTCGTATCCTGTCTGGTAGTGGCTGTGAGTGTGTAACAACTGGACTCATTGTGGAGGGGGTTTTGCAAATTTCATATATGGGGCCCTATTATGTCACTATGTCCACCTTACAGGGATAACAGATGTGAAATAGTCTGAGAGGCTGGGGTGTGGGTGTATATGTGTTTGTCATTCATATCCCATGTGGAGATGGGTGTGAGTGTGTAACAAGTGGACTCATTGTAGAGTGGGTTTGCAAATTTCTTATATGGTGGCCCTATTATATGTCACAATGTCCACCTTACAAGGATAGCAGATGTGAAATAGGCAAGAGACTGTGTGTGTGTGTGTGTGTGTGTGTGTGTGTGTGTGTGTGTGCCTGTGTTTGTCATTCGTATCCTGTGTGGAGATGGCTGTGAGTATATAAAAACTGGACTCATTGTGGAGTGGGTTTTGCAAATTTCTTAAATGGAGCCCTATTATATTTCAAAATGTCCACCTTACAAGGATAACAGATGTGAAATAGCCGAGTGTCTGGGGTGGCACTCCATACCCCTACATGTGACATCAAGGCCTGGCGAACAAAGTTAGCAACCCTTGTATTACCCAGTGAACACTCTCAACCCAAGTCTCATACACAAACACACTTGCCTAGGCAACAACCGCTATGTTGGTAGTACCCTGCATATTGCCCACAGATAGTAACCATGGTGTGATTGCAGTGGACTTCAAAGGGCATGGCGTCCTGTCCATCAGTACAATAGGCACGTACATGCATACAGTGCGTCTTCACTGTGTTCCTGACTGGACACCTGCAACACCTGTGGTGCCATCATATGTGACCCACAAAGTACTGGCTTAAACACATGCCCTGTATGGGCAGATGCCACTGACACTAGGAATACCTGTATCATCCTATCAATGTAGGTGCATGGTCAACCTGCTGTCGATTACCAGTTCCTGCCACATGAGGCTAGGACTGGCACATCTGATGATAACAATCTGTGTACTCATCATGGGCCAGACACCCCAGGTACAGTTCCACATGTCACTGTACATGCATGTGGGATGTGTGCACATCCCAGACACTGTCTATGTCATGGACTAAAGAACACATATATGGAAAGCAATGCACAGCGATGGTCACACACTATAGTATCCCAGGTGACTGGATGGTGAATACAATACACACCTGTGTGGGCCAATCCACACATTACACCCCTGATCCACACTGTAGGCCATTGTCATGTGGCCTGATGCCAAGGTATACCCATCCCCTAGCCTTGTAGAGCCTTCTGACACAGTCAATCACTACACACCCATGGAGCAATGCACCTATGCATTTCAGTACTGGCAACCTGTATCTGTGTGTGTGGTGTATGATGCTTTTGGCCACATCCACACTAACTACAACCCCCATTGGCATACTGAAGCATGCTGTCTGATGTCAGACACTTCCACATACCCTTTGCCCATATAACCTCCGGATAACCCCTGTGGTGCATGTGATACCTGCACAGTACTGTATTGTGGCAAACTATCTAGTGAGGAGGTATATTCCTGACCCTACCAAGTGTGTCAATGTGTGTGGGTCCTTGAGAGAGTGTGGCTGTGTTGACACTGACACCTGCTCATGTGGACAGGTACGTATACTACACCTACTTTATCACTACCATGTCACTGTTGCAGATGTCACTCACCATTACATATACGTTTGGAGAGCTCCTCGACATGTAAGCTATGTGGTGCATCCAATAACTGCATAGACATGTGATAATACATAGTCAGTCAGGGGTTTAATACCGTGTACTGGTAGGTGTGTGACACAAGCATGCTTAGGTTTTACTCTCCCACCCCCTCCCTGACTTATCTTTGCCTCTGTCTGCCTCTCACACTCCCTCTCTGGTAGATGTGGAGACTTACACCTGCTTTGCTTAGGCAGCAGCATGTGATTTATAAGTGATGCTCATGATCAGCTGATGGTCTCTGCATGAATTGCAGCCCTCCTCTTGCTGATTGCATGTGGAACAGCTGTGGTAACATTCCTATAGCCAATTGTATAGAAATACACTCCAATATCTAGGAACATCATGTTGGTGTTGGGCCTTTTCATTCACTGTGAGCAAGACCTAGATCTGTTGTTTGGCAAACAGCATCACAGAGTCACAGATGGATTGGGGATTTACATCTAACAACATACACTGTGGAAACAGGCCAATATACAGGAGGGGGATGTGCCTGACATGACTACAGAATGTAAGTGTTGCTATTCCGCATTTGGAGTAATGTTGGTTTAACAGGGTGTGTGTGGGTATGGCTGGTCTACATGTTTTAATACCTGTCATGGCAGTGCTATGTTTCTGAGGAAACCCCCATCTGTAGGGCCATTTGCAGACTCGGCAGTGTGTGGTACCTTTTGTTTCTTGTGTTACTCACAGAACAGCTATCTGTGAACTGCAGAAGTATGGTGTCAAAATTGCAGTCAGTACATGGTGACAGACATGAGAGTTACTGACTTCATATCCCCTCATAGGACATATGTCACAACAAACCCTGTTACAACAGTAAATGTATGAGGTTATCACAGCAACATGTCAATATTGGCCCTGTGTTTGTGCCTCCAGCCACAACTCTATCAACCTTTGTACATATGTCATGCAGTAAGAAGTGCATATGTTCTGTACACCATAATTTACTGACATCATATCTAATAACAAGCCAGAGAGATATCAGACTACTACATGTTATGTATAGTAGGGGTTATATTTGAGGACATAACCTGGGCATTCTGTGGTTGTGTGTACAATACTGAGGTATGTGTAACATGGTGATTGTCAACAGTGTGTGTATTGTGAATATGTACCTCGGCCTGTGTACAGAATGTGGTAGATGTCATTGTCCTTGGTCCTGTTCTATCTGATGTTACATGCTGCTTCACTCTATGTTACCCTATTGGCTTACATGTTTGCAGAGCCAGGCACACACATGTCTCATACCACAGATAGGCATCAGACCACACTGTGTAGTGGCCAAGTATATATGTAGGGTTAGTGTGTGAGTGGCACTGGTGTTGATCAGATAGTCCATATACTGTAATATAACTCTAGCTACCATATGTGGCTGTGTCTATGTTCACATTGGTTGTGGTTATGCACTTTCACACAGGTGTCTGTTACTCTGCGCTGTGACATGCCTGTAGAGCCTGCTATATATGCAGGTACATGTTTATTCCCCCATAAGAAATGCAGGCCAGTGTTGTTGCAGTCTGCCTGTAGCCTGCAACGTTCTTTGTTATATGCCTAGTAGCTTAGTGCACTTACCCAATGTGATGTTATGCCCAGATACCTTCCAGATGTACTGCTGCCAGGCCACCCTAACA
Source organism: Protopterus annectens (assembly GCF_019279795.1). Taxonomy (NCBI): domain Eukaryota; kingdom Metazoa; phylum Chordata; order Ceratodontiformes; family Protopteridae; genus Protopterus; species Protopterus annectens. The sequence continues at coordinate 1,907,225,225 of NC_056739.1, read as the reverse complement.
GTCATGTATGCCAGACAAAGCAGTGGGATGCTGTACAGATGTATTCCACTAACTAGTGGGTAGTATGTGGCCATGGCACCACTGTACCAGCGGTTAGTATGTGCCAGGACAAACAGGGGTGTGTGAATGCATAACCTATGGGGGCAAATGTATACCAGAATTTATGTGATAAACCCATCTACATAGCTGTTAACATCCACATTGTCAGGCTTGGTCTACATGTCTTGCACTAAGGGGTTCTGTGTATAGCTCTGGACTGACCAGAGTGTGTCAGACTGTTCACATTTATTGGCCATAACTCTGCTGTAGTCCACAGGATCATTGCTGTGTTAGCAGTGGTACTGTACTATGAAGTCCTTAGGATATCTGTCAGTGGCCAATGATGCACATGCTAAAAGCAGATGTGACCTCCCACACACATGTCTGTGAAGACAACCCCTATCACAGTAGCAATAGTCTACATATATACCTGCAATACATGCCTGACATTCTCTTGCACTAAGAGGTTGGGACTATTGGGACTGAGGTAGGGCTCCACTCCATGTTCAGGACAGATGGTGGACATATATGTATACATACCTATCCATATATCTATATAGATATATACACATATACATATCAACATACATAGATGTATATGTACATATATATATATATATATATATATATATATATATATATATATATATATATATAAGCACTCAGATATATACATATACACAGCAATATATGTCTACAAATATACAGATAGAGATACATATGCACATATATTTTTGGATATCTACATATAAATTGACAGTATTAGGTATATCAGAATAGATATGTATGCACATATAGTTACGGATATCTACGTATATATCAACATAAATAGGCATATCTGTACACATAGGATGTGCATACATGTATATCTATATATCCTATATATATATATATATATATATATATATATATATCTATATATATATATATATATATATATATATATATATATATATATATATATATACACATATATATATATATATATATATATATATATATATATATACATTTATATGTACATATGAAGGGATGTACACATGGCCATATATATGTTGCACTATACAGATGTGTATACAGACATATGTATGAATATACATGTATGCACGTGTAGACATATATCAACCTATTATATGTATATATCCATATTCCTGTCATGTGTAAACCTCACTGTTGTGTATACTTTTCTAGATGTATCTCACTGTATGTATCCGCTATATGTACATTATGATAAAACAACATATGTGATACAACAGTCATATTAATAACAAGTACTACACAATTGTGGAAGTTAAGGCAATTGTTCAATACTAATAAATATGTGTATTATCAGATATATTGGAAAAAATTACAGCTGTCTTGCCAGTGGTCATGGCGCACTGGTTAAGTGTTGTGACTTTAGTGCACAGGGTCCTGGCTTCAGGGCTGTTCATTTTGTTGCTGGGCTGAGCAAGGGCTGTGGAATACAGAGTGCTTAATGCAGTTTTGAGCAGCTTTAAGTGTGTTTGCATGGGTTTGCACAAAGCTAAGTGGTGCTAAGCTACGGGTAAACGTACGGGCATTTACAAAATGTAGGCTTTGCTTACCAGTGTGAAAATCATCTTAGCTGTTATATTGCAGCAATATTGATACCTGCTAAGCATGGCTTAGCCCTGGTAACCAGTTCACACCACCTAGTCTGATAACATAGTAGGGTAATGACATGTGTAATAAGTGCATGTAATGTCATATACAATGCATGTGCCTATGTGCTGTCATTACCGTAGCAAGGATTATGAGTGACATGTGTGGGACACAGACGTATATGAGGCCCGTACAGCACTGTTATCCATGTGAATGTGTTACATACAGGGATAGTAGGCCAGAATAAGTGCTGTCAGACTGGCATGTACTGTATAATGGCAGTACTACTGTTGACAGTGCTTACCCAGGCAAGAGTAGAGTGCTAAATGTAGTACTGACAACAGGCACACCTGCAGGCATAGCTGGACTCTTAGGCCTCCCTGTTGTATCCCTTGTGTGTAAGCTGTGTCACAGTACATAACCCCTAATGGGTAATGATCTGACATGTGGAATACAACTGTAGACTACCGTCTGTACAGCACATGATAGCGAGGGCTCCTGACATGTAGTTATGGCATAAATATTGTTGTCAGATGTCTATCTGTCAACAAATTCATCCTATTGCATAGCTACTTGCCAAGTTGATGACTGTCAGTCTCTGTACAGATGTGCAGATGGCAGGTATCCAGCTGGGATACATACAATCATCCTAAGCTTGATTGACACTGACATGTTTGCACAGCTGTGTAAAATTGGCACATATTGGAGATAACACCCTGTACGCACCACATGCCATGGGTATCTCCACTACACTACCACAGTCAGCAGAACATGCTTGGGTGCAGGTCTCCATCACAGACATTAACCATGTGTTGTAATGCATGTTGCATGCATGTCAAATTAATCACCACAGTGGCCTTGTGCAGGAGGCACCTGGCAGAATAGCTGATGCATGTCACTCTCACCCTGATGGTTACCACAGTAGTGTCTGTCGATAGATTGCCTGCTGTCACATGGCAGGTGGCAGGATACCACTGTACACACAATCCCTGCACAATCCATCTCTCTTTGGACAATATCTAGGTACACAGCTATTACCACCTGCAGCAAAGCACCCCAGTACTGACACGTGTACATGTGCATGACTGAGTATAGCCGTGTCTGTATGTTAGCACACCTGTATGTGGGAATTGCATGAGGACCTTTACAACCACTGCAACACTCATTGCCATAGCCAGTTGTGGCTGTTGCTATTTGGGACATTACATGTGCCCTGTTAAGTTCCTCTCCATACCGGCTACATGAGCCTTGCAGTACCAGTACAACAGTGTTGTACAAATGGGTTGATAGGCATGGCATACCCATTGTGTTCTGGCAAGTGTGCATATGTGTGCATGTCTGTTTATTTGTAGGTTACATCATTTCAAAGCCACATACTCCTATTAAAATACCCATTGCCACACAGTAGTACAGATAGTGTTGTTGCTACCCATAGGTGAGGCATGACAATGCAACATCCTACTATGCGTGTGGCATGTGCATTAGATGCATAACCCTGTAGTACCACCGTTGGGATCTACAATGGGTTGTATCGCAGTCATGGCCAATGTGTGATGGAGAGTATGTCAGAGTGTCATCATGGGTTTTAGGGGGTACAATATCCAATGGGGGATGTGGGTGCTGTGTACACTATCATCGTACCAAGGTACACCCGGTACATGTCCCATGTACTGTGTTATGGTTACCACTGTCGCCATCTACCATACAGGTAACTGATATCACAATCCAGGCCAATTATGCATGTGTTGTGTGCAGCCTACCTGTAACACATTGGACACACGGTCAGTTAGTTAGCAGCGATAGGCCCAGGTGTCTCGGATGTGTGTCTGCCTGTTATGTGTCTGTTAATGTGCATATGAAGGTATGTCACACTATGTATTGTCCCTACACACCTGTTACATCCCTCATCAACATACTGTACATGTCTGGGGATGTTCTGCATGTAACATGTAACCTGAAACACACCTCACCCTAATCACTGTGTGTTGTGTGCAATGGAAGCCACACACTTCAGTATCACTACATAATTAGGTAGGGCTCTAGTCCCAGTGTTGCCAAGTAAGAGTGTGCATGTATGTGGAGTAAGAGTGTGCATGTATGTGGAGGGGTCTACATCAGGTTGCAGATTATACACACCCCAGCGGGTCACCTGTCCATGTGGCACAGGCAGTAACTGTTATACAAACCTGTGACATGTGTTCAACTGTACCACAGATATGTCACAGCCATGGTGTCACCACAGTGCCATACCCCATTGCAGAATATGACTGCAGACCATCCTCCTGCTGACACATGTACACCTACAACACAAATGGATAACATTATAGAGACCACAATCAACCAGTGTTACTAACAGCTATAAAGCATCATTGCTGGATGGCTACACTACCTGACATATATGCATTACACTTTACTCCTTATAACATGTTACACTGCAGTAAGTACAGTCACCATGTGCATCAGAACCATATTAGCCTGTCCTTGCATCGATAGTATGGATGACAGGGATCTGTCACAGGTATCATCATATGCACAGGGTGTGTTGTTGGTTTGCCAGAGGCTTAGGTTGGGCCATACATTTGATACCATTTGTGTGGGTGAGGGGTGTACTGAGGTGAACTGGACATGGTGATGTGGTGTGTGTAGGTATGGTGTTGCCCTAAGTGTGTTTGAAAAGTGTGTAGGTAGGCATGCACACAGTTCTGCCATGTGGCTGCCCTACACAGGTGTTTATGGTCAGCTGCAGCCAATACCTGGCAGGGTGTTCAGTTTACTGCCTCCAGCCATGGATACATGGACTGTCCCTGCCAGGGGTTCCATCAGCATGTCAAGGTACAGGCCTCGATGTACTACTCTCACCTGATGGTGACAAATGTCTGCTGGAACCAAGTCCCTCTTGGGACTGGCCAGGACCACGTGCTTGTGGCCTGCTATGGTGTGGTTTGCACTGCGCCCCCCCCCACAGTGCTGGAGCTGGTACTGCCACTACAGGAGCCCCTTGGTGTCCTAGCACATCCACATTGACTGCCAGCTGTTGGCATTGCAGGCCCACGTCCAGACAGCTGTCACTGTACTCCCACCACACGTTCAAGCACAGACATACTACGGTCGATGAGGGCCATCATCTCACTATACCATCTATCCATGAACTCAGTTAACGCACAGATGGCATCAGCCAGTTCACGGGTGTTGTCACTTGCAGATGTGAAAGCAGCCCTCTGCAGCCTCAGGCCCTGTCTGCTGTAACGTTCTATACATGCTTGTGTCACCATGACAGCCAGAAACATGCACCTGCTGGTACCAGCTGTGTCGCGTCTGCCAGGGTCATGATGATTAGCGGCCCTACCATGACATCTGCCTATGTGGTGCACTGCCAGACATCTGGCTATGACTACTGCAACTAGACACAGTAGGTATGGTTACCACACTTTCCTGTGCACGGCCACCAAATGCCAGCTGTCCCTCTGCTATGGCCACTGCTGATGGGGTATGTATAGGCACTGAAACTGTGTGCCGGGTTGGGGTGGCTGAAAGGGGGGATGCCAAATGTTGGTGCTGTTTTGGCCCCTGACAACCCCACCTGTGCCTGAACAGTACTATCATCATCTTTTGTGACTGTATGAGCACTAACATCAGATTGCATGCAGGAGGGACCCTGACCCACTTCGCCACCTGTGGGGGAAAACAATAAACACATTTTAAAACCTGTACAGCATTGCATAACAGTACATACACACACACACACACACACACACACACACACACACACACACACACACACACACACACACACACACACACACACACACACACACACATACCATTGTAATACATACCTGTTCATAACTTTACAGACAGTCCCACATATATTTCCATGTGTTCCCCATTCTGCATCACACTTGGTAACATACACACATTGATACCACCCATTAACATATCGGTCCTATAAATGCCTAGACAAGTGATAACAACACAAGACCTGTTACTACATTACCTGCCTGACCTGTGTAGTGGTTTTAAATAACCTCACTGCTGTCATTCAGTGTTCACCCTGTGTATGTCTGGACATTGTGAGCATGGCCCCTATATTTGAGGGGCTACTATGTTCATTCCATTATTTCAAGCACTGGAGTGTCATGTGTAAGTATTGCTCAGTACATGCCAGATATGCTGCTCAATCAACCTATCATGTGACAACTGTAATATATTGATACACTGCCTGGTGTTGTCTAGTAATTCCCCAATGCATCTGTAGTGCTGCATATGTGGGTTGTCATTCACCTCTCTGCTGAATGTGATATTAAGGATATATCTGGTGTCTACCTTCACTCTCAATGCATGTTCCATGCTACAGACCTTATTATACTATCAGCTGTCCTGTGATTACATACATGACAAGTATTCTTGGTGTGTCATGTGTCAGACCATGTCCATGTACTGCATGATCCCAAAGGGAGGTACTGCTGTATGAACATCCCCATACTCACACATGTGCATACATGGCCACCCACACAAACACACACACATGCACACACCCATCCTACATGCATCAACCTCCCTCCACTTCACCAGAGTGACCCTAAAAGACAAACTAACTACCCACCAGGATGCATCCACACACATACAGGTGAGGTTGTACAATGATAGTACACACAGTCCTTCTATTACCCATCTGTCAACATGCATAACATATGGTACACAACAGCATGCAGTGCAGCTATAGTCAATCCATGCTAGCAACAGTATACATGTGTGTGATGCATGTGCTATATCACTAGGTGATGCCCCTTCCCCTGGATACCACCGTACCCATGCACACAGTATTACTGTGCACCTGTTCTGCACCCTGCCATGTACTGTGCATCACACCTCACTGGTGTACAACCCATTGCTGAATGTGTAGCACTGTGTCAGTTATGTGAGGTTTAATGCTCACAGCCCCTATGTTTTTCATAAACACACACCTAGGATGATATGGGGACAGAAGTCATTTGTGAATGCCTGATGTCTGATTTACAGCTCTCTCAACATCAGTGGACCATGTATGACCAATCTAGTACTATTACACTGACAACCATCAGAGCATACCTTGGCTATGGGGGATGTACACACCCTTATTGATATGACGCACCCATCCTTGATCTGCCATGGGACATCACCACATATCTTAACAGTACATGAGCCCAATATGTGACATATGTCCTGTACTTTTACATGCAGTGTCTACGGAATGTGTTAGGCATGTGGATGCTGGCCACGATGCATACACTCAGTGTGGGCATATGTGTGTAAACTCTTATCATGATGGTTTGTTGCACCTATTGTTATGTGTACTACAGCAGTCAATACTCCTGGCAGGGGTATACTAGCATGGGTCATCTGCATTAGCCAGTGTATGCTCAGTCTGGCCTACACATGTACCCCTAATTTGCATGATTGCAACGTCTACTCATGTGCACATCCCTTGGTGTTCACACACTGCCACCACTATTGCTGTGGGGTTAGAGTTACATCTGCCACAGTTCCTGAACCTGAGTATGTGCAGATACAGCCATTCCTAACATTCTTAGGATCCCTGCTGCAGTGCACTGGTGTGTCATGCTGACACCCCCCCCAACTTCAGCCTTTCTGCAGATGTTTGTCAAATAAGGCCTACACATGTGTGTCACTTTGCAGTGTCCCATACACTGAACACCATATGTTACAGCCTAGTTCCAGCTGATAATGTGGACCATAGTAATACCTTATGTCATAGTGTAACTCTGCAACAGTTGCCATTGTCCTACAGGTATATACACTGGTGTTGCATTGTATATGGGTGTTGTTCCAAACATCTCCCTACTGTAGGCCATGTCTCCCACCATTATGTTACTCCCTGTGGACACATTCCACAATGACAGGATGTTAGTTATCTTGCAGGTGTCTGACATACCCTTCCAATACCCCATCATGGTTACCACTGTGATGTCATGCATTTAACAGCAACAATAAGTGCACATGTACAGCATGCATTCTGGGTAGGTGTGTTAGATGGGTGCATGGAATATACCATAGCCATTACATGCCCAGTGTATTAGCAAGCATCTACATAAACCATATTCACCAGCTACAGGCTGCTGCTGTGGTGGTATACTGGAAGGACCTACATAAGAGGGAGAGAGATGCAACGTCAGTGGTCACACCTGTGGCATTGCTACAGGGTTGCTGCAGCATTACAACACTTCAGCAGTACATGTCCCCAGTACTACCATATATGCACATCTGTTTATCACTACTATGCAGCAACAAACTATATCTATGACATGTCAGATATGCATGCTCTACCTGTACAATTGCAGATATATGTGCAACAGTGGTCTACTGATGTGCCCTGTGGCCTTACCTGCACAGTCCTTGGCTGGTGTTTGGGTAGCATCCACCTCCACAAAGGTGTCCGCCGGTTGGTGGCTATGGGGATGGGCAGGTGCCACGAGGCTGGTTAGGAGCTCCTCCACATGTGTCAAGGGTGGGTGGATGGAATGGCCCACCCCTGTGATGAGGTGATCCCCCCAGACTGCAGCAGCATGCTGACAGGCATTGCAAAGCAGGTCATAACAATGATGCCGGACCTGCTCATAACTGCGGTTGTGCAGTCCGACATCATTGACCCTGTGGACTTTGTCATTCCACAGAGTGGTCCACTCCTGCTGATCATGGGTGGCCCAGCCAAACAAAACAGGGTAGTGCTGTATGATGTGGTTCAGCAGAATGTAATTTTCAGCTGCTAAGTACGCCGGAAACCTACTATGGGACATCTTGGCTGAAAGACATAAAGATGGACACAGGTGTGAATAAGTCATGCAGCAAGGTCACCACAGTTCTTAATACCCATCACTGTCACCTCTTCACCATATCAGTGACAACAAACTGTACACAGAGCTCAATAGGTATGTCTACAGCATACCTACTAGTGGAGCAGATATTGTATTGTACCACATTTTCTGCAATGTGTTTGTAGCCATGTTCCTTGTGTGGACACTCTCATTGCTAGCCTGTTACACACTATTCATGTACATGCAATTGTCAGGGCCACTATGGTTCCATATATGCCTGTGGTATGCTTGCTATGTGGTTGCTGCACATCTGACATTCTGTGTTATTGGGGTTATCTATGCATGCTGTTGGACATATTCTGGGATTGTGTAGACTATTACTACTGACATATGTTCTATAATTGTGACACAATAGCATGCATGCATACTACTGGCCAGCAGAACCATCTCTCCAAACTCATCTGCCCATGTTACTCGACCACATCATATGTGTGACCCACCCTGGGGCCTCCTCATGTACTGGTTCAGCAATACCTCAGGTGGAACAAACTCAGGAGATGTTGTCCTTCCCCCAGGGGCAAACACAGTCATGTTCATATCCCCTGAGGTCAGGTCTAGGGTCTGTTCCATAATGGGCTGCACAGACACATGTGGGATGTGCTACATCACCTTGAGGCACCCAGCACACATTCACAGGACCCACATGCTCCTCCTGCTCAGCCTTCAGGCCAGGCACCTTTGGGACATGGACTGCTGTTGTGAGTAGCAGTAGGTGGGAGGCTTGTTCCTGTTGTGTCCCTATTGGGGCCATGGGGCATCCACATCACAGACCACACACACACACCATTCAGGGTATTTACCCACCACATGTGTCACATACCAGCCCTGTAGGCTGTCCTCTATATCTACCAACCCTGACCATCTCCACAACTATACCTGCCATACTTCCCCATATTTCCATTCCATACTTCACAGAAAAGGGCAATGTTGTCCCAACAAGGGGTTCACATGTGTCATACCCATCCATGGTTCACACACTGACAGCTGTAAATATGTGTGTGTATTGCTATGTGTGCTGTTTCCTTGCACATAGCATGCAGCACTGTGGTGGTAATATAGGGGACATGTATTTACATACATATATTTATATGTTTGTATATATGTAGGCATGTGCATATAGGTATATAATCTATATATGTGTAGATATATATGATGTATATATGTGTTTATATATAGGTCTACATATAGGTATCTGTATATTTGTGGACATATATCTATATACATTTATATATATATATATATATATATATATATATATATATATATATATATATATATGTACACATATGCATACCTATATAAGGGGTACATTCAGACATCAGATCCACAATCTTACAACACCTTCTTGTACAGCTGCACTCTTCTGCCTTGCTACAACACAGACAGGTGCCACATATGGACACAGCCTGACATTAGGGGGGTATATGTAGGGCCAGATTGCAGGTATCCCTATTATACACCTAAGGCATTCCTGCATGGTACAATACAGGTTAACCTGAGTATCCTGCAAGAGGTGGGCTGTGGAACCCACATGTCCATCATTATGGTATTAGTTCCACCACCAGCTACTGGCTACAGTAATATACATACTTCCCATTACACAACACAAACTATGATTGCTTGCATCTTATCAGTCAGTGCTGCTCCGCATGGTTGACGGGTATGGCCCACTACCTACAGGGACAGACTCTATTGCTGAACATAATTACAACAATACCAGAAGGCACATATAAATCATTCCACATTATCTATCCCATTATTATGGACCAAGTACTACAGTCAATTACATGGATATATACTTCACATACCTGTTCTGGGAATGAAGTCTCTTCTGGATGGTTTGCTTGATTTTCTTTTGTTTGTTTGTTTGTTTGTGCCTTACATGTACTCTCTCTCTCTCTCTCTCTCTCTCTCTCAGTCTCTCACCAGTAAATGGATTGAGCTGCTTTGAATAGATCGTAGCATGGATTTTGTAGGTGATGCACATGATCAGGTGATGGCCTCTGCACAAATCAGTGTCCTCCAATTACTACCTGCATGAAGCATGTGGTGTTGTACTTCTAATTACCACTGTCATGGCAACCAACTACTATAAATCCCTACATCATGTGGGCGTGGTCCCTTTACCTTTCCTGTATGGTGGACATCCTTCCTGGTGGTGGGCAGCAGTGTTACACACAGCGGGTAGCAATACCTCTAACAGGAGAACCTTCACACTCAGGCCAGCTACATATTTGTAGGAAGTTCCAGAACTACAGACAGAGTGTAAGTAGTGTTGTTATATGCATTTTATAGCACCAGTGTTACAGGGTTTGTGTGTACATACTAGTTTAACGTGGAATGCAGTCTGTCAGCATAGCTCTCAACTGTGGGCCTATCCACTTGATGGCCAGAGGTGTGCCTATTATGTTCTGTCTGTCCACCACACAGGTCTTGTGTCATATATATCACTGGCAGTGTGTGAGTTTAGTGCTATCAGTACATGGCTACATCCATTTCTGTTTCTAACTTCATATTCCTGACCATGGGTTGGTTGCAGACTATACTGTAATATCAGTGACTTGCTTAGTGTATGACAACAGTATTTCACATATGGGCCTGTGTTCCAGCCTCTGTCTTCCACCTACATAACAGGCTTTGTACATATGGCATAGGTTCATAGGTTCATAGGTATTTACTAGACTATTGGCCCTAGGGCCTATATAAGCCTAGCCAAAGGTACCCTGGCTTTCGCCACCCAAGAAAATTATTTTCCTGTGCCACTGTTGAGCAGAGCCACAGAAGTGATCCCCGGGGTGAATTTCCTATCTCCCATCCAATCATTAATACTTTTCTGGAAGAGTGCTAATGAGGAGCTTTTTTGATATAGATAGGTAGTTTGTTCCAGAGTATGGGAAGTCTCTGGGACAGGAATCTATCCCTGCAGCATGTTCTGTTTATTGTGGTGATGAGGTTTAGGTCCCTAGAGCGTGTAGCTCGTACGGATTGGGATTTCTTTAAGTGGAGCATGTCTAAAAGCTCTGGGTTTGACATAGCTTTGTGTGCTAGGCAGAGATCGCCTCTGAGTAGGTGATATGCCACGGAGTAAAGCTGCAGTTTTTTGAGACGGTCTGCATAGGGCATCTCTTTGAGGCCAGTAATCCTCTTTGTGAGGTATTTCTGTGGCCTTTCCAGTTGCTGTAGATGTCTTGTGAGGTACATACCAAAAGAGGCATTGTACTCTATAATGGGTCTAATGAGTGATGAGTAGAGGGGAACAATGAACTCTTTTTTCTTGGATGAGAAACCTTTTGTGATGAGGTGTGCCACATAGAAGGATTTCCTGACTACTGTGGTGATGTGATTATCAAAGGAGAGACTACAGTCCACCTGTGTCCCAAGGTCTCTTATCACACTTTCAGTGTTAAGTAGACTACCACCTATGTGGTAGTTCATAGGTACAGAGTTTTTACCAAAAGGAATGACAATGCACTTTTTGGCATTGAGCTTGAGGCCATGGCTTTGACACCAGGCATCTGTCTCAGCAAGGCCCTTTTGTAGGATGTCCACATCTTTTTGCGTTTTGATTATGGCTCCTAGTTTGCAGTCATCTGTGAACTTCATTAGCCAAAGACCCTCTGTGTTGGCCTGTACTTCAGAGAAGTAGATACCAAACAGGAGAGGACCCAGGACTAAACGCTATGGTACTCCACTTGTCACTGGTCTGAAGCTGGATTTGGAGTCTGCTACTTTCACAGTGTTGGTTCTGTCAGTGAGCCAGTTGGCAACCCATCTTGTGACATAGGGATTTATACCTAGTTTATTGAGTTTATCTATAATTCCAGAGTGGGGGATGGTGTCAAAAGCCTTGGCGAGATCTAGATAGGCTGTGTGAACCACCTTACCCTCATATACAGCTTTTGTGACTGCTTCAAAGAAGTCTTTCAGGTTTAGGAGACATGATCTGCCTTTTACAAACCCGCACTGGGTGGGGTCCTGAGTTTGAAAATTACCAATGTCATTGTTTATAACTTCCATGATGATATGCTCCATAGCCTTGCAGACCAGGCTCGTTAGGCTAATGGGGTGGTAGTTTCCAGGGTCTGTGGTGGCTCCCCCTTTGTGGAGTGGGATAACTGTCGCTGTGTGCCATTCAGTGGGCACATAGCCTGAGGTGAGGCTATGATTGAACATGGTACTTAGGTGGGGTGCCAGTTCGTTCTGTAGTTCATGTAGAACACAGCCTGGTATGTCGTCAGGTTCCATAGATGCTGTGTTCTTGGCTTTGGATAGTGTGTTTTTTACCTGTGCAGCCATGATTACAGGAACTTTGCATTCTTCTGGTATAGAGATGGGCCCTTTAGGGGATGACAGAGGGGTGAAGTTAGCACTGAACCTATCTGCCAGGATGTTGGCGATATCCGTTGGTTCTGTATATTTAGTGCCATTGTGCTGTAACTCAGAGCAGATCTGAGTGTTGCCATTGAGATTCTTGACATAGCTATAGAATGCTTTGTGGTTGTCTTTAGAGTCAGTGGCGATTTTGTTTTCATAACTAGCTTTGGAGGATTTTATGAGGGATCTCAGCTTCTTACTGAAGCTGCCCAGGGAGTTTCTCCAATCATGGGATTTTACTCTTTTTTGCAACAGTTTCTTTCTTCTGTTGTAGAGTTTGTTTATGGCAGGGGGACCAACAGATTGTCTTCCTTTTTTTGGAGGATAGCATCTTGGTTCTGTTAGGGATTGCATGATCCATACACTCATGTAAGTGCTTATAAAGTGCATTTGTGTAGGATTCAGTAGTCATACCTCTATTGTCCGTCAGCATGGGTGTCATGAGGTTTGCCACTTCTGTCTTAAGAAGCGTGAAGTTGGCTTTGCAGACATTTTTTACTGTGGTTTCCCTAATGGGGGATGGGGGAGGGATGTGGATGTCTAGGCTGATTAGCTTATGGTCAGATCTGACCAATGAGGAATTGACCTCTGGTGTGGAGCACCGGTTGCTCATGTTGGTAATAACCAGGTCTAGGATATTGCTGCCCCTGGTGGGGGTGTGGATAAGTTGATCCATGGCATTGGAATTTATGAATTCCAGAAAACGTTGAGCACAAGAGTTGGCACATGAGTAGATTTCCCAGTTAATGGTAGGGTAGTTGAAATTGCCCATTATTAGGGTGTTAGGTTGTACCCTGATATTTCCAGTGTATTAAGAAATGAGGAGTGGGAATCATGGGACATGGTGGGGGATCTGTAGCAAGCTACAATTTGGATTGCGGTCTTGCCCAGAGTTAGTTGCACTTGGATAATCTCGGATGCATTATGCTGAGCAACTAGCCTGGAGGTGTGGTTATCCTTAATGAATATGGACACGGCTCCACCTTTAGTGTTTCGGTCCAGGTTAGGTGGCCGAAAGGTGTGGTATGAATTATAGCCTGGTAATGCAGGGGTACTCTCTGGAGCCTTGAACCAGGACTCTGTCACTGCACAGATGTCAGTGTTCTCCATTTTAAGGAGTGCCTCGAGAGAGTGCATTTTGAGGTTTAGACTTCTAGCATTGAGTAGCAATATGCTCAGATTCTTCTTGCCTGTACCTGTTAGGGTGGTGAATTTGTCATTTGAACCCTGCCTAAAAAAGGCACTATAGGGGTGGCTAGAGCCTTAGCCAGTATCCAGAATCCCAGGGGCGACAGGTGCAGGCCATTTCTGGCAAAGCATCGTGGCTTGTTGATCATGTCATCCCAGGCAGACAGATACTGGATGCCCTTAGAATGACACCAGAAGCTTAGCCAATTGTTGAAGTCAATCATTTTGTCCTTGTACTGTGGTATCATTGTGGGTGATGGCAGGATGCTACTCAGGGCTAGGGTCATACCTGCCTGGGATACAAGATCGGACAGCTCCTCCATGTCCTTTTTCATGTAGTCCAAGGAGGTACGTCTCAGGTCATTCACACCAACATGGACAATGACAGAGTCATATTTGTACTTGTTGTGGAGTGACCTGAGTGCATGCATTATGGGGCGGATCCTGGCACCCGACATGCAGCTGACAGTAACTTTCTCCTTGTTTAGCCTGGTGAGTGGAACATCAGTGTGCCTGACTATAGAGTCACCTATGACTAGAGTGTTGGGCACGTTGTTATGCCTTATGGGCTGTGGTTGAGTGGCACACTGAGTTTGTGGGCTATGTGTCATTTGGGTTGGGTTGGGGGATGGAGGTTGCTTGTGTTTCTGCTTTGGAGGTCCCTGTTGCTTGGGCAGGTTTTTACTGAGAGCCTCCACGAATGTAGGTGTGTGTTTTGTGTTTCTATGTGTGTGTTTTGGTGGTATAGGTTTTGAGGGACTATGTGCTGAGTGTGGTGTGGTGTGGTGCAAATGTTTACCTTCTCCTCTTGACTGTCTAGTCCAGTCTTGGGTGAAGAGAGCTTTGCATCCAGTTTGGCTATATAAGTGCATCTCTCACAGGTTGTAGTGTTGGGTGGTAGGAGGAGAGGGTTGTCTATGCACATGAGGCAATTACTGCATTGCTCCAAGATGCCCAGATTCATCAGGTAGACAGGAGAAAATACCGGGGGCTGACCCTTAGACATGCCTGGATAGGTGCTTATTTGTTAAGTACTAGAAACTGTTTTCCTCTAGACAGTGAGGAAAGTTCAGTGCTGTAGTAATTTGTAGCTTATTTAGTGCTTACAATAAGTTCTGAACAAGTCCTGAAACCAAAAACTGGCTAGTTCTAAGAAACAAAATTAAGCTAGAAGGCTTCTCTCCAACACAGAAAGGCTTGGGGGCCTAGAAGCCTACAAATAGTCCTGGACACATCAAATCTATATCCAGGTTAGACTACCCACAGGAGAGGCAGGAAACAAGCTTAGAAAAAGTTTTTTTTTTGTTTAGTGGAAGGAGAGAAAGGAGTAGCAGAAATGAAGCTGATTGGCCTTCTCAAATGTTCTCCCTGTACTGGGTAGAATGAGGTAATGACACTAGACTGGGAGGAGGGTCCCAGATCAAATTTACACTGGGGCGGGCAACTGCAAAGCCACCAACTATATAGGGAGGGTGAAACAAAAAGTGGGAGGGAATGTTTTCAGCAGCTGAAAAGCAGCAAGCAGCAGTGATGAAAGTTTTAAACAGCTAAAAAAGGATCCTCTAGAAAAAGAAAAAGAACTGCAAATCAAAATCAGAAACAAACAAACAAACCCAACATGCTGGGAGGGATTGCTATGTAGTGGGCTGTGACTATGTCATGGTGCCATTCCTGCCATCAGTCCAATGCTGTTGTGGCCCCCCACCCATATTGTGGGTTGCGTCCATATATGTGTGAGCTTCACCTACACAATACATGTGCCCTTATGCACTCCTGAGGCCAGTGTATGTAACAGTGGTATATGGCCCTGTATTATTCAGTCTATGGGGGGGATGCACCATAACTAACCTAGGCTGTTACAACATGCGGGACTATCAGGGGTAAGCTGCCTTAAGGTTTCTGGATGTACATTACCATACAATTCACCTTGGATAAATGCAGGCCTACTGCTTCCAGTCGCAAAGACTCTTATGTTTGTCAGTGTGATTGTGATGGTGCCAGTTATGCCTTGTTATGTAACATATACATCCCATTATGTCAGCAAAGGTCTTTACCCCCTGGGGATTGTGTACAGAGTGTAGACAGATGCTTCTGGACTACACATCTGCATTATTTACTTTTAATTGATTGGTATCCTGTGGCCCAGTCTGTCTTTACTATTGTACAACATGAAGACCTCTGACTGGACAGTAACATATTTAATCACTTCCAGACTACTGTATTAATATAACTGTTTTACAGTTGCATTACTCTATTTATATGTATGTCAGTGTTAAACAGCTATATGACATGGCATATACAACTGTAATGGTACACAAATAAAATTTTCCCATTTATGCAAACCTGTGTGTGGTGTTATATCATTTGACCTTTCTGTGGGTAAATGTTGCAGGTAACAATTGTCATTGGTATGGGTGGCTCATACAGTGTCCATTTGGTACAGTGGCAACTGTAGGCATAGTGGCTGTTCGATATTGTGTGCACCTTCTACATACATATCTTCCTATGCCCATATATATATATGTATGTATCTGCATATATGTGTCTGTGTGGAGGCAGATTTGGACACTCATACCCCTGAGAGAGGGATGAGGACAACAATAATATGTTGTGATGCCAATTAGACCAGATTGCATATGTCCAATGGACGCGAGTGCGTAATGGACAGCTATATATGGGGCAATATTTTTTTTTGGGAACAGATTGCCTTTTTTTTCAGGTGAGAGTGGGATGTTGGGGAGGGATAGTAGGTATATTTGGGGAGGTAGGTTGGGTAAGTTAACCGACAAACAAGACACATACAAGGGGGGTACATGACACATGGGGGTAAACACCTTGATGGGGGGAGGTGTTGGGAAATCGGAAGCCCATGACCTCTCTAGTGGAAACAGTGGGACTGAGATCCTCACCCATGGGCAGTCACCACTGCACCTTCACAGCCCTGAAGGTGGCTGTGCTGGGCACTGAGTCAGAGAGCCAGGCCAACCCTCTAGTCATGACACCCGGCCCTTGAGCTGGCATAGCAGATCTCCGAATTGCTGATTCAGCTTGCTATGCACCACGACCCGGACCTGGCGACGGGTGATAGGTTCCTGTATGCGCCTGCTCCCAGGGTGGGGGCTAGGCCCATCCCCTGAGGCAGTTCCATCTGAAGGTGGTGCAGGACCAACAAACGAGGAGGTCCCAGGTTGACCCCAGACATGCTGGTTCCTGGTGCCACGGCCAGCTGAGGTAGGACAGGTGGGTCTGCTAGATCCGCATTCCCATATGTGCTATGGTGTTTATGGTTTATCAACATATGTGGGTTAGTAATAGTCAACACATGGATTAGGTATAACAGCATGCATAGATATTCCCATTAACCCAGACACCAGATATGGAACAGTTGCATAGCAAATGGACACATGCACTTATGGGACCACAGTAGTAATAACAACAGCATGCAGGTACATTGATGGCACCATGCCACCAATGTTGGATTATTTCAACATAGCACATGCATAGAAGCGGATTTAAATAATTATCAAACAATAGGATATATGTCCCAACATGAAAGTGAAGTCATCACATACTGATTGAGGTGGGTATTTAGTGTATTGTTGGAAATATGGTGGGGGGGGGGAGAAAGATGTCAATTAACAACTAGTATATTCCTGTAGTTCACATTACTTTCCTAGTCAGTGCAGTTATATGTATCTTACAAGTATACACCACCCTATTGCTTTAGTTTGGGCAGTGATATGGCTGTCGACATCTATATACATTAACTGATTTTACCTGCAGTATACACCTCTTACCTAGTATACCTGTTGTGGAATTGTTTGTTAACATTAATTAACTGTTTCTACACATACTCCCAGATTCCAGGTTGATGTTATGCACATACCTGTCCATCTCTTTTCACACAGACTCTGGCCATGTCTTGACCACATGCAGGTGGTCCGGGACATATGTAGACTTTTGCCTCTTCAACCTTTAGTGACTTACAACACTCTTATATAGGATTTCCTAGACAGTTATATTATGTAGCATGACAGTGATCAGTGATACCTTATTATTCAGAGTAACAGCAACACTCACAATGCCATACAATACCAGAGTAAACAGTACAAGTACAGGGTATCAAACTTTTACTTCTTGGCACAGTGTTCATATCTGACGTACCTTTGGGAGCAATGTTTGTTAGCACTACCTGAATGTTGCCACAAAAAGTACCAGATTTCACATTAGTATTGTGCACTTACATCTCATTCTGTTACTGAATACAATCTGGTCACATCTTGACAACATGGGGGTGTAGATGGGACATACTGGGCTTATTATTCTCATAAATAGTTTGGGGAGTTGCTACAGTAACACGTTTGTTCTTATAGATGTGTGACAATCCATTGTATGTATTGTTTGCAGCCTATACGTCTGGGATCATTCCACTGATTTCCCGGGGGATGGGGTGAAAGGCGGCAGATATAGGACAATAAACTGGACATTTTGGACATATATGTACAGTTGCGGGGTATGCTTCTGTATGCAGACTACTTCCACTCCCAGGATTCAGACCATGGCTGTGTCTGCTAACACTAAAACACTATTCATCACAGTTGTGTGTACTATATGGATATTGCTGTATATCTCTTATCTGATTTCTGTGTATAATTCTCCTGTGGTTTTACATTCTGACCTTGCATTACATCACTTTTATGCAGGATTTCCTAGATAGTTATATTATGTAGCAGAGTGTGGGTGACAGTGATGAATACTACCTTATTATTCAGAGCAACTGCAACACTAACAATGTCATACAATACCAAAGTAAACAGTACCAGTACAGGGTATCACCCTTTTATTTCTGGGCACAGTGTTTGTATCTGGCGTACCTGTGGGAGCAATGTTTGTTAGCACTACCTGACTGTTGCCACACAAAGTACCAGTTTTACATTAGTATTACGCACTTACATCTGACTCTGTCACTGTACACACTCTGGTCACAGCTTGACAGCATGGGAGTGTAGATGGGACATACTTGGCTTATTACTCTCATAACAGTTTGGGTAGTAGCTAGAGTAACTGGTTTGTTCTTATGGATGTATGACAGTCAGTTGTATTTCTTGTTTGCAGCCTATACATCTGGGATCATTCCACTGATTTCCCAGGGGGACACAGTGACAGGCAGCAGATATGAGCCAATATACTGGACATTCTGGACACATCTGTACAGCTGTGTGGTATGATTCTGTATGCAGACTACTACCAGTCCCAGGATTCGAACCATGGCTGTGTGTGCTAAAAATACAATAGTTTGTGTCTCAGTTGCATGTGCTATTCAGATTTTGTTGTTTGTTGTTTCACTGTTTTCTGTCTATGTCTCTCTCAGTTGTACTAGACCTCTGGGGATTACACCAGTCATACAGACATTCCTACACATTCTATTTATGTTGTGCAGTGTGGGTAACAGTGCTTAATACCACAATACTATTAAGTGATTGCAAATCTACACTACCATATGATACCAAAGTATACACATGCAATCCAGCAGTTAGATCTTTATTGTGAGGCTATTATGCCTTTATGTACAAACAAGCTATATGTGACTCTTCCTGCCATATTCTCTGGTGTATGCAGTACTTGCCTTAAACAATACAGGTTTTATACTGGCAATTAACTTACTAATACTGTTAGATTTATTTCCTATGACAATACATGCAAGAGTATTACTAACTTGGCTTGCATCGCAACCTCTCCAGGTGACATCCATGGACCTCCTGGTTCGTGGCCCACTCACTTACCACTGTGAAGGACGTAAGAGGAATATTTAGCCATGCCTATCCATAATATACATGAGCTGGCAATTATTAAACAGATGCTGGAGTGATACTTACACACAGCTGGGACAACCCCTATCGTCCTAGCCTCTTGGATCTACTGATCCAAGAGGTCCCTCTTTCACCATTTCAGTCAGCATAGTGATGCCTAACCTGCTCACCAGTTCAGGGTATACCAGTGGCACTGGTGAGGTCACAGGTGAGATGGTCCCAGGCTTCTGCCTTATATTGGGAACCCTGATACTGGATCTGCAGCAGTCTCTGCTCATGGTCTTGGACAAGGAGTCCTACCATGACTCTGAACTCCTGGATGCCCCAGCGCTGCACCCGAAAGTGCACTCCCTATCCCCTTTCTGACATGGTGCCTGCAAGGGGAAGCTACAACCAGTTATGAGATGTATTCCTGCCTGTTGGGTTTAAGTGAGGCCGAATTCCCACAATTTGCCATAACTGGATGGTTTTGAAAAGATTAAGCTATGGGCAAACCTGCTTACCTAAGGTTGGCATTGTTTAAAGGGGTATACCACTGGGCAAATTGAGTTAGCTGGCCTACACATTGCCTACACCTACTAAGCTGTCCTGTGCAATGTTTAGCATTGCTTAATATTTACTTTGCATTATATTTGCTTTTTGGCATTGATTTATTATTCATTACAGCTTATATATGTGTCTGGTATCCATGATTCATGTGTACATACACTGTATGGGCTCCTTGTGTTTAATAGGGGACTACAACACTCCATTTGCAATTACACCTCACATCTGGGCTTACTTCTGTACTCCAATTCACATATTTATGTTATGTATTAGGTTATAGAACATGACTGTATACTGATTCCTTTCACATGTTCAGTTTGATTTTACTATAGTGAGGATTTGTTTGGTGATACCTCATTCTT
Organism: Protopterus annectens; assembly: GCF_019279795.1. Classification (NCBI taxonomy): domain Eukaryota; kingdom Metazoa; phylum Chordata; order Ceratodontiformes; family Protopteridae; genus Protopterus; species Protopterus annectens. The sequence goes on along the minus strand of NC_056739.1, from coordinate 1,907,204,411 downwards.
ATGCACTGCTGTGATGGCTTGGTGGTTAACTACTTTATCTATAGTGTATAGGGTCCTGGGTTCAAGGCTGTTTATTTTGTTGCTGGGCAGAACAGTGGCTGTTGGATATAGGGTGATTAAAGCACTTTAAAGCACTTGTAAGTGGGTTTGTGTGGGTTTGCGCGAGGGTAAGCTATGCTAACCTTTGGTTAAATATGCTTACAGAGAGTTAGCTTCCATATTGCTTAACCTGTGTGTGCCTTGCTTACCCCCATGCAAACAGGCTTAAACCGGTTTACTGGTGCTTACATATGGTTACTCCTACTTACTACTTCTTAATAGTGCTTACACATGCTTACTAGTGCTTACTCATGCTTACCACTGCACTAATTTAGACAGTAATGTCTAATGGTTTTAGGGAAGGTGGGGATTTGGAAGCTGTATGGAGTTATCATTCATTACACATTTTACCTTCCATTTGTATCCCTGATTCCTGTGTACATATACTGTATCAGACACATGTGATTATCTGTTGACTTTGCAACATTCTGACACCTCACATCTGCATTTAATGCAGTACTGCAGTTCACAAATGTATGTTATTTAGTAGGCTATGCAACTAAAAATATTGGTCATAACATGATTTGACATGGAAAACTGGAATGTGCTGCAGTGGGACTCAAACTGGGAATGATTGCTTGTAAGGCAAATGCTTTGCCCACTACACTATTGCTATACTGCTTCATTTGCATATATCTTCCTTTTTATCCTCTTCTGCCAATTAAGCTGCATTAACCATAGCTAAGCGATGGGCAAACCTGTTCACCTATGGTTAAATGTAATCTGCTTCATAAAAAAAAGTATCTTTATATTGTTTGTTACTATTGCTGTTGTGCACATGGGGGGATGTTACTGGGGGTATGCAGACACCTATGAGAGGTCTTGCTTATTCTTTTAGGGCTTTCTGCTGTTCTTCATTGCAGAGGCATTTATATTCTGAGAGCTCTGCTCTCAGACATGCCCCCTGCACTCTTACACGTTTCGTGTACGATTAGGAGCTCAGGCAGTGCGCCTTCATTTATATGCATAGCATGCTGCTGTCCTGCTCCTAAACAGCTGCTTCCATGCACTGAAGAATAGTAAATCTGTGGGAATATCTATAATCATGCACACATTGCAAAGTTCATCTTTTTGTATGTGTGAAGTATTTTGCAGAATCTTAAATGGTGTATGCTGTGGCATATCACAAGCAAGTGCAGCTGAGTGCAGTCACACTGAAAGTATTGTAGAAAAGCTGTGGACTGAGCAGCAGCTAAAATGGTTGTTTTAAAAAAAGTAAAGGAGTTATAACTTTTTCATATATGGGTATCCTTTTGTGGGTACCATGATAGTTTCATTAAAGAGTAGAAAAGTGGTGATAGGATAGATTGAAAAAAAGGAGAGACAAAACAAAGAAGTGAACATACAAGGGAAGTATCAAGAGGGTTTGAGCTGGAGGAGGTGGGAGAGGAAGGGAAGGATGTTTTTGTCAGGGGATAGAACCACCAATTTTTCAGACTTTTTTAAGGTTAGTGTTAGTGAGAAATAGGAAAGAGGATAAAGGAGAAACAGTAAGAGAAGAAAGGCTGAGGAAGTGCCAGTTGTATACCCAGTCTAAAGAGCCTCAAACACATCCACTGCCAGATGATGTTGCAGTGGAAGAGCACAATGTTGAGGGGCTAGGAGCCTGTGTTGGCATAGTGGTTGCCACCAACTGGGAAAGCAGGTCTTCAGCATGTTGAAGAAAGGTCTCTACTGGCTGAATTTTCCTGTCAACTACTTCTACAAATACATCCTCAAGGAAACTCTGAAGTCTTTCCGTAAAGCTTGCCAGGTTGCTACATTACATAGTGCTTGCAGGACCAGTGCCTCCACTCCGACCCTGCCAAGATGTCCTTGGATAGGCAGAGGGTGATCTGTTCCTAGCCAGGGAGGTATGTGCTAGGTTTGCTCCTAATGTAATTGAATCTGTACAAAAGGAAAAAAAAAGTTGGAGAGAAGCAAAACAACAAAGGAGAAGAAATGCATAATCAAAATAAAAAAAAGAGAGAAAAAAGAATTGGGGGAGCCAAAACCACATAAGCAGAACAAATCCACACACTACTGTTTTAATGCACAATAGCAATATAATAAAACACTTCAGAAAATATCTTTAAGTAAACTTGTGTATGGCAAGTACATATGGTTACAACTGAGGACAGTGATTAGGAAAGTGCTTATCTACTGGGAAGAAATGTATAAACGTAGTTCTTATGCATGCTCAGGGTGAATTGAAATACCAAAGGAATTTCTCTTTCTGAGAGCTGTGTCTTTAAATTATATACTTTAGAAACAGAGTTTACAGTACCCAGACAATGAACAGAAAAGAAGAAATCATTAATTATTGCAGTTACTCATGGTAACAAATCAAAGTAAAGCACATTTCTCTTGATCTGTTTCTGTCTTCATTTGCATTTACTTCAGCTGAGAAGGCATAACAACATTGTCTGCAAGAGTAAGTATACTTTTTTGCACTTGTTTTGTTTCAGTGATAGTTAAAACTGTACTGCATTTATTTATTTATTTATTTCATTGAATATTGATTGAATATTGTTGGTCGGTCTCTCTCTCTCTCTCTGCAGTTGTTTGTCAGGGCTAGTTCAGCAATAGTGAGAGTTGTTTTACATTCTGTGAAGTTCTGTGTTTATCTGATTGCCTGGGGCTCTGTCATTTGTTTTATACTACTGGTATAGTTGCAGTTCTGTGTATTTGTGCTCAATAGCAGAGATGTTTAGCTGGGTGTGATAGATTCTATAACCATCTGGACATACAAAGTTAATATAAGTATACTTTTTTGCACTTGTTCGGTCTCAGCGATAATTAACAAAACTGTACTACATTTATTTATTTGTTTCATTGAATATTGATTGAATATTGGTGGTCTCTCTCTCTCTCTCTTTCTGCAATTTGTTGTTCTCAGCCTCTCACCCAATTTGTATTCTTAAACTCAGTGGCTTTGGAATTGCATGCCCCTGCTGTAAATATGTACATTTTTCATTGGACACTCCTCCCTGTCCCATCTCATTTGCACACTCAGATGAGTACAGTGAGATCATTTGGGAAGGAAGAGTCACCCCCTTGCTTCTTTGATTATGGACACTCCTATCAGTCCCATCTCATCAACTCTGTCTACTGTGTACAGAGAGAGCATTTGGAAAGGCCACCCCCCTTAGTTTCTTAATCTTGAATTATCTTCTGTTTCCTCCCTCTCCACTTAAAAAAAAAAGTTTTTACACTTTATTCAGCTGTCATTACTGTAACTGTGTTCTATCTTCTTCAGCACCTTATTTTGCTTTGTTGTGTGCTCTTAAGTGTTCAAGTGCTCTTATTCTGCTGCACTTATTACTACTTGTTAGTAGCCTGATTAAATGTATCTGCTATTTTAAGCATCTTAATTTTGGTTTTAGCACTTGGGCTTCAGGCCAGTTACTTTAAATGTTTGAAGGTTTTTGTGGTCTACACTCTTGTGGACAAACCCTTATCAAAACCATCTCTCCATAATTCCACAACTATTCAAACCACTATGCCTGGACAATTTCCATCAGTTTCTCCTGCCAGCCTAGTTGACACGGACATACTGACACAGTTTAGCAACTGCCTCATGTTCACTGACAGCCCTCTTCTCCTAGCACATAATTCTTTTACTAGTGGGAAAAGCATCTACATCAGTTACCTGGAATCCATGGTCTGTCATGCCACAGTTAGTACTCCTGACAAAGAAGAGATTTCCATCACAAACACCACACCACCCACATCACATAGCCAAGCACAACACACATCTACCTATGCAGAGATCCTCAATAAAAACATACCAAAACAACACAGACCTCAAAAACACACTCACAAACATTCCATAAACAACACCAAACACATCACATACATCAGAAAATACAACAGTGTCTCACAAACACAGCCCATAAGGCATAACAATAAACCAATGCAACCCATATGGCATAATAATAAACCAAACACACTAGCCATTGATGACTCAATTGTGAGACACATCAATCCTTCTCACCAGGCTCGACAAGGAGAATGTCATGGTCAGTTGTCTGTCAGGTGCCAGAATCCACCACATCATGCACGCACTTAAGTCTCTCCACAACAGGTACAAGTATTACTTTGTCATTGTCCATGTTGGTGTGAATGACTTGAGACATACCTCCCTGGCCTATATGAACAGAGGCATGATTGAGCTCTCAGAGTATGTGTCCCGGGCAGGTATGACCCTAGCCCTAAGCAGCATCCTACCTTCACAAAGAATGATACCACAATACCAACAAAAATAATTAACTTCAAAAAGTGGCTTAATTTCTGGTGTCTTTCTAAGGTGATCCAGTATCTGCCTGGGAAGACATGGTTGACAGGCCTCAATGCTTTTCCAGAGATAACCTCTACCTGTCACCCCTGGGATTCTGGATCCTGGCCAATGCTCTTGCCTCCTCCATTGTGCCTTTTTTAGGCTATGTCCAAAAGACAAATCTTCCAATATAAAAGATCTGTCAAAAAGCAAATTGAAGGCCATGCTGCTTAATACTAGGAGCCATAGCCTGAAAATGCACTCACTGGAGGCTCTCCTTAAACTGGAAGATGCTGATGTGTCCGATCACAGAAACTTGGTTCAGGGTTGTGGAGAGCACCCCTGACTTATCAGGCTATACCTCATTCCATACATTCTGATCCCAAAATGAAGTTGGGATGACTAAGGGTGATGAATTCTCTATCTTCATTAAGGACAGGCACACCTACAGACTGTTTTGCCAGCATAATGCACTGGAATTACTCCAGGTGCAACTGACAGTTGGCAAGACACTCATCAAATTTATAGCCAGCTATAAGCCTGCCTCCTTGACTCAGGACATCCACTCCTTCTACCTGGACTTACTTGACTCCATCAAGGTAGCCCCTAACACCCTGATCTTTGGTGACATCAACTACATCACCAAAGACTGGGTGAGCTATTCCTGCACTAGTGTGCTCACCCAACTATTCCTTGACTTCATCAATTCTAATGTACTAGACCAGCTTGTCTCATCCCCCACAAGGAGAGATTATATAATTCTGGACTTGGTTCTCATGAACATGGATAACTGCTGCACCACTCAAATAGTATGTTCTTCCCTGGTGAGATCAGATCATTGGTCTGTCTTATTCGAAGTTTCTATAACACCCAGCCCCCCCCCCCCCAGCCATAACAGGCTAAAAAACTTCTCAAAAGCTGACAACAACCTCCTAAGGGAGGATATCAGTAGCTTTACATGACTGCCCCCTCACAGGATGCATACAACTATGCTGAGCAGTGTGCCAATTCAGTATATGAGCACCTGTAGAACTCCATGGACTCAGCCATAACCAACGGAACTAAAACCTACTCCTCAAAGAAACACAAACATGTCTGTTGGATATCCTCTATCAACAGGTTTTACAACTAAAGGAAGACCCGTTGACCAAGGGTAAAAAGGAACAAATTCCAAATTGGAAAAGCTCCCTCCTCAGCCTCAACAAGCAAATTACATCACTAAGGAAACCTCCAAAGCCAATTATGAATTGAAACTAGCCTCTGAAACAAAGGGAAATCACAAAGCCTTCATCAGTTATGTCAGGAACCTCCACGGCAAAGCCCAGATTTGTTCCAAATTAGTACTTAACGGTCCCACTTACACTGATCCTGTTGACTTAGCCAACCTGCTAGCAAATAGGTACAGTGGAACCTTCACCCCCATCCCCCCAAAGGCCCATTCAACATCCCTGATACTTGTCTTGCACCTCACATATCCATAGATCAAATGTTAAAGGCCCTATCCAAGGCAAAGAACACAGCTTGCATGAGACCTGATAGTATCCCAGGCTGTATTCTGCACCATTTCCAGCAAGAAGTAGCTTCACCATTGAGCACCCTATTCAACCACAGCCTAAGTACAGGTTCATTACAGCAGAGTGGAGAACTGCATTTGTCATCCCCATGCACAAAGGTGGTGTCACTACTGACCATGGAAACCATTACCCCATTATCTTCACAAGTCTGATCTGTAAAGCTATGGAGTATATTATTATGGATCTCATAGTCAAGGACATAGGCAGTCTCCAAGCACTTGACTCCACCCAGTTCAGCTTTGTCAAGTGCAGATCTTGCCTGTTGAACCTGGTTGACTTCTTTGAGACTGTCATCAAGGCCCTGGATTAGGAAAAGTCAGTACATACAGCTTACCTTGACTTAGCCAAGGCCTTTGGTACAATCCCCCACTCATGCATCATTGAAAAGCTAACAAAACTTGGTGTAAATCCCTATCTCATCAGGTGGGTGGCAAACTGGCTCACCAACAGGACTCACAAGGTCAAAATAGGTGCCTCCACCTCTGACAGCATACCCGTCACGAGTGGTGTTTCCCAGGGATCTGTCCTGGGACCCATCCTGTCTGGCACCTACTTCTTAGAGGTCCAGGCAAAGACAAAAGGCCTGTAGATGACCAGGTTTGTTGATGACTGTAAGTTGGGTGCTGTCATTGACTCCCCAAATGATGTTAACATACTGCAAGAAGGTCACACATCAACAAATGACTGGTGCCAAAGTCATGGCCTTAAGTTAAATGAAAAAAAATGTATTATCATACCATTCGGCAAAAACATGGCCCCTACTGATTACCACATCGGCGTCAATCCCCTAAGCACACAACATGTGGTGAGAGACCTGGGTACTCAGGTTGACAACAATCTCACATTCGATCATCATGTAGTGGCAGTGGTAAGAAAAGCCTTTTACTTGGTTCATCTTATAAGTAAAGGGATTGCATCCAGAAAAAAAGGAGGTTACAACTTATCTGTACTCTCCCCTCATTAGGCCTACAATTGAGTATAACTCCCCATTTGGTATGTACCTCTCCAAACACCTGCACTAACTAGAAAGGCCACAGAAATACCTCACAAAGAGAATCCATGGCATCCAACACCTCTTCTATGTGGACAGGTTGAAATCACTATCACTCTACTCAGCATCCTACAGATTGCTCAGAGGTAATATGTGTCTCCTCTACAAGGCAATATTGGACCCTGCCCTACTAGAGATGCTCCATATCCGTAAATCTAACTGCTTGAGCATTACCCACTTGAAAGGCCTAAATCTAATCTGCAACATCAACAAAGCCTGCTGGAGAGACAGGTTTGTCTCCCAGAAGCTGTCCCATCTCTGGACTAGACTTCCCATACATGTCAAACAGAGTGCCTCGCTGACCCTCTTTAAGTGCAACCTTGATGAGTGGATGGGAAACCACAAATTTGTACCAGAGGTTCCACCTTTGTCCTTCACTAACAGGAGTGGCAGGTGCTGACTGAGGCTTCTTTTTGGGGATAAACTCTTGGCTAGGCTTGTAAGGGCTCCAGGGCCATTAGCCTAGTAACCGCCTATGATCCTATGATCTTATGAAATCAATTTCAAAATCATTGCTTTATTACTGTTTATGCTACCCTGAATTCTATATAATAATTTGCACTGTGCGGTTAAGTAACATATACCTTTTTACACCTATTATACTCACCAGAAGACAACCAGATACTGTGGTTATCTCTTTTGTTGTTGGCTATTATACTGTATCTCTTCTTCAGCTATAAGTAAAAGAGAGCAGGATAACCTTGTTTATATATATTTGAATTTATTCTACATATAACCCTACATTTTATATTCTCTGTAAGAATTTCTTATGTCTCTTTTTTTCCATTTTAACTGTTTTATGCATACGTGTGTATTATTACAATACAGTACACACATATTCTATTGAATTGTTTAGGATAGTACAGAAATATGAGACTAGTCTTGCTTTTTCCTTTAAAAATACATGCAATGGTTTGTGGAATAGCTGAACTACAAAGGCTGAAATGTATCAATTCAAGGAAGTGTGAATTTCCTTTTCTGCATAACTTTGATGTGCAGTAATAGTGAAGTAAAATAGCATGTTCTTTAATAATTTTTTTGTTGCTCATTCTTTAAGCAACGTAATCTCCACTCCCCTCCCCAATATATATTCTAACCTGAGTGTGGTCAGTATTTCAGCCATGTTGTATGTGCAGCTATAAATATTTCAGAACAAACAATTAAATTAAGCAATTGTTTTCACTTACACTTCGGTATCTCTCATAAAAACAGTCTTCATATAATACCTATCTGTTACAACTTTTTCCCTGCAATGGTAAACAATTCTTTACACCTGTACCTGCAACTTTTATTTCATAATTATGTTATATGCAGTCACCATTACTTATATTTGAATCTTCAAAATAGATTTATAGAGATACATATGCAGATAATTCTTTTCATACTCTTTACAGACATTTTTATTTATTAGTGTAACTTTTGAACCCCTAGTACTATTTTTCTTCTTTCTGCAAAAGATGGATATCTGGTTACAGAAATGTTACTCATTTTTATACATTTCAGAATATCAGTTAAGGTATATATTTTCAGTTAAAGATATCTGACTGTGGAAGTACATATACTTATCCATTTTTTTAAAAATTCTGTACACACATGTATAAATATATATACATAGATAGCTACTATAGAACTCTGTCCTTCTTGCTGTAACCTGGTCAGCCCACTTGGCCAGCTAATCAGCACTACATTTCTGCAAATCATCATACCTGTGAAAGCACTGCTGACCACAGCAGGTTATACCTGTCAGGGTTGACAGGTGGCCACCCAACTCTTGCCAGCTATCGATTTTTTTCCACATACAGTGATGAATGTATGCCTGGATCTTCTACAGGTATGAGTCATACAAAAGGTAGAGCATTACTAAGGACTCTTTTTCAGACCACCCAGGAATGCGGATTTGTGCTCTGAATATTATTAAGTTAACATTATAGAAAAAACCCACAATAGCCACAGCTGTAACAACAAAAAAACAAACAAAAAAAAAAAAACACAAACAAAACTGTTGTTTGGGAAGCAAATTTTAGTAGCACCAAAACACCATCTGGTACCTCGGCCTTTCCCCTTCAAGGATACATTTCAAAGTCAACTCACACAATAAATACAGGATGAACCTCATTTGCATTAATTAATTAATTTAAATAATCAAATCCTTAAAGTGCACAGAACTTTTTATACATTTGCTTTTCTTTAAACCACTAAACATATATAACACATATTAAAATGCATATTTCTGTGGAACATGTGGTGGGTTTTATGTGGGCAAAACGGAACGTGTTTTAAGGAGAAGAGTTTATGAACACTTTCATGATGTTGCAAACCACAAGGAAAGTAACGCATTTTACAAACATTCCTTACTTTGTGGGAATATGCACTTGAAGTTCATTGTCCTTGAACAGATTACACCAGACATTAGGGATGGTAGCTGGGAAACACGCTTAGTTGTTCAGCAAAATCCAAAAAAACACACGAAAGTCACCACACGTCAAGATTTAATGAAGCTTTCAGGTCTACACCCTTCCTCAGCATATAAAAAATACATCCATTCATTACTTTTAAATAGAGGATTAATTCTATCAGATGATTAAGCCAGCCAAAATACTTAAAGGAACATGAACAATTAACCTATCCGAAACATTAGTTAAAATCTAACTTTTATAAGCATTCATTGAAAACATTCATTAAAAAGATTGTTATAAATACTAAACATTTACATATACAGTATAAAATATAAAAATGTAAACAATATATAAACATACAGGAAGTAACAGAGCCACAAACATTCAAAGATATTGCTTTTGCCTATTTAACAAAATTGGTTTTATACTAACAGCACTATTAAGACCAGGTGGTTTATCTGCTTGTAAACGAACTATCCATTCATATTCCCTTGTTTGTAGATAGTTATCTAGATCACCTCCCCTTGGTCCTAGAGTTAACACACAAATAACTCTAAATTTAAAAGTGTGATCTGGAAAGTCCGTTATATGCCTATACAACCCATTTGATTCAACTTTTCTTTTCATTTCAGACTTGTGCTCTATTATTCTATCCTTTAATTTCCTACATGTTTTTCCCACATAAAATACATTACATTGTGTGCACGTTGCTAAATAAAATAATTTTTTCGTATTACAGTCAGCCCTACATTTAAAGGTGAATTCTTCATTTGTTAAGGGATGCTGAAAATATCCTATTGTTTCATATATATCCATACAACAAGTGCAATTATGACACTTATATGTTCCTATTTCAGTTGGTATATTTTTTGGAACATCAATAAAATCTTTATAACAGAGCATCTGTTTTATTGATTGCCCATTCCTGTAGGCAAATCTTGGTCTCAAACCCAGGATGTCCCTCAATTCCGGTTGGGCCATCAGTATCACCCAGTTCTTTTCAATAATCTTACGAACTTTTATGGTGTTGGTGTTATAACTTGTAACAAATCTTACAACATTATCTTTTATTTTATTTTTACCACCTTCTGTTATTTGATCTTCATGTTCCGTATTTGTGAATCCAAAGATAGGTTTATATATGTTTTTTCTTCCTTGTATAACCTCATCACATGCCTGATTTACATCTGTTAACAAATAACCACTTTTCACAAATTCATCCTTCATTTTATTAAGCTGCTCTATAAAACTAGTTTCCTCACTAGTAAGTCTACTAACCCTTATTAATTGCGGCTTTAAAATTCCCTTGTAAATATGTGGTGGGTGCATACTGTTCATCTTAAGATATCTTTCAGCATATACTTCCTTCTTATGTACCCTAGTTACTACTCTATCATAGTTTTTCTGAATACTCACATCTAAAAAAACTATCTCATGTAATGAGTATTCCATTTTAAACTCAAAAAAATATGTAGTACTATTCAAATACTGCACAAAACTCTCTAATTCAAGTACTTTCCCTGTCCACATAAAAAAACAATCATCTACAAATCTACAATAACTATTTAGCAAATGGCTAAATCTATTAGTTTCATTCATTACATATTCCTTTTCCCAAATATATAGCACCATATTGGCAAAACTATTGGCCACTGATGTTCCCATGGCCACCCCATTTAGTTGTTGATATGGCGTTCCATCAAAAACAGAAATATGAGACTAGTCTTGCTTTTTGTTTTAAAAATACATGCAATGGTTTGTGGAATAGCTGAACTACAAAGGCTGAAATGTATCAATTCAAGGAAGTGTGAATTTCCTTTTCTGCATAACTTTGATGTGCAGTAATAGTGAAGTAAAATAGCATGTTCTTTAATAATTGTTTTGTTGCTCATTCTTTAAGCAACGTAATCTCCACTCCCCTCCCCAATATATATTCTAACCTGAGTGTGGTCAGTATTTCAGCCATGTTGTATGTGCAGCTATAAATATTTCAGAACAAACAATTAAGTTAAGCAATTGCTTTCACTTACACTTCGGTATCTCTCATAAAAACAGTCTTCATATAATACCTATCTGTTACAACTTTTTCCCTGCAATGGTAAACAATTCATTACACCTGTACCTGCAACTTTTATTTCATAATTATGTTATATGCAGTCACCATTACTTATATTTGAATCTTCGAAATAGATTTATAGAGATACATATGCAGATAATTCTTTTCATACTCTTTACAGACATTTTTATTTATTAGTGTAACTTTTAACCCATAGTACTATTTTTCTTCTTTCTGCAAAAGATGGATATCTGGTTACAGAAATGTTACTCATTTTTATACATTTCAGAATATCAGTTAAGGTATATATTTTCAGTTAAAGATATATGACTGTGGAAGTACATATACTTATCCATTTTTTTAAAAATTCTGTACACACATGTATAACTATATATAGATAGCTACTATAGAACTCTGTCCTTCTTGCTGTAACCTGGTCAGCCCACTTGGCCAGCTAATCAGCACTACATTTCTGCAAATCATCAAACCTGTGAAAGCACTGCTGACCACAGCAGGTTATACCTGTCAGGGTTGACAGGTGGTCACCCAACTCTTGCCAGCTATCGATTTTCTTCCACATACAGTGATGAATGTATGCCTGGATCTTCTACAGGTATGAGTCATACAAAAGGTAGAGCATTGCTAAGGACTCTTTTTCAGACCACCCAGGAATGCGGATTTGTGCTCTGAATATTATTAAGTTAACATTATAGAAAAAAACCCACAATAGCCACAGCTGTAACAACAAAAAAACAAACAAAAAAAAAAAAAACACAAACAAAACTGTTGTTTGGGAAGCAAATTTTAGTAGCACCAAAACACCATCTGGTACCTCGGCCTTTCCCCTTCAAGGATACATTTCAAAGTCAACTCACACAATAAATACAGGATGAACCTCATTTGCATTAATTAATTAATTTAAATAATCAAATCCTTAAAGTGCGCAGAACTTTTTATACATTTGCTTTTCTTTAAACCACTAAACATATATAACACATATTAAAATGCATATTTCTGTGGAACATGTGGTGGGTTTTATGTGGGCAAAATGGAACGTGTTTTAAGGAGAAGAGTTTATGAACACTTTCATGATGTTGCAAACCACAAGGAAAGTAACGCATTTTACAAACATTCCTTACTTTGTGGGAATATGCACTTGAAGTTCATTGTCCTTGAACAGATCACACCAGACATTAGGGGTGGTAGCTGGGAAGCCAGGCTTGAATACCGGGAATTATTTTGGCAACTGAAACTTGATTCTAGCCGGTTTCCTGGCTTGAATGAGAACATTAATATTAATAGTGTTCTGAAGCTAAGACAGGCTCATTTGTAAAGTTTCTTAAGTTTGTTAATATGGTTTTGGGGGTGGTTGACTTGTTAAGCTTACTTAAACAGTGAAAGTAGATTTATTAGAATAGATTTAGGTTTCATTGAGGGGTGCATATTAAACGAAAAGTTTTTTAAGACAAATACCTATACCATATGACTACATGATCACTTTTAATGTTCAATTCAGCATTTACAGCTAGAATTTCATCTGTTTAGTGTAGATCACTTTTAATTTTTAATTTTTATATTAGAACAAAACATATCCACTTGTCAGTTTTTATATTATTTGTAAGCAGGTTGGAGTATTACAGTTGGTTTATTAGTTTATTAATTTTAGGAAAGAATTTCCTTTATCGTGAAGTATTTTAAATGAGCATTATACTTATTTTTAAAATTTTAACTTAACACATTGTTAATTTAATTTATAATGACACGTGACTAACTGTGTGATTATTTAACGGTTGGCAGTGAAGCATTGTCTTTGTTTCACCTTGAAAAAGCTCGGTATTCAACCGAGCGAAAGCGCTTGGAATTTATTTGGTTCAGTTTCTGAATAAAGGCTTGAATTACTAAGCCCTGCAGTTTGGTATTTACTATGAGTGAATTTTCATACTTAGTTTCCGGGTCCTGTGGTGCCAGGTTTGATTGCTATTGTGTGATTTGACTTTGAAATGTATCTTTGAAGGCGAAAGGTCAAGGTACCAGATGGTGTTTTAGTGCTACTGAAATTTGCTTCACAAACAACAGTTTTGTTTGTGGGTTTTTTTTTTTTTTATTTATTATTAACTTAACACCAGATGGTGAATACCTTCTGTCCATCTCTGGGGATGACTATGATACAAGAGATGGTGCAATTTGAATAATTAGAGGTGGCATGGACTCTATTCCATCAAATCAAAGTCTGCAGCAGCATTCACGTTCATCGGCTGATGAATGTTTGTTTAAAACGTATACCTTTTAAAAAGTTAAAATTGAGTGGTGACAAAAACTGTTGTAATTAAACACATAACAATTCATTATTATTTGGTCAGCCTTGTACATCACCAGCTAATAAAAGTAAAGGCAAGATGCATGGTAAGTGTACCACTCACCCCCTTGTAAGCATGGTATACAATATGCTGTTGCATATTTATTAATGTTTTTAATGATTTGTTTTGCAGACTCAGCATCAGAAACAAACAGTTCAACTGTATCAATATTTATGGATGTAATCAGCAGTAGATTGGGTGTTGCTGATGACTGTTTTGATGATGATGATAATGTTGTATTTATGAGGAAACATGAGGAAAGTATCAGGCAGTCTCCAAGCTTAATGGTGGGCTCACTGACCTCACAACATGTTAGTAATGCTGCAAGAAGTGACAATGGATTATAAAGTCAAACACAAGCTGACATTCCACCAACACTTGTACAGCAGACCTGCATGTCTACACCAGTTTTTCCACATACAGAAGAACAGTTTGAGGATGAGGGCAGGCAGTCTGAGGCCACAGTGCTGACAGTGAGTACAAAGGGATACCAGACACAGAAATTATTTTCAACTGCCTCAAGAAACACAGAAAGCACTGGCTGCACAAAGGAAATGCACTGTGTTATAGGGTCTATATCATATATTTGAAATTCCAAAATATCGAACACCATAAGTTTGAACTTGAAATTTCGAATTATGAAAACATCGAACACTCAGAATAGCGATTTCTTTTTCCCTGGGGAAAAAATTTGCTATTCTGATAAACATACACACAACACAAGCACACCAAAATAAATAAACCACACACACATGCAGTTAACAAACCCACCCCTACACTAAACCATACATACATTCCTAACTATTCACTTGCCTTAACCCGCACCCTAACCCTAAGGTCCATAACTATCACACCACAGTGTAGGAAATAGCGAAGCCATGGAACAGCCCAATGAAATCTTACCCTAGGTAAGATTTCAATGTTCCAGGGCTTTGCTATTTTCATCCTTCGATGTAGTGGGTTCGATATTATGACATTTGCAGTTTTACAACTTCGAAGTTATAATATAGACCCGTGTCATAGTTAGGGTTCAGGTCACTAAAACAGTGAGTCAGCTAGAAATGGTAAGAGTCCTACGAGGCATGTCTGAAGATTTCAACCACTTCAGTGAACTGGCACAGAGCAGCGATAATGACATGGTATCACTGATGCATAACATGTTGGCACACCAGGCATCGGTTGCAGCCTCCATTTGTACAGCGGTTAGGACATACCAGAGTCAAACTGGACCCAGTCTTACAAGGGGAAGGGGGATGGTGTACTGTCTGGATACATGGGAGAGATCAAATGATATTAACACTGGTTCTCAAGACAGTAATATCTGTACTCACAACTCATTTCTCACTGGCCATGTCAATTGTCATCTATACCTAGAAGAGCCTCACATTCCAGGTTAAGGTCATGATGCAGAGTCAGGTTACTGACAGCAGGATCATCATCCTCCAATAGATCATACCATCAGAGTAACTCACCTTACAGTTGCCATAGTAGCCCATCCTCCAGATACTTTACGAAACTCATCCAAACCCCCACTCGTATAGATAAAGCCACCAAAAGAGAATCCATATTAGATCGGATCCTCATTAACCAACCCAACACTGCCCACAGATGTGGGACACTACCCAATTCTCTCAGCAACCACAGTCCAACCTTTCTGCTTCTACATAAACTGAAATGTAACAACCTACCCTCACTGTTACATACTTGATCTTGCAAAAACTTCAACACTGACCTATTCACAGAAATATTAAAATTTTGTAACTGGGCTCCCACCAAAGCCCTTTCCCTGGACAGGGCAATTGAATACTTTAACTCAACATTCTTAACAACCTTAAACTAACTAGCCCTAATAAAGACAATTCAAGCACGTAGCAACCCTTGCCCCTTGGTTACATAAAACCACAAAGGCTTTATTAAAACAAAGGGATAAAGCCTGAAAAGCCTGGCAAAACCTAAAACAACCACATCCAGACAAACCTACTTAGAATTTAGAAATAAGGCAAAAAAAATAAAAAACAAATTAGGATAGACAAACAAAATCACTACCAAACCCTACAAAATAAATATAGCAACAACCCACAGAAATTCTGGACTGCAGTGAACAACATTCTCCATCCTGGAAAAATCAGTGCACCACAACCAAACATAGAAGCTACCAACCTTGACACAGCATCCAACTTCAACAACTATTTTCCCTTTTCCATTCTTAAACTTATAAATGATACAAACCTCACCATCTCCCCACCAACCATCAACACCAAAACAGTACCCCGTTCTCACTTAAACCAGTATCTACATCAAACATCCAAAAACTACTAACCAAACTCAAACCAACTGCTCTCGACACCAACAACCTCCCAGCTGAATTCATCCAGCTTGCATCTCGGGCCATAGCCTACCCAATCTCAATACTAATAAATAGATCCATCAAGGAACACCATGTTCCATCCTTCTGGAAAACCTCATACATCATCCCCCTCCACAAGGGTGGCCCATCTACTGACGTATCCAATTACTATCCCATCACAATCCTTTCACCCCTTTCCAAAATCCTAGAAAGATGCATCCATCACCTACTCCTCTCCCACCTATTTGCTAATAACCTACTCTCCCAAATCCAACATGGATTTCAACCTGGCCATAGTGCCACCACTGCCCTCATTAGCTTTAGCAATACCAGAAACACATACAAAAACCAAGGAAAACTTGTCTCTGCCACCTTCCTAGATCTACTGAAAGCATTCAACACAGTCTCTCACAATAAACAACTATCATCCCTCTCTGAACTCAACCTTGATAATTCTACATTACAAAGGTTCAGTAGCTACCTAGGCAACAGCTCTCACTCTGTTAAATGGCACAACTCCCTATCTCTTCCACTCCCAGTCAAATATGATGTACCAAAAGGTTCCATTCTTGGCCCCCTCTTATTCAAAATCTTTACAAACCAACTCCACTTAGCAACCACAAAAGCCAACATTATCTAATGTGCAGATGACACTACACTCATATAGTCCACATCCAACATCCACCTGCTACAAACCCAAGCCCAAGAATCTTTCTCTGAAATAGAAACCTGGCTAAACAATTCTCAGCTAATACTTAACCCCAAAAAACAGAGCTAATACTATTCAACCCAAAGACTATAGACTCCACCTTCTCCATTCTCTCTGTCAATAACACCCCCATAACTCCTGTCCCCGAAACCAAATTACTAGGAATTACAATTGACCACCAACTTAAATACAATAAACACATAACCCTAACCATCTCCAAATTCCACAAAAAGCTAGACCGTTTCTATTGTAGCAACAAATTTCTAACTCCAGAATCCAGAACTGCCATAGCCAGAACTCACCTCCTGTCAACCCTACTTTACACATCCCCAGTATTAACAAATCTCAATAAGACCAACCTTAACAAACTATCAACCTGTTAGAACAAAATAGCTAGGATCGCAACCAATGCTAAATCATGCTCACACTACTATCTATACCTGCATAAGCTACACTGGTTAGAATTTCCAAACCTACTTCACTACCATCAACACAGCCTAGCCCATCAGATACTGTACCACCCAGACAAAACTCCTGCCCTAACAGGCCTACTAAACTTCCACAGCACCAACAGGGAACTACGATCGAGTAACAAAGCCCTAGTAGAAGTCATGTCATGTAAAAACAGCTCAGGGGAGTCTCTACTCCCTTACACAGTTGCAAAATTATGGAACTCCCTACTCCCAATACTCAGGGTACAAAAACACACTGCTACATTCAAAAAACTCCTTAAATCACACTCTCAAGTAAACCATCTATGTAATTGCAATGATCCTCCCTGAACCCACCTCCTCCAGCCTACTACTCCAGTCCCCCTTACTAAACATGTTTCCACTGTCTTATACTCCACCCCTAGGCAGATTCAACACAATGTAAATATCTAGTACAATCTCATTTCTATTACGTTGATGGTATACATACTATACCCATGCTTAACAACAATATTCTTAAGAACAATTTTTTTCTAACAACTTGTCAAACTCTTTAACTATTGTTAATTCTTAAAGCTATTGTTAAGCAGTGTTAAACTTTGTTAACTATTTTTTTGCTTTGAATTTTCTGATAACGACTTCTTAAACTCTCTGAACTACTGTTAATTCTTATAACAATTTTAGCATTGTCAAACTGTTTTAACTATTTCTTATTAAATTACTCTGTAACCTGTGGATCTTTTCTCCCCATGACTCCACAGAAAAAGGACACACAGTGTGCAGTCGGACAATCCTGGTAAACAAATATTAAATGAATAAATAAACAAACAAATAAATAAATAAACAAATAAAATCAGTTGCACCATCACCAGGCCTACCAATAGGAGATGTGTATGACTCATTTGATCTGGGACTACTGCAAATTACATTCAATGATAAATATTTATGTTTACTTGAATTAAGGTTTAATTGGGGGTGAGAGGGTGCATGTATGTGCAGTTATTCTCTCTACAGCTATTACTTTCACCATACTCTAAAGATACAATCATTTAAATTTCTATTTAATTGCAACTGGATTGTGGAGAGTAGGGGAGTCTATGTGCATCTCTTAAGTATATAAATGAACTCTGGAAAAAAAAAAAAAACAGTGATACATGCATTACCATTCCATATGCTTAAAGTTACATAAGAAATCACAATACCAATGAGCAAATATTTCCAGGTCCACTACATCACACAGAAATGACACATTAAAATAATCATCCTACCGCATAGACTTAACTGCTGCCAGTACACCCTCATCACTGCACAAATGATGACAGTTCCTAAAGTCATAATTACTTTGAATGACAGTAAAAAAAGAAATATGATATGCAGTGCAACAGAATTCATTACACAGAAATGGCATATATAACTGAATTTGTCATAGTTGCCAGTACTGCTTTCTATTGCATAGTAAATAAATAATTGAACCAAAATATATTAAATACATCAGGTGCAACTGTTGATATATTCACTGATTCAATACCTTTCAGCATCACTGAACAAGAATCAGAGAGCACTCAGGCAAACAGGTAGTAATAAAAAACTACACTAAGATGACAGGGGATGTCAGGTGAACAGTGACAGCAGACCATGCACCACACAACATAGCCTACAGGTATCACTGCATGCATCAATTATAGTCTATGTGTTTTTTACAAAAAAAAAAAAAAAAGAAAAGAAACACTAACCTGAATGTTATGGTCAATAATTTTAGACAAGATGCCACCTATCAACTTGTGCAACTTCATGCCATGCAACAGTCTGCTGCATGGTTCTCTTACTACTTTTGCTGGATGGTCATCGTTTATAAAAGTGGGACAAGAACTGGGACCTGCAGTGACATCATGGATCACTTACCACCACACCAGCACATGACCATATTATGAAGAATGTAACAGGCAGTGAACATTCTGCATGCAGTAGCTGGGTCACACTGGAGGGCACCCCAGACTTATCCAGGGACCTAAAACAGGTCATCAAGAAGTCAAAAACCCTCTCAATCACAATACAAGTATGAGACTAGGATGTATGCTGTTTCTCCTCCACAGCACCAGATGGATGTTGCACCAAAGTCATGAGTCACAGTTTAAGTCGATATCTGGCATCCCCTTAAAATAAAAAAAAAATGAGAGAGGGGAGGGGAGACAAAATAAGAAAAAAAGAGGTTAATATGTAGCAATTACGTTTATTATGACTAGCTACTTACTCTAGAAAAAAAATTCAGCTTACAAACAAGACGACCCCTGGACATCCTACCATGCAGGAAGAGGTGAGAAAGTGTGCCAGATATGGAAATTGTGTCCACTGCCAGGATGCTTGGCAGGGACATTGGTAATACACCCCATGCATCACACACTACCTGGCAGTTGATGGAATGGCAGCCCTTCCCATTGCAGTACCACTCACCCTGTGGAACAGGAGGGGCACTAATTATAACATGGCTGCAATATATCACACTGAGTACCTCAGAAAAATGTGACATCCCATAAAAGTACGCATAGTCTTGGCTTAGTCTTGATGTGACCCTGGGAAATAGATGTTCTGATCCAAATGTGAAAAGAATATATCCATGAAGCACTGCTTCAGTATCCTGAAGCAAAATCCAGAGAGATCCCCAATGTACCCCTAGTCTGTCTCTTGAAAGTCCTTGTAACAAACATAGTGAGGGCTATGCATATTTTGGTGTCCACAGGAATAGGAAGTACACACATTTCTACACTGCCCCTATTAGGGCCAAACATGCCCACTAAGACCCTTATAATGTCCCTGTCCACTCTAAATCTATCAAGGATTTCTTGATTAATAAAGTTATAATGAGTTATCCTTTGCTTATAGTTTCATCTTCTTGGCCAGTGAGCACCACTGAGTGCAAGCGGTTTTGTTCCAATCAAGACAAGCAACTCTGACCTAGAAAAACCAAAGCTCACTGCAAGAGATATAATTTTCATCAATAGTAACTCTGATAGATTTGTCAACCCTCCCCTTTTTATAGCGCATCTTCAACAAGTACGGGAAAAAGGGAAATATTTACTATGAATTGCAAATGGCGTAAAATAGTCTTAATTAGCTCACAGACATTTAAATCACTCCTCATTTCCATCTCATTATCTGCTCATTTGCATAAGTACATTCAAGGACACTGTGAACTGGCATAAATGGCATCTATGAATCGCAGCTCAGGTATGCCATTTTGCACACAATCCCATAGTACTAAATGCATTTACTTAACTTACTATGAATACCAGCCATAATTTCAGTGTCTGAAGCATGTGCACTAAGATATCAGACATTTATGGATGGACTGAGTGCTATCAAGCTCACATCCTAGTTATCACTGAAATCTGGCTAAGACCTGAAATTAAAGACAAAAAACTTCATTTCTCCTGGCTACACCATCATTAAGAATGACAAAATATGTAAATGAGTGTGGGGGCATGGCCATCACCTTTCAAGCCGCCTTACAAATCTATACTCACCTCCCAATTATTCCACAATACAGCATTGAAAAACTACTATCAGCAAAACTCTATCTAAATAATCAAAAAGTCTATAATCATTGTAGCTGCCTACATCAGCACAAAATACTAAGACTACCAAAAACATACTAATTTGCTTATAATCTACTTTCAACCAAAAAGAAACTCCTGCTTAATGACCTTAACACCTAAGAAACCTAACTCAACCATGCAATAATATTAACCTGTATCATTTTGCTCAGCTGATCCAAAAAACAACCCAATCTAAAAAAGTATCCAAAAATAATCTATAACAGACTATATACTCTCAACCAACCCTGAAATAAATAAGCTAGCGAGTACCCTTCCAGACAACAGTGATCATCACGCCACCTACATCAACAAAGGATATTACTAACCCCTCCCCCCAAATACCTATACTTCATCTCTGTGAGAAATTTAACCAGTTTTGATCATTCCATATTTAACAACATACTTAAACAATGTAACTGGGAATCCCTCAAATATCTGCCTCTAGATGAAACTTTGTCTTACTTCAGTAACTTTTTCTGAGCTATACTAAATCAACAAGCCTCACTGAGACATAAAAGAGTGAAAATAAATTCTGCCCTGAGGCTAACTCATCAAACTAAACAATGCATGAGAAAAAGAGAAAAAGCCTGGCAACAATGGCACAAAACTAGGACCCGGTTCTACATAGATTGATTTAAGTGCCTCAAAAATAGCACAAATTCACAAGTTTGTTATGATAAAATATTTTTTTGACAAATCTGACCAAACATACAAAAAAAAAAACAAAAAGATTTGGCAAAATTTAAACAACCTCCTAAAATCAAGCAGAAAACCCACCTCAAATCCTTTTCCATCTGAAGCCAGCAGTACATTGCAGACAAATTCAACAAACACTTCATATCCAGTACTCTGTTTAAATCAAACAATAACAACCTATACCCACCCCACTTAAATCTCCTGACCATAGCTCCACACCCCATCTCAACATAACAATCAACCAAATACCATGAAAATATACATTAAAAAATGAAACTCACAACATTATTTCCTGACAACCTGACAACCAAATGCCTCAGAATTGCCATTGACACCATTTGCTACCCTGCATCTATCCAAATTAATAGATCCATTACAGAAAGCTATATCCCAGCTCTCTAGAAAGCTCAAAACATCCAATTGGGTTGAACTTCCTCAACACATCACCCTCTTCCAGCTACTCACAGCACATACAGTACTTTGCCATGCACTTAAAACACCCTTCCACAAATCAGAAAATGTCATGTTTGGCTTTGCAATGTGGTATGGTGGAGATACAATTATATGACTTCAGTACTGAAAAAACTTCTAATCTAATATGTACAATCAAGAAATGGCAGTTTCAGATAGAGGAAAGTAAGCCTCTAAAAAAACAATCATTACTATCACTTAACATTAAATGAATGTGCATCAGAAAGAAGAGGGTTGTCTGTATGTGTGAAAAAAGCTTATGCATCATCCTTGGAGTAGTGAGGCAGTATGGCCCACTGCATTTGTGTTACATTCGGTAGGCAGAAAGGTAAACGGCATATACCATAGGGCCATTGACAATTGCTTGGCTATGCAAGGCACAAAAATTCCAGTCCTAGTGGGGCATAGATAAGAATATTCATACAAACAAGGATGGGGAGAAGAGCATGTGCTTACATCTAAGAATGTGCATGCCATCAGCTAGTGGACATTTTAGGGCTAAAAATGAATTAACATCACATGGCTGCCTGGATGATGGATGCACATGCTGCAGTCAATATATATATCTATATCTATATCTATATATATATATATATATATATATATATATATATATATATATATATATATATATATATAAATAAAACCTCTGAACTGTACCGAATTCCTTGGTAGTTACCAGTTTTGAGGGCAAAATAATGGGATACCATGAATTTACGAGTTGCCCCTTTATTTCCCGATTTTTTCTTTTTTTTGTTTTGGTGAGGGAGTACAACTTTAAATTTATTGCTGATGTCACTATGCATCCCCAGTGATTTGAATAGCAGTAGGCCAGCACAGCAGTGAGTGAAGCAGTTCCTTTACAATTCAAACCAACAAAAAATCCACTAGGCACATTCAGGGAACCAGGCTTTCTCCAGGAACTAAATTACAAAATGTGGTAATATTTTAAACATTACAAAGTAAAACTTATACTAAGTTGCCAACTTATTCTGACTGGTCTGCACTGCAGCCTGCCCAGCGTCCACCGGTGTCTGCTGCACTGATACACTCCCATGAGAAAAAAGAAAATGTACTTTCTCCGGTGGCTCGAGTCTCGTCCTTCAGTTCCAGGTAAGTACAAAAGCAATAATAAAAAACAAAGTATGCTACTTGTATGCATGCCTGTTGATTTTAAAATGGAGTTGGATTTGGGCCTGAAGTATACAACGAGCACAAATGTAGAGGTGTGATTTCTTGAGCTGCTACATTTGAGCTTTTCTTTTTCTTTCTCTCTTTTTTTTGTTTGTGTGCTGGACTTTTGATATTTCCCATAATTAACTCTAGTTTTAGATTCAAATGTTGAGTGGATTTTGTTCTAAATATTTGACAGACAAGTTGCTCTCTTTTACAGTTGAATTTTTTGGAAGTTGTTTGCGGGTGGTGACAGTACGTATACTGTTTAATGTCTGACAGTGTTGTACTTAACTGGATTTGTACTTTGTAATGGACAATGATGCAGAACTGAAGAGGTAAAATATTTTCTTCTTGGTGTGCTTATTTCTCCAAAGTGATTGCTTGTTAAAGATTGTGGAGACAACATATTTAAGTATATACTTTATGTTGACCGCGGCTTTTTAACAAATTTTGCTTCTCAAGTCAGTGCAATATATTTAGGAAAATAAAAAACTAATGAATGATTATTGATTTATTTAAGATCCATTTCAGATTACATAATGAGATTTAATAAATGCATGGCGTACTTAATATGCATAGTTTTTGTGCTGATTTGTCACTGAATAGTCTGCGGTAACTTGTAGATGAGACCTAAATGCCTCTTTGAACGTAGTTTAGTTACAATTTAAGTCATTATGCCATCCACTCTGTCAGTCTTTTTCACCTTCTGTTTTAGCCATACGTGTTTTTTTTTTTTCTTTAACCCATAAAACTCATACTGTTGCCCCACCATTTTACCTATAAATGTGTTTTGGTGTCTGAGAACTTGTTAAAGGAATGGTGCTGGAAATCTTTTGTCAAGTCAGTTAGATGTCTTTGATTTCACGTAGGATACCATCATATCGTAATACAGGGAAACAATAAAGAAGTACCTCGAACTTTATATCTGGCTCAGCATAGTATTGTGTGTTTTTATTTGCCAGGGAGAAACAAAAGCATGTTATTTTATTTAGACATCATTCACTGCACTGAATATTTTATCTGTATTGTAATACTTAATATGAAATGTGATGTCTTGCTCTGTCTTATCTGCTGAAGTATGTCCTGTTTATCTCAGTTTATGAAAAATCATCTCAGGGTGGGCCTGCTCATGTATGGGCATTTGTTAAGTAACAGGAAGAACTCTGCACTGTGTATACCCACCTGTAAGCAACTAGATCATTATTTAATTTTACATGTTCTAAAATAATACCATTGCCCAATTCTTACTTGCTGGACTAAACTTTTTATAGTAGTTTCTGAAATTATTTTTTGCTTTGTTTGATTTCAGTTATGGTGCATGTCTTTAATGTGTGTTGATCTGTGTGTTTAGAGGTTTGTGGTAGTAGGGAGATCATATTCTAGTTTTGGGAGTAGACAGCTAATGCCAATGGTACGTCTAGTGTTGACAGTTAAGCTTGACATTTTGTAGACCACTTTGAGCTGCTGAAGCACC
Source organism: Protopterus annectens (assembly GCF_019279795.1). Lineage (NCBI taxonomy): Eukaryota > Metazoa > Chordata > Ceratodontiformes > Protopteridae > Protopterus > Protopterus annectens. The sequence goes on along the minus strand of NC_056739.1, from coordinate 1,907,179,723 downwards.
TCTGTATGTGTGTGCTTTAATGTGATGCTGAGGTGTTACTGCTTGTGAGGAAACTATTGGTAGAGGAGAGTTTAAGTAGTCAGTCAGTAATATAAAAGCTATGTAATCAGTTTTTTCTGGGTAGCAGAAAGCCGATTGGAAGATTTAATGGTATTGTCTGCAAGCTTATTGTTTCAGAATCAATTCCATATAGCTGAGGTCATGATGTAGTTCAGTATCAAGTAGGACTGTATGCTTGTTAGCTGTAATCATAGCAGTATCACAGCATTATGTAGTTAATTGTAGGGAAAGCATTCATGTTCACTACCAGTTAGAGTAGGACAGGACTAGCTGTGCCAGATGAATGGAATAATCTAATTTCCAGGTAGTTATTGAGGCATTGCGCAACCTCTGCAGAGATACCATCGCCCCTTTTTTCCAAGCACCTGCAGCAATTGCAAAGACCACAAAAGTTCCTTAAAAGGAAAATTCAAAGTCTTCAGCATCTGTCCTTTGAGGATCGTCTGAAATCAGTTACTTTATTCTGTTTCATACAGACTACTTAGGTGATCTCTGCCTTGCATATAAGACAATATTTGACCCTGTTTTATTGGAAATGCTGCATATCCTTAAGGCAAATGGTAAACATGCTACTCGCTCTAATGGCCTTAACCTGGTATGTGACATTAATAGAACATGCTGGAGGAGCAGATTTGTCTCCCAGAGGTTATCAGACCTTTGGAACTGGAAAAGACTCCCACTTCATGTCAAACAGAGAACCCCATTGGCCCTCTTCAAATGCTAGTCTGGATAATTGGATGGGTAACCATAAATTCTCCTTAGGGGTTCCAACTTTGTCCCTCTTAGGGGTGATAGGTGCTGTTCGTGGAAAATGAAAACAATTCTTGTAACAAAAGCTTCTCTCATGGTTTATTAAAATTTAATGAGTTGCTATCCAACAGGCAGTTGACATAATCTAGTCCTGTTGATATCTATGTTGATGGCATCATCCATTAATGCTACATTTCTTAATATGTAATTTTCAATAAAAAATTGATTTGTATTTATTTTAGTTTTATTTTATACCATTTTAGTAGTTACTAGAATCCATTTGATTTTTTACACATATTGTATTTATTTTAATTTTATATGAGTGTACTTTGGTTGTATTTTGTGTTTAATATTTTGTCTGTTCAATTTGTGTTTGAATGTTGACATCCTGCAATTCCATTGGAATGGGTGGGATTACATAATTATGTATGCAAATATTATGGTAATCAGCGTACATATTTGTACCTATTTTTCATGGGCCTTTGTCCAGACTTTTGATATTTCCAGGTTGAGAGGTATGGCTATATATGTAGATATATACATACTTATATGTATGTGTGTTTTGTTTTTTTTTCAAATGCATATCACTGACAAAATGAGTTCAATCATCTACAACCACAAAACCAAAAATAACAAAAAACCCCCAAACACAATAATACTGAGAGAGGAAAACTATTTCCCTTATAGATATTAAAGCTAAGACTGACCATAACACTAGCTTCCAGTTTGTCTGAATAGTGGCAGTGCTATGGAAGGTTTTAATGGCAGTAAGGTGTAGGGTTAGGGTTGGGGAAAGGGGAAATTTTAGGGATAGCACCCATTACTAAAGAGGGCAGGGGATTTCACTCCCCTGCACTTAGTAATATATATATATTAATATATATATATATATATATATATATATATATATATATATATATATATATATATTAATAGGTTCATAGGTTCATAGGTTCATACTAGGCTATCTGCCCGAGGGCATTTACAAGCCTAGCCCATAGTTTTTAGTATGGGGAACTATACCCATTATTTTGCTGTGCCTCTGTCGAGCAGTGACACTGAGGTTATCCATCTCCCATCCATTGGTCAAGATTTCTCTTGAACAAGGCCAGTGCTCTGCCTCACATATACCGGGATTTTATTCCACAGCATAGGAGTCTTTGGGTGATGAATCTATCCCTCCAGTTTAAGTGTCCCGCCCTTGTGGCTCTGGCGGATCTAGATTTTTGAGGTGAAGCATATTCATCAAATCTGGGTTTGACATGGCCTTGTATGTTAGGCAAAGGTCACCTCTGAGCAACTGAATAGAGCTGGAGTTCTTTCAGTCGGGCAGCATAGGACAGATGTTTGAGACCCTTTATCCTTTTGGTGAGGAACTTTTGTGGCCTCTCCAGCTGCTGCAAGTGTCGGGTCAGATACATTCCGAATGGGGCATTGTACTCAATCATTGGTCTGAGGAGTGATGAGTATAGGGAGACTATGACCTCCATTGATCTAGATGAGAATCCCTTCATGATAAGGTGGGCAATGTAGAAGGTCTTCCTAACTACTTTAGCTACATGGGTGTCGAATGACAGACTACTATCAACCTGGGTCCCCAGGTCTCTGATAACTTCTTCTGTGCTCAGTGGATTGCCACCTATTTGGTAGCTAGGGGTAACCTTGTTTTCATTTTTGGCATTTAACTTTAGGCCATGGCTCTGGCACCAGTTATCCATTTCTGTGAGACCCTTCTGAAGGATATCTGTGTCAGATGTGTTTAGTTTGCAGTCATCTGCAAACTTTGTCAGCCATAACCCTCCTGTGTTGGAAAAGTAGATGCCAAACAAGGACTGAGCCCTGTGGTACACCACTTGTGACAGGCTTTGAGTCTGACATGGCGCCAGCAACTCTGGCCCTGTGGGTTCTGTCGCTCAGCCAGTTTGCAACCCATCTTGTGATGTATGGGTTAACATTTAAGCTGATGAGTTGTTCAATGATACCCAGATCGAGGTAGGCTGTATGGACTGCCTTTCCTCATCAATGGCTTTGGTGACTGTTTGAAAAAGTCAACCAAGTTTAGAAGGCATGATCTGCCTTTGACAAAGCCAAACTGGGATGGAGCCAAAGTCTGCAAATTCCCTATGTCTTTATTTATGAGGTCCATTATGATCCTCTCGCAGATAAAGCTTGTCAAGCTAATGGGCGGTAATTTCTGTGAAGTGGGACCACAGTTGCAGTATCCAGAGGTAAGACTATGATTAAACAGCTGTCCTAGCTGTGGGTTTAATTCCTCGTTGAGTGGAGCACACAGCCGGGGACACCATCAGGTCCCATGGATGCTGTGTTTTTTGCTTTCAAGAGAGCAGTTCTCACTTGGGCGTTGGAGATGTTTGGGGGGCTGCAATCCTTTGCTATAGATATCTCTCCTTTAGTTTGCACTGAACCTGTCAGCCAGTATGTTGGCAATGTCTGTAGGATCAGTAATCTTCACATCATTTTGAACTAGTTCTGAGCATATCTGGGAGTTTCCTCCCAGGTTTCTAACATAGCTAAAGAAGGCCTTATGATTGTCTTTTGAGTCTTTAGCTATTTTTCTCTCAAAATTTGCTTTGGATGATTTTATGAGAGCTCTTAGTTTTTACTTATAGTGATCAAGGGTGTCTTACCTTTTAAGGATTTTGCTCTATCTTGTAGTAGCTTCCTCCTTTTGTTGTAGAGTTTGTTTATGGCTGGGGTCCACCAGACTGGGTACAAAGAGTCTTTGTTTTGCTTGGGATTGCCTTATCCATGCAGTCCTGCAGGTGCTGGTAGAAGGCATTTGTAAGTGATTCAGCGGCTTGAGTACTGTTTGGGGCCTTAAAGGAGACCACACTAGTCTTTAGAAGTGCGAGAAGTTCTTTACTGTGGTCTTTTTATTTCAGGTGGGGTGGGATGAGGACCTCCAGCAAGATTAGTTTGTGATCTGATCTCACCAGTGTGGGGTATACTTCCGGTGTTGAACATTGTGCTCCCATGTTCGTGATGATGAGATCAAGTATGTTTTCTCCTCTTGTGGGGATGGTGACTAGTTGTTCCATGGCATTTGAGTTTATGAATTCCAGGAACTTTTGGGCTAGGGTGTTTGGGCTTGAGTAGTGTTCCCAGTCTATATTAGGGTAATTGAAGTCACCTAGTATGATGGTGTTTGGTGATACATTTATCCCCTCTAGTGATTTCAGGAAGGCCATGTGAGGTTCCTGAGTTTGTGAGGGTGGCCTGTAACATGCTACAATTTGCAGAGCAGTCTTGCCTATGGTTAATTGCACCTGGATGGTCTCCGATGCAACCAGTCTTGAGGTGTGGGTGTCCTTGATGAATATGGATACCCGCATGATAAGAGGTAAAACCTGATAGTGCTGGGGTGCTCTCAGGAGCCTTGAACCAGGTTTCTGTCACTGCACAGACATCGATGTTCTCCATACTGAGAAGGGCCTCGAGTGTGTGCATTTTGAGATTTAGACTTCTGGCATTGAGCAGCATTACCCTTAGTTTTGTGTTCTAGGGTGGTAGGTTTAGAATTTGAGCCTTGCCTAAAAAGGCACTATGGGCCTTTGCCAATATCCGAGCATGTCATCCAATTGTTAAAGCTGATCATCTTATCTCTGTATTGTGGCATCATTCTTGGTGAAGGTAGGATACTGCTCAAGGTCAGAGTCATACCTGCCTGGGCTACATAATCAGAGAGCTCCTCAATGTCTCTTTCTCAGGTCGTTTACACCAGCGTGGACAATGACTGAGTCATATTTGTACCTGCTGTTGAGAGACCTGAGTGCTTCAGGCAGCTTACTGTGACCTTCTCCTTACTCAGTCTGGTGCGTCAGTGTGTCTGACTATGGAGTCACCAATGACTAGTGTGTCTGGCATTGTGTTTGGCCTTAAGGGCTGTGACTGTTTGACACTCTGACTGTGAGGTCTATGTGTTGCAGGTGTTGTGTTCTGAGGTGGTGGTTGTTTGGGTGTCTGCTTTGGTGGCCTCTGCTGTTTTGGTAGATTTTTGATCAGAGGTATGTCTTTGTGTGTTTATGTCTATGATTTGAGGTTGTGATGGTACTATGTGAGACTGGGTCTGTAGTGTGTGTGGTAACCTTCTCCTCCTGACTGGTCTTGCCAGTCCTATGTTGAGAGAGCTCAGCCTCCAGTTTGATAGTTGCATCTCTCACATGTATTTGTGTTTTGTGGGAGGAGGAGAGGGTTGTCTGTGTACATGAGGCAATTGTAACATTGCCTCAATATTCCCAGGTTCACCAGCTGAGCAGGAGAGGACACTAGCAACTGATCCCTCGACATGCTAGAAGGACTAGACAAAAAACTTTAAAAGAGAAATGGGGGTTTGCCTTTTTTGGGGTGCTATCTATAAGAGTGCCGTATCAAGGTAATAAGTACTGTAGGAGCAAGTGCTAGGTTTAACAGATAGAGAAAAGTCTACTTGGAGTCAAGTAGAGATGATCTTTTTAGGTATTAGAGAAAGTGCTAGTAACAGGGATGCTTAAAGGTAAGATTGAAAAGAATGCACTCTGCAGTGCACTAGAAGTTAGATATGAAAGTAGGTAACTTGAGTTTTTTAGTGGAGAGTTACTATTTTTAAAACAGCAAGATGGACTGAAAGGGTGGTTACTTTTGTATTTTGGTACTATGAAATACTGTAGGATGGCCAATAAATTTAAATAATTGAAGGGGTGGGATTTCAAAAGTGATGATTTTGTGATTACTCACATAAGCCAGTGAAAGTAGAGAGAAATGAGATATGGTCAGATTAACATAAGAGGCGGGCAACTAGAAAGACAGTGGCATTTAACAAGACAACTTAAAAGGGTGGGAGGGAGGGAAAAAATTCTGCCTGACTCAGAAAGGGTGGGAGGGAGGGAAAAAATTCTGCCTGACTCAGATCTTTGAAGTTTTAATATGCTGTTAAAACAGAATGCAAGCAAAACACAAGGTAAAGAAAACAAGCTACAGTATTCAAAATATAGAAAGGCAATACAGAAATACAAAAAATAATAGCAAACTAACCTTTCCTTCACAGCAAAGTGTAGCAGAGTCTGGATGAGCCTTTCTGGTAAATATATATATATATATATATATATATATATATATATATATATATATATATATATATGTGTGTGTGTGTGTGTGTGTGTGTGTATATATATATATATATATATATATATAGATATATATATATATATATATATATATATATACTATATTTATACATAGATATACATATATATATATATATATATATAGAGAGAGAGAGAGAGAGAGAGAGACAGCACTACATATCTATCAATATTTATATAACTATATATATATATATATATATATATATATATATATATATATATATATATATATATATATACATAGGGTCTATGTTACATAAACAAATGCTTAAAATGTTGAGTACAACATGCTGGACACATTTTAAGCCAACATGTATGTAACCAAAAACAAAAATGACTGAAAATCAAAACATTGAAAAGATATATTTGGCCAACACCTTCCCCCTAGTGATGTATGAGATACCTACATGCTAACCACTAAATCACATCTGTACCATTTCCGATCAGTACTTCTGTTACATTCTACCAAATGTAAACACACACAAAGCACCCTAAATGTGAGAATATATTTATTAACAGAGCATCAGTCTACTAATACATTCTACCAAGTGTTAACCCACACAAAGCACCCTAAATGTGAATATATAATTATGTACAGTGAATCAGTCTACTAAAGTGCCCTAGCTGTGCTCGATGGTGAAGCTTAGTAACACATTACACCTTCAAAAGGACAGCAACTGCACATGGGAAATTTTCTCTATTGTACTCCTGTTTGTGTTGTAGAACATGTTGCAGTCTTTCGTACCTGAGAACTGTTTTGCATTTTTTAGGGGACGGAGGGCATCCCAACTGTAAATTCAATCTGGTTTCATTGACCTTGTTTTGTTCCCTAATTAGTACTGATAACACTGATGGTATATCACAAATTTGCTGCCCTAATAAACAATGGATACATCTGTGCCATCCTTCTCTGTGATTCTGAGTCCATGGCAGAGATAGAGCATTTAATTCACAAACATTTCAGCACTTTATAGGGAGCACTGGAGGGAATCTATCAGTACATGACAATCGGGGTCTCTGTTTTTGAATGCGGCCCAGCACATAAATGTCAGAAAAGTACGACAGCAACTCATTCCTCTCATTAGGAAACACTTCTGATAACTCTAAGAAAGCTGGTACCACTTCATCCTCATTGAGAAATGATAAAGCAATCAACTTTTTAACACTCATTTAAAATGTAACATGCTTTCCGTACAAGCTAGCTAATCGGAAGCTTTGCCATTTTCTCCAGATAGCCTGCGCAAAATGAAAAAGACAACCCTCTGAACATACATCTGGGAAATGGTACTTCACACTACAAAGAGCTGCTATCTCAAAGTCAGATAAAACATATTTAACTGACACATGGAGATCAGTTGCAGCCAGCAGCTCAGACAGACACTGCCACGTGAAATTGTAACATTTATAAGATTTTTTTTTGTCATTAGGCAAAAAAACAATGGAACGCATTTAGTGTTTCCACCAACTGACAAAAGACCATGAACACTATAGAGCTGCCTACACAATCTACCTTTCATAAGAAATACCAGTACTTCTTGTCTTTTAATACCTTTTCTAGACCATAGAGATACCCATCTATGTGGAGTATGTCTTTTCCTTTCTGAGATTTCACACACTCGTAATGCTCTCCTACAACACCAGGGGAGAAGTGAGCATCATTTGCCATGGTGTAGCGGTATGCTAAAGCATCACACTTTATGTTTTACTAGACTTCCATTTATACTGACAAATGTAGTCAACTAATTACATGCCGTAAATGTCCGCTATAGTAGTAAACTGTTTTCTTGGTGTTTACTTAGTGTATGTAGTTTTAAGTGTGGCATTACTTACTATTAACTTACTTTATTTAGTGTTCACGTCTCATACATCTGTGTAAAAAGGACAGTGACTGATCATAGTTGGAATACTCTAATGGAATTCACATACTGATGTCAAGGCTTGTGTTTTCACTGTTGGCCAACTAAAATATTTCAAAACTCTTATTTTCAAGTTACTGAGCAGTTGATTACTTAAACGTTCACTTAAAATGTGTCAAGCATGTTGTACTCTACATTTTAAGCATTCGTTTATGTAACATAGACCATATATATATATATATATATATATATATATATATATATATATATATATATATGGGCCTACCTGATAACACTGACATGCCAAAACACCAACAACAAAAACATGAACCTTCACATGCCCGACAAACTACAATCCCGACAATCAACAAAACAAATACCTTTTCTGAAAAATGCACACACAACACAAGCACACCAACAGCCTTACAAACCTACACTAAACCTTAAATACACAACTATCTATGCACCAACCTTAACCCAAACCCTAACCCTAAGGTCTGTCACTATCACACACTTACCTTACGCGCACCCTAACCCTAACTCACTTAATCCGCCACTAACCCTTAAGTCTGTCACTATCGCACACTTACCTTACCCGCACCCTAACCCTAACTCACTTAATCTGCCCCTAACCCTTAAGTCTGTCACTATCACACATTTACCTTACCCGCACCCTGACCCTAACATCCGTCCCTATCGCACACTTACCTTAACATGTCGGTGTTCTCAGTGTCGGGATTTTCAACTTTCAGTCGTCTCCATTGTCGATCTTCTGGTGTTGGTTATCTCATCATTCTTCTGAGCTTTTGGCGTTATCAGATAGACCTATATATATATATATATATATATATATATATATATATATATATATATATTATTGTTGTACTTTTGAGTAAAATGCTCATATATATTGATAAAGAGATGGCCGATGGGTGTGCTAGGATGAATAAGGCCTTTCTTCAGGATTGTGCAATCTCGGAGTAACTATATATAATTAGCAGGACTTGTGGGGGGGGGGGTAGAAACACCTGCTTTCTATTTTGCATGTTCTCAGGTTACTCGTTAGGGTATGCACAGTAGCCTGCCAACATTTTGTTTTTGACATTAATGCATCAATGTTTCATAAACTGATATTTCATCTGTTCAGTTTGAAAGAGTACATCAATGTGTGTGTGTATGTATGTGTATATATATATATATATATATATATATATATATATATATATAAACATAAACAGATTGCATACATACATTGGTCTAAATTCATCTGGTCTAGTGTTAGATGTTAAGTATTACATCAATTTTTTTTCATTAAATAATGTATTTTTGGACATGTCAATTTCATTTTGTAATAAAAGTATAAGTGAAGCTTGTGTTGCATTGACTTACACAGATATGGGTATGATGGGTATGATGGGATATGAGTGGTCTGTGTGAGATTGCACACAGTGTGTTTTGGGAGTGTTCCATTTTGCCCATTGACCTGTAATCTTGAAGTTGGAATATATAATTATTAAGGGTTGTTGTAAGTTTAGGGGCATGTGTCCCAGGCATAAACACAATTTTCTGTATTTTCTTTGTTTTATTTGTTTTATATAAAGTGGTTTTAGATGTACTGAGAATAAGTTAGTTTAGACATTTCAGTATACATGTGATATATCAAAAATCAGCAAGAGATTAGGGAAGCAGCCTTCAACACTTAAACCAGAACAAAATCTAAGCAGTTCAGAAGGGCACGAAGAACTACATTCCAGAGAAGCCTGGAAAATATGTAAATGCAACTTTTATTTTCACATAACAGCTCAGATAGATATGTTTTCTTCCACAGACTTCATCAGATGAATTAACACAGTAAAAAAATGCCCACTTATACCAGTGATGAGTTTTTAAATTCACCAGTCAACAGTCATCATGAATTAAAGCCATGAATATTAATTAAACTGTCACCATAGACCCAAAACACTAAGGCTAAAAAACACTTCTAAAACAGTCTATAACATCAACCCAGAATTATGTCTAACATCTAAAATTCTAAGTCAAAAGGCAACATTTAAATTTAAATGCAATAAAAAACTGTTAGAAAAATAGTAGTGAAAACGAGTAAAAAATATGTTCTAAATACAGTTTGAAAAAACAGCTTAAGAGAGGCTCACAAAATACAGGACTTTCTCCATCTGGTGACCAAAAGGCAAACTACACTTACAAAAATCATTAGAAACACAATAGTAAAATGAAGACCTAATGCCCCTTGTACTTAAGGTAATTTAACCATCTATCAACAAAATTTGTAGTTTTGTGTATGATGTACATAAACAAAAAAAAATACACACAAAAATTAGGTATGAGAAGAAAGAACTTCTATATTATTCTGTATTATAATTTTGCCGCCCATAATTTCAGAAGGGGGCAATGAAAATGTTCTCATTAAGTCCAGGGGATCTACTGGCATCCAGGGGGACCTCCCAGAACAGCTCTGTGTATTCCAAGTGAGTTTCCCAGGGACCTTCTCGGACAGCATCAGAAACTTTCTCAACAACAAAAAAAAAAAATAGAAATTTTGCATCACTACTAAATAGTGTGTGTTTATATAAGGTGTTCCTTTTCAGTTTTAGTCCTAATATCATACATGTGCTCATATATACGTCTTTTGAGTTTTCACTCAGTTTTCATGTAACTAAATAAACGAGCCCAGAAGTATTACAATTTGAAAAAAAAAAATGTCCACTTATTTCTCTCCCCCTGTACTCCAAGTTAACAGAACCAGTGTTCAAAATGTAAGAACATCGTGAACAGGCACCGCATTTAAAAGTGCCTGTTCTTTTGAGATTCTCCTTAGTGAGTACTTTAACCCCCTTCTTTCAAATTTCTTCCTTTTTTTGTAAGCAATTTTCATGGGGTAATTTTCAAAACAGGGCATGTCAGCAAGTACCTTAAACCTGCCCCATTCCTTCCTAATAATTTCACCCACCAAGTTAGAATCTTGATTAAACTCAATAATAACTGCTTTCCTTGAGGTGTCTTGGTCATTACCAATATAATTATTGGTGATATTTTCACTTGATGTCAACCCAGTGCTAAGAAGGGGACTGTATTTTGTCTTCCTTAAATGCTTTATGTCAGTATTAATTTCTTTCAATAGTGAAGGGGGATAGCCTCTGTAATTAAATAACGTTTCTAAAAAAATCCACCTTATTATCAAAATCAGAATCCAGGGATGCCATTCTACTTGCCCTAATAAATTTTCCTCTATAAATGTTCTTTTTCTTTAAATAAGGGTGGGCACTATGAAAATGTAAATATTAGTTTGTAAGGGTTTCCTTATGGAAAACCTTGGATTTTATTCCTGTAGGAATATTTTCTGTCATCACATCTAAAAAGTTCATCCTATCATGGGTGATAGAACTAGTGAAATGCAGAAAATTGGTAGTAGTTTCAATATATTCAAAAAATTCCAACAATCTGATTCCTGTATCTTTCCAAACTACACAAATATCATCCAATAATCTTCTGTAGTGTGATCAACACCCCCTGAACTTAGAATGCAGAATGACATTTTTCTCCCACCATGCCAAAACAATGTTGGCATAGGTGGGGCCACAATGTCCACCCATGGTCACACCCTTGATTTGACGGAAAAACTCACCGCAAAAATAAATTAAATTATTGTTTAGTACCAACTCTAACAGGTGTAATAACACATGCAGGTTGTCAGCTGAAATGGAAACTTTTTCTGTCAGTGCTGATTCCAACCACTCAATACCAATGGAGTGGGGTGTAACAGAAAATAAATCTTTAATGTCTATGGTTACAAAGATAACTGACCCAAAAGACCTACTGATGTCAATATCTTTAAGAAATTCTTAAGAATCTTTAAGTATAACAGTTTTGGTACCCCATAAAGTTTACTATCCAAAAACTTTGAAAGTGGTGCTGTTTTTAAACCCTCTGCGGCCACAACTGGCCTAAGCAGGGGAATCTAGTTGGCCTTTATGAATCTTTGGGATACCAAAAATAGTTGGGATCCTGGGTTTTGGCACAGCCAGGTACTTAGATCTATAAGCCCCTCCATAAGCATGTCATTAAGGGCAAAATCTATTTTCTTAAAGGCAACATTAATTTCATTCTTAGACACTCTGGTGTAGGTGTTGGTGTCCCCAAGGATTTCCAACATTTTGCCTTCATAACTCATGATATCTATTAAAACAATCCCTCCACCCTTATCAGGTTTCATAACCCTAATATTTTTGTCACCCCCTAAGCTGGTTTAAAATCTTACAGTCTTGAAAATTAAGATTACTTTTGTGTCTCTAAAAATTAGTCAAATTAGAGCGAATTTCCCTTTCAACCAACTGTTCAAAATTTTTAGTTATGTGTGTAGGGGAGGATTGAATTCACTCTTTCTTTTCAGAGTGGATACACTAGTACGGTTACCTTCACCTTGAAATATTAAATCCAGGTTTAATTTCCTTACAAACAGTTAAAAATCAAGTAACAACTCCATGTAGTGTCACAGGGTTGGTTAGGACTGAACGTAAAGCCTTTTGAAAAAAACTGTGAAATGATCTACCATAAGTTCCATGTTGGTAAAATTGAAAATGTTATAATTGTCATAGGTGTAAGTACACCCAGTCTTAACTATATTCTCTACACCAGATCCTAGAACCATCCCCTTCATCTCTGTCCCCCTCATCCTGTCCCTCAATAATGACTAAAAATATTGGGGGGGATTTTGGTTGTTGATTAATCTCTCTGAGCGATGGAGTGGGGGTATTCTAAAGGGTCTGGCATATTGTGCATTCTCTCATCCATCTCAAAAGTCCTATTTTGGTCACCTTAAATTCTTCCATGTGTGTCTCATATACCCCAATATTAGCTTCATTAAATTTTCTAGCCATATGATAACACCTTTTCTCTTTGTACTCTTTTACATCTCTTTTGAGTTTTTTTTTATTTTTCTGTTAATAATACTAAAACAGTTTTCATCAATTTGGTCCATAGCAGAATAATACTTCAGTTTTTCAGATTCTACTGTAAATAAAAGATTATAAATAATTTGGGTATTAGGTACCCCTATCTTATAATACAAGTCTGCCATAGTGAGTTCATTCTGATTTATGACAACTCTAACTATATCCAAACCACATTTGTTAAAAATTTCCAACAGTTCACCATGTAAGTCAGAGTCTGTTACAATATTGTTTGGATATTTACATCCTCTCAGACCCTTGGGGACAATCCCCCTTTTTAAACATTCCCCCAGGTATTGGTTGTCAATACCCAGAGCTTTATATTTGCTCAATAAATTGTAAAGTCTGTCCAAACTTTTTGATATGTGTCTCTGTCAGAAAAATATGTATTAATGTGTGTATTAGTAATATGCGTAGTGCATTTAGAGCTTGAAAAGGGTTAACACATTTATTCTATTTCATACTGCATAAATCTGTACAAACTGCAGATGCTTTCTGACCTTGTATTGTTAGTTAAAATCTTGCTTGTGCCTTGGAAATTTACTGAGAAGCAAATGATTTCTGCTTATGTTAGGAAAATAATGAACAGAACAATATTACTTGTATGAAGCTTAGACAAGAAGTTCAGTTTGTGCTGTGAGAAAATACACAGCTGTAGTTCTTAGAAGATTTGCAAGGAATGAGGCGAAGTTTTCATTTAAACCAAGAGGAGGTAGAAAAAGTAGTCAGACAAATTGTGGGACCAGATTGGCACATGATTGGTGGCGACTGGAATTCCTGTGACGCTGCGCTCAGGTCCCTCTCACATAGCAGCGCAGAATTAGACAACAGAGTGAAAGGTCTTACAGACCTAATCTCTGAGAAATGGAAGCCTAGGGCAGACTGGACTTGCATTAATCAATGCATCCAACAGGAAGGTGAAGTTATTGACAGATATTATGCCAGACTATTAGAATGTTTTAATAACCATTTTGGAATGCAGGTTCCTGAAGATCAGACACATGATTCCCCATATGAGCAGCAGTTAAAGAATGCATTTTTGAAAGGCAGTATTGCACCTATAAGCAGCTTTATTACAAAGCACATGGTAGATCATCGTACAGTCATTACCTGAATATGCTAGGCATGCCGAAAGGCATTTTAATAGCAAAAAGAAAAAGAAAGCCCAAGTATTTTCTGTAGAAGATGGAGCAGAAGTATATGTAGTACAGTCCAGGAAACAGGGCAAGAGAAATGCCCAGGGAAACAAACAATCTGATCAGCAATCAGATGACTTTGAAGGGCAAAAGAAAAGGGGTGAATGTTTTAAATGCAGTAAGAAGGGACACTTGGCAAGGGATTGCAAGAAAAACAAGAAAGCAACCACAGAAGATAAGGAGGGTGAGGACTGACTATATGATATTCAGGAATCACTAGAAGGGGATAGCAGAGAAGGGATGAATGAGAATGTGATAGAAGGAGTAGAAAATGTGGCAGAAGAAATAGAGGAAGTGCAAGAAGTCACGGATAGTAAAGAAAATGAAATATTAGATTTGGCTTTATTGAGCTTAGAGCTCTATTTAGCAGACACGAAACCAGAAGTTACATTCCTGGTAGAAGGGAGGGAAGTCAGCTTCTTGTGTGAAGCAGGGGCATCACGGACCCTGATACATCCCTCCAAACTGCCAGAGAACTCAGAGTCACCTGATTACATATTAGTGAAAGCAGCTAATGGACAGCTGTATCGGGAGCCCCTCTCCCATAATATTGTGATAACTAATCCTTTTTCAGGATTGACCCAGAAAAGCAAAATTGTTGTTTCTGCAAAATGCCCAGTAAACATCTTGGGCAGAGACCTTATGCAGCTATTTGGTATAGCAGTAGTTCCGACTATGCAGGGTATGGAAGCACAGAGACAAATTGATACCTTTGCAGTGCAAACGGCGGGTAAAATGTTTTATTGGTACAACCAGGACTTGGTTACGACTGGTCCAGGGGCAGTGACTGAAGAGTTGATGAACGTAGCCATCAGCAAGTTCCCCTCCCTTGACATCGATAAACAGCATTTGTTGCACTGTACACTTTATTATTGTAACACACCAGGACCTGATAAGGAATATGAGCAAGAATTGTTTAGAAATCATGCAAACAGATTGATATTACGTAATCTGTGCTGGGACACAGAAGGGAACAGTGTAGCCAGCTGTTCATTGCCCCAGGAGTTCTTTGCACTCTATAAATCTAATTGATTACCACATGTTAGCTTAACTAAGGACAAGAATGTAAAATGGGTAGACTTAGGAGAAAATGTCACGAGATGGGAAAAACAGACAGAGTTAGAACTGTCAGAACAGGGAATACAAATGCAGAAGCTGAATTGGATAACTCAGACCCACCCAGCTATACACTTGCAGTCTAGCAAGGACAGCTGATTAGCACTCCTATTGAAGAAGGAAGAGAATGCCTTACAGAACATACCAGAAACTCTAAGGTCAACAGGAAAATCAGATGTAGGACTTATTTGTACAGCGGGACCAGTTACTATAACACCAAAGTCAGCATTTAGACCACAAAAAAGACAGTATCATTTAAGAAAAGATGCAGAGGTAGGAATCAAACCTATTATAGCATATTACTTAAGGAAGGGGTGCTGGTGGAATCTCCTGATTCCCGATGTAACACACCCTTATTTCCTGTTAAGAAAGCAAATGGAGAGTGGCGTATGGTCCAAGATTTACAAGCTATAAATGACACAGTAATACCAAGGGCACCTATGGTACCAGAACCACACACCCTGTTGAATGATTTAAAACCTCAACAGAAATATTTTTCTGTGGTAGATATCAGCAATGCATTCTTCTCATTACCGATACACCCTGACAGCCAGTATTGGTTTGCATTCACATTTCAGGGGAAAAGGTATACATATACGTGACTACCACAGGGATATTGTGAAAGTCCAACAATATTCTCACAAGAAATGGCAAGCAACTTGGTGGGATTTACCCCACCAAGAGGTAGCTAGATTTTGCTTTATGTTGATGATATCCTGCTGGCAGCCCCCACCCAGCAAGATTGTAAAGAAGATACCATAGCGCTATTACAATTTTTAGCCACTGAAGGGCATAAAGTAAACAAAAATAAACTGCAGCCTTGGAAAAAAGAAGTTAAATACCTAGGATATGTAATATCCAAGGAAGGTAGGACATTAGATGAGGGCAGAAAAATAGCGATTTTGCAAGCACCAAAACCCACTACCAAGAAGGAAATGATGTCCTTCCTGGGTACAACTAATTTTTGTCGGAGTTGGATTCCAAACTATGCCTTGGAATCTGCACCGTTGACTAACCTGATTTATAAAAAGCCTGTGGCAGCACAGGATTTATTACAATGGACACCAGAAGCAAAATCTGCTTTCTGCAAACTGAAACAGTTAATAACGTCCTCATTAGTTTTGGGATTACCAAACTATCATAAACGTTTTTTTCCAAACTGTAGATTGTAAGCAAGGTTATATGACATCAGTGTTAACACAGCAGCATGGGGACAAGCAACATCCTATTGCTTATTATTCATCACAACTGGACCCAGTGGCACAGTCTTTACCTCACTGTGTACAAACAGTAGTTGCAGCTGCAATGGCAATACAGGCTTCGGCCTCGGTAGTTTTGTTCCACCCTCTCACATTGAGAGTGCCTCATGCAGTCACAATTATTTTACTGCAAAAGAAGGTAGCATATCTTTCCCCTGCTAGGCATCTTTCCTGTATGACTATATTGTTGAGCCAACATCATATGACAATTGAACGATGTACTACTTTGAACCCTTCTACCTTGCTCCCAACCCCTGCAGATGGCACACCACACAGCTGCCTGCAGGTGATTGAGCAAAAGACACTGCCTAGAAAAGATCTCACAGATGTTCCCTTGGATGATGCCGAGGTGACATACTACATGGATGGCTCATGCAAAATGGATCCTGCAGGACAGAACCTAGTAGGATATGCAGTAGTTTATGATATTGAGATTATAGAAGCAAAATCTTTACCATACAATTTATCTGCACAGGCAGCAGAATTGATTGCCTTGACACGGGCATGTACCTTAGCAAAGGGCAAATGTGTGAACATTTCTACTGACAGCCAGTATGCTTTTTCTATGGTATATGTTTTTGCACAACAGTGGAAGAATCGAGGAATGATAGCATCTACTGGCAAACCAATCAATCATGCACAGTTTATTTTAGATCTTTTAGGATCTATTCAGTTACCTCAGAAAGTAGCTATTTGTAAATGCACAGCTCATACCAAGCAACAGGACAGGATTTCAAAAGGTAATGCGAGAGCTGATATAGCTGCAAAGCAGGCAGCTTCAGAAGTATTTCTTTTGAATGAGGAATTACAACCCTCTGAGATTTTAGATTTAGAAATGTTAAAGACAATGCAGACACTTACTACGCAAGTTGAAAAACAAAGATGGGTAAAATGAGGAGCAATTCTCAAAAAGGCGCTGTACATCTCTAAAGAAAGAAAACCGATATTGCCGTCTAATTTGTTTAGATATGCAGCTTTGTTGAGCCATGGGTAGTGCCATGTCTCAACAAGGTGGATGGTACAGCTGGTGAACCAAGTGTTCACGACATATGGATTCTTAAACTATACTAAAAAGTTTTGTTCGATGTGCCATGTTTGTAATAAACATCATGCTGAAGGGGCATTAAAGCCCAAGCAAGGGAGTTTCCCTACACCACCGTATCTGTTTCACACTATCTGTATGGATGTCATAGAGTTGAATAAATGTGAAAATAAGAAGTATTGTCTTGTCATTGTAGGTATGTTTTCCAGATGGGTGGAAGCCTTTCCAACTAAAAATCCAGACTCTGCAACTGTGGCCAAAGTCCTTGTTAAAGAAATCATCCCTAGATTTGGCATTCCAGAAAGGATCTACAGTGACAGCGGCATACACTTCGTAAACCAGACCATACAACAGTTAAGTAGACATTTTGGTATTTCTTTAAAAAATCATTGTGCGTATCACCCACAATCTGCAGGGCTAGTAGAGAGGCATAATGTGATGTTAAAGAATAAGCTAAGGAAGTTAATAGTAGAAACGCAGAGAAATTGGGTGTACTGTCTGCCCCTGGCACTGTTGAGCATGAGAACTGTTCTGAATGCAAAAGGATTGACTCCTTTTGAAAAGTTATTTGGAAGGGCTTATTATATACCTCAATGGAAATCTCTCATGCCCGCAGACCAGGAAGTTGACAGTACACTAGCTGAGTACATCCGAAATTTGTTAAATTCTAAACATTTGTTGCAGTCAAATTCTGTTTCAGATAAAGAACGAACCAGACCGTCAGAAGTGGCAGTGTCCCCTGGAACTTGGGTTTGGGTGAAGACAGTAAAGAGAAAGAATTGGGCATCACCAAAGTGGGAAGGTCCATATCAAGTGCTTCTGTCGACACCCACTGCAGTCAATATAGCAGAGCGCGCCTCCTGGATCCAACTGACGCACTGTAAACTAGTAAAGAACTTTGAACTGGACAAAAACCTTGTCACATGCCAAGAGTAAAAATGATAGAGTCCAGAAGAAACAGGAATGCAGAACAACCCTTTCCTCAGAATTATTGCATAATCATCCTGTTAACTGTACTGGTGACAATAATCTTTTTGTTGTGGCCTTTCCTTTTCCCAGCCACACAGACTGAAATGAATAAACATGAAGCGTTACTCATCGACTGGCATTCAAACTTTAACACTTACCAGGCAATTAAATATGTGTATGCTGAGGCTTTCAGTGTTTCGAATTGCTGGATTTGAACAGCTTTGCCGACCGCATACAGGGGGTTATTAATGACTACATTCCCCCTAGGGGTCAATGAGACCTGGGAGAACTTGATTTATGATACCTCAACCATTACATCACAAGATAAAATAGCATTGCACTTGTCTGTTCCACAAAAGGGAACTGTGTGTGTTTATAAAATTGATACTGTTCAGGTGGGTTGGAGCAATTGCAATGTGACTGTTCCTTATAAATGTTACACTAAAGGTAACAATGTAGATCTTTATTGTAATACAAATTATGATTCATTTCTTGGATTGATGCACAAAACACTTGATGAAGTAAAACATAATTCTGTTCTTTATAAACAACTGTTTATAATAGATAGAAAAATGTTTCATGCAGGGCGAGTGTATATTCATAGCAAGGTTACTACTAAAGTAGAGGACTGTTACTTTGTGTGTGGCAGAAAGGCATACAAATGGTTACCTGAGAATTGGTCCGGCAGTTGTTTTTTGGGTTACCTGGTTCCGGCCATACGACACACAACAGTTTTGCCTCGAGGAAAAATTTGAAATGTCCGAGAGGTCGTCAAGAAACCTGTAAATCCAGTGGGACAAATTGATGCACGTTGGAAAGACCATCATTCCATAGACAAAGGACTGACACATATGGACTTGAGTGATAGCATTATATCATGGGCAGGCATATTACCGGCATATGGAGCAGTGAAATCGATCTGGGAGCTGAGAAAACTGTCGAAACTTCTCGAAGTAATGAGTAATGCAACTTTTTCCACTCTTGAATTGGTGACTGATGAACTGAATGCTATGAGAACTGTAGTGCTTCAGAACCACATGGCTCTCGACTTCACCCTAGCAGCGAGAGGTGGTACTTGCGCTTTAATCCAAGAAGAATGCTGTTCGTACATTCCTGACCATAAACATGAGATAGACAATCATCTTGAGGTAATTCAGCAAGTGTCGGCCATGGCCAAACCAGGCCCAAACCCACTGACGGACTTTTTCCAGAAATGGTTTGGGGGTGGGGTACCATCCTAATGAACATCCTGATTGCCATTTATGTAGGAATGCTCCTACTGGGAGTATAAGTGTTTGTTGTGGCATCCCCTGCATGAAAAGACTGATTAAAGACCTGATAGACATGTCAGTTTCTGAAACCTTATATCAAAGCACTGAGTTTGAAGAACTGTTAAAAGATTGAAAATGCTTTCATAAGTTTAAACTGAATGACTCTCTTAACTGCAAATCCTGAGTGGAAGAGGTTAGGAGAAGAAAACAAACTGTTTATGCTTATTTTGAAAGTGGAATAAAAGTATTAAAAGGGGGAAATGTCAGAAAAATATGTATTAATGTGTGTATTAGTAATATGCTTAGTGCATTTAGAGCTTGAAAAGGGTTAACACATTTATTCTATTTCATACTGCATAAATCTGTACAAACCGCAGATGCTTTCTGACATTGTATTGTTAGCTAAAACCTTGCTTGTGCCTTGGAAATTTACTGGGAAGCAGATGATTTCTGCTTATGCTAGGAAAATAATGAATAGAACAATACTACTTGTATGAAGCTTAGACAAGAAGTTCCATTTGTGCTGTGAGAAAATACACAGCTGTAGAAGCTATAGATAATTAGGACAAAGCATGTTTGAAAATATGAACTGCAATCAGCATTTGCTTGTATCTGAATTAGAAGAGTACCTTGAAATGTAACACTGTACAATGGGAGCTTGTAAACAAAGTAGAGCCCACCAAGGCCAGGTTGTTTTTCTCAAAAGTTTCTCATAAATCTAGTCATGTCAGCAGAAAATCTGAGTAACATCTGCTGTAGAACAATACTGAAAGTTGTGTTTGATTACGTCAGCCATAGAAGGCCATGTCTTGTATAACAGTATAAGAATAAACGTACTTCCTGTTAGTAGTTAGACAAATCCTTGTATTTTGCATGTTTTTGTCTCCATGCGGCAAGTAAATAAATATACCTTAACTGAACCTTACATGTATTGGTCTTTGAAGTTTTTTCCTTTGACAGTCTCCATTAGTGTTGGCATGTAAAGGAGACCCCTGACTATCAGACTGAAATGCATACTTTTCATTTAACCAGTCAGAAAATTCTGAGATAATTGCAAGATAATCTTATGGGAAATGAAGGAGAACAACCTTGTAGAGCCAAAAACCCTTGTTTTTTGCAGGGCACCAAATTAACGGTGAAGGGAGATTTTGTAGTCCCCTATGTTTTTTTGACCTCTAGAAGTTGTGGAGTTAATGGCGATGTTTCCAGGGAAATGACAAGAACAGCCCACTTGTGAGGTGACTTTATTCTTAAAAATACTGGTACTAATACACAGAGTAAAAGAAAAGAATCTTTAACCATGTAAATCACTTCGTAGAAGATGGATTTTTTCCATGTTTTGAAACTGACCTGTTATCAATGTATACATATTGTGGTATGATGCAGAACATTAGGGCTATGAGCTGCTAGTGAGTTTCATGCTTTATTCCAAGCTATGAATTCCACAGCCTTTATTTGCCTGCTCAAAGACTCTTGGGGAAGCCATCTAACCAGATAGTACTACTGGGTCACTGATGACAAGAAACTTGTGCTTACTGTGTTTACCTAGTTAAACAAATAAATAACCACATAAATAAAAATAAAGTACATTTATTTCTGGGATTGTTTGAAGTTTCCTTGATAGGATGTGAACATTTCAAGGGTTTATTAATATTTTCTGCATTTTAAATTTCTGCATTTTGACTTTTTCCTGATAAAAGACAAGTACATTTAATATTTAAAACCTTGCCTTTATTGCTTTAAAGAACATGTATCTATGTGAGGTTCTCTTACAAATGATCAACATACAGTCATTTGAAGAAACCATCATCAGTCACAACTGAAAGATAAACACTAACCTACACCTTTCTTGCACAGACTGAAAAAGTTTCAGCTTTCTACACACCCATATGAAGCTCATGCCCTCACATATCCCCTGGATTTATGTGTACCAATTCCATTGTCACACAACAGTGGGAATGGGAAAAACTCCCAAAAGATCACATGGAACTCTTGCACAAGCATCATACTGCCATATAAAAGCCTAGCTTTTCAGGAAGGAAATGTATTTATTCTTATTGTGCACTAATCATCCAAGCTACTATTCAATGTGCAAATGTAGGGCAATCTCTGTGTGCCACATTTTGCATCATGGTTTCAGCATTTCTGCTATTGTAGTTTTTGGGTCACAGTGTTCTTAATCCATGTACAGTGGGATATCATTGCTCCATATGGAGTTGTAAAATCTGACATACTCTTAATATGTCACATTTTAATAATCACGGGTGATGGGAAAATGTTTTTTCTTTTTTTTTTCTTTTTCTTCTATGCACTTGCATGGGAAACAAGTTGACTATATTACTATCAGAAGAATTACTTTTATTTGATTCATGTAAACATTTGAGATGGATTTATCAAAACAAGGTAACTGATGTGATTAGTCTTTAGAAGCAAATGGCTTACTATTATCTGAACCCATTTAAATAATCATGTATTATGAGTCAATTGTTTTGCATATGAAATAAGCAGAAATACATTACTATAGATATAATTTGTTTTAACCAACTGAGACAATAAATCATTGGAGGCATTCACATTCAATATCCATCATTTGATGGGAGGGGGAGCCATCTGTGTATCAAAACAAGAAAGCTGCAAAACCATGATCACATTTAAATAATGATAGAGCCTGAGCTGCAAGATCACTGTGTAGACATGAAATAAACAGAAATACAACAATCAGTAAATAATTTCTTTGTCTTGGTCATAATTAAACATTACAGTTATACACAGTCAAGTGGTTAGTTATGACTGGGAAAAGTATATGTTCTTTTAGGAAAGCTAAAGGTCCTAGCTACTTTAGTTGGTTGTAAGTCACATGGCTGTAAAAAATAGCACAGCACCCATCAAAAAGAATGTTTTTTTTTGTTTACACATATTCACACATACAACCATATCAAACATTCAAAACTCATTATCAATTAAAAATAAACCATTTTTTTGTCAACAATGTCATAAAGAAAAAAAGAAAACAACATAGCAACAAAAAATATTTTATCCCCAACACTTTACCTCATATCCATTTTTTATCTTTCTAACAATATTCCAGGCATCCCAAATTTGGTTATGTGATATCACTACCAAGTAAAAGAAGAAGCCAGTATACCTTATTAATCTTTTAATAAAATCACAAATCTCCAGTATAAACACAACACAGCACAAATAAAAACTTCTCTGGCACTTCGGCTATTCCAGCCTTTACAGAGCATACTTTTCCCCTCATACCCTCCACTCTTAAATACTATTATTACAAACAATCAACCAATTGCATATGTAAAACACACAAGTTAATTAAACAAAACACTTCCAATACCCTGGGATTAGTGTATTGAATTTTAAAATAAAAATAGATTCCATTTTCCACAATTTATTTTTCATATCTGTATAAAAATAAAAATAGTTATTGCAAATATATTTATTCTCAAACATCCCCATAAACAATATAAACATAAATATCATTGGGGTATCTTGGAAAGAAGTAAATATTTGAAAATAGAAGCAAACAAGCCTCCTCAGTTCTCCTATACAATGGGCAGAAGCAAAAGAGGTTTTATAGTGCATGGCAGGTTTCAATTACGCTTAGAAAAAAGAAACCAAGAATTGGAAGTGCAGAGAATTTTCCCATGTGGAAAGCATAACTGCTGTCAGTATATCATACAAAGCTTTGATAAAATTAATGGCGAAAAGTTTTTCCAGAATGGAATTTATTCATGTGATAGTATAGGAATAGTATATGGAATAAAATGTCCCTGTGACAGAGGTTATATAGGTGAAAGTAAGAGAAGTTTTAAAGAAAGGTTGAAAGAACATATTAGAGCTATAGGTAAGGTAAGGGAAGAAAGTCCAGTAACATTACATTTCAAAGAACATCATAATGGTAATGCACAAGGTTTAAAAGCCACAATTTTAGGACAAGTTAAAGAAGGAAGTAATACAGATATGAAAAAGTAATTGAGGAAAATGGAATCTATTCTTATTTTAAAATTCAATACACTGATCCCAGGGGGGTTAAATATGGAGTGTCATTGGAAGTGTTTCCATTAATTAACTTGTGTGTTTTACATACATAATTGATTCATTATTTGTAATAATAGTATTTAAGAGTGGAGGGTATGAGGGAAAAAGTGTACTCTGTAAAGGCTGGAATAGCCGAGGTACTAGAGAAGTTTTTATCTGTGCTGTGTTGCATTTATACTGGAGAGTCGTGATTTTATTAAAAGATTGGGAAGGTATACACTGGCTTCTTCTTTTACTTGGTGGTGAAATTGTATTTCTGCAGTGTTGTTGGTTATGTGATAGTTTCATACATCTCATACTCCACATAAGCCAAGTTATACTTACAGATTTATCCAACTCTTAAATATTTGCATTTTCTATATTTACATAAACTCCATAAACCACCATAATGATCTTAATCTCATTAAATACATTCTTTTTAAATTATTTATAACAGAAACCCCATATTTATTATATTCTTACACATTCTGTTATGCAATGTTTTGTAGTTTCCTCTACATTACACATTTCACACATTGTATGTTATTATAATTTCATTCTTCTATGGCAGTTTGATTACCATAAGTACGCACAGAAAATCCCTCAGTTCTATATCATAATACATTTCTCTTTTTTGCTACTTTTTAACCTATGCTTCTCTATAATAGCACTCTTCCATAATACACTTATACAATTTCTCCCTTATCTTTTTATTTTGATTTCAAACTCTATAAAATATTCTTTGTCGCTCATTTCTTTCTTTTACCCTATAATTGTCATATACTTCTATACTTATCCCAAATCATCTTCTCAACACATCCTTTCTAGTCATTATTTATTTTTGTCAAGATCCAATAAATATACAAAGATGTGAAAAAGCACACAAACAAATGGATTCTTCAAACCTAACTCACCACATTTATTCTTACAATACACTAGTCCCCTTTTAACAGGGTTAAGAATAAAACCAATCTCTAATAATTTATTTTACGTTTGTCTAGGAAATAAAACATCCAAACTAAATGTCCTAACACAAAATAACAAAATGCAAAGAAATTTTCTAAATAAGTATAAGCAAAAAGTTCTCCACATATTTATCAGTCTGTAAACCCACTTTCTATTGCCCTTAAATAATATCAATGCCTCCTATCTTTATTCTTAGTAAATATTCTTAAGCCTGAGAAAATATACCCCTGCAATCTCAACAGTCTCACCAAAACCTTTGCATTTCTCTTTAATTTTTCAATCCTAGTTTGCTGATCAAAAAAAAACTGTTTCAATAATGCTTTCTTTATCCATCCTTTCACTTGTGCAATTATGTCATCTGCATAAGGCATACATAGACAAATTTCTACATCTTTATACAATTTAAGAATCCCAGCTCTAACATTTCTCTAGTAGCAATTATAAAAATATTCATAACCGATACAAATACATACTTGAATACTTTGCTTGACACCTTTCTCTACCCTAGTCTCTTTACTGAGCCATCCATTAACTAATATTCTAACATAAGAATACAATGTTTATATTACCATTATAAATGTATCTCCTAATCCATACCATTTCAAGATTGCTAACATAATTTTATAAGCTACCATATATGCCTTTTTCACATCACAAATTGCTACTCTATCATTAACCCCACCTAGTAAATATTACCTATTCCTTCCTTTGAAATAACTAACAAATCTTTAGCATGACTACTGTCTATACTGTATACACCCTCACTTTTATATTTAATATTACCTTTTTAAATCGTTTTGTAGAAGTCTCAAAAATTTCTTATAATCTGTGTTATTCATAATATTGATAATAATAATCTTATTATTTTATTTCAACTTTTTATACAATTTACATCTTATCCCGTATGGATCAGGAGCATTCATTCTTCTAATATTTTGCTTTTCTTTGTTGTACTCATACAAATGTATGTATACAGATAGACAGATATTCCCTAGCAATGCCTTTTTTAATTATTTTAACTTTCCATTCAAACTGCCCCTTTTTGTATAATCCTTTAATATATTTCTTAATTTCATAATACCCCCATATCATAAAACATGTTTCTGTCTTCTTTAATCACAGGATTAATTTTGCCCTCCTCATACATTACTTTTACCACAGAAAAGGCAACACATATTCAAAGTTTCCATGTAAGAAATACCTTTGATTATACATCATTGCATTCTTTTCATACTTTCCAAAAAAAACATGCTTTTTTATTCTTCTTTTTCATTTTATTTTTCCTATTTAATTATCATGTTAGGAATCAACTCTTCATATTTTCCTTTTTAGTCTGCTCAGACTTGTTATCCAATTATATATATATATATATATATATATATATATATATATATATATATATATATATATGGATAACTTTCCTTGAAAGCAATCCAATAACTTTCAATTCCTTTATAAAAAGGTATACTAGGAACATGATCACTCCATCATATTTCTGCTGCCACCTTAAACTACTTTTTTATCCACCTCACCAAACAGTCTGTTATTTTCCTACCCTTTCTTCATATCCTTCCATATTCATTATTTTTGTCACAATAGCAACGTGGGCAGTAAACCCTATTTTCATATGCCATGTGCCTCATCTCTTTCAAACCTTCAGAAAGTAATACATAATCATTCCTGTTTTGATTCTTCCTTCTTTATAAGTATAATCTCTCATTTTCAAATCTGTAATAATCCAAATTTCATCACCTTTCTATATATTTGAACATCTTTATTTTCAATTTTTTTTATTAAATTACAATTAAAATCCTCTACCATTTTAATATTTGAATTTGGAATAGTATATTTCTTTACCACTTCAGTCAGTATTGACTTTCATTTGTGTAGAGGCATATTTTATAATCTCCATACTTGAGTGCCATTTCTTATATCACATATAATGCAACTTCCTGGTTTTACTACAGTAAAAACAATAATCTTCATTTCAAGTTTTGTTATCATTACAGCCACATCCAAACACAAATCTTTATCAAAATTCCATAACCTTTCTCTTACCCAAACCACCTATGCCTGCTTTCTCTGAATTTGACGTATACATCTTATTTCCAAAAACTATATTACATCACACTTTTTTACTTTCCATCAAAAATAATGTTTAATCTACACTTTTCATTTAAAATACTGTTAGCATTTACAGACACAACCACAGGTTCATATGTAAATGCTAGGCTAACTACCCTGAATGAACATTTTAAGCCTATCCAATAACACAAGATCAGAATCAAATCCTGTACCTTGTGTCAATTAGGTGACGACTTTAACCATTTCACCAAATCCACTCAACCCTAAAACTATCCATTTCATTTCACTGCAGTTTTTAGTTGCAGCTACTACTGAACATTAGAAATATATCTCACACTAAGAGCTAAAAAAAGCATCAAAACAAACCTTACTAAAATCTTGGGCCTGTACATGCCAAAGCCCTAACTCAACTACTGCCTTTCACTCCTCTTACCCTTGTACTTAATTTTAGTCTACTAACTACCCTTACTATTCCACTTGTCTTAACTCTTCTTATTTACTCCATAGCTAGTGTTCTGGACTTCTCTATACTTATTCTCATCCACACTCTCTTTTTGTATCTACCATTAATTGCTTCTAGTCTCTTCCTCTCTGACCACAGATGTACCACCACAGATTGCACTGCATATGTCTTATGTCTTTGTCAGTTACTTAATCTAATTATAAGTAAGACTCTCATGTATTTAAATACCTCTTGATATTACTGTTATCTAGTGTTTGTAATTATTTTTCTGTGCAGGGCTTTTCCTCTTGGCCCCCAATGAAAATGGCTTAGTCACTCAGTCAAACATACCCAGTTAACAAATGTCAAAATACATTAATAAATAAATAAACTTAACTTTCCTTTTTCTCATCCTTTTACTTTTTCTGTACCCTCCTGTTCATCACATTCATCTTCATGATTTAATTTTCAAATTTATTTTGTACATTTACAGTATACCCAACTTTGTCACCTATATTTTTCCATAATTTATTCAAATTCATCATTAGACATAATTACACTCCCTTTTATTTCACTTTTTGATATTATATCATCACTTTTTCACCATGTAAATCAGGCTCATTATTCTGTATCATTTCATAATAAAACCAAAAATGATTCCTACTGACACACATTTCACAATTCTTTACCCCGTGTTCCTTTTCCCCACATTGATATCACTGCCTTGCAGCACATTACCACACTGCACTGAAAACATGTTTTAGTCTGCCCTAATATCTTAACATTCTCCTTTGTCCCATTTAGAGTCACAAAACTAGGCAAACACACTACATTTCCTGTTTCAAATAATGTTTTAAATCACTCCTTTCAAAGGTCTTGAATGTTCACCAAAATCATCAGTTTCTATCTAAATAAATAACTTCACATCTTCTGGAATTAAACTTAAAGCTCAAATCACATGTTCCCACACTAAATATCTATCTCAACTTTCCCCATTTTAGTATCTATTCTTTGTTTTCTTTTGACCCTGTTAGCAACAACTGTCACATAACACAAAATACTTTGCACAGTTACCTTATTATAGTCATTTTTTCAGTTACCCCATCTTATTACCATATCTACCTGTGAGTTAACTTCAGTGACTTCCTCAACCAATCACTGTGCCATCCAAGAGATACCCATGAACAATCTCTGACCATTCAACAGCTGTTAGATCTTCATGTTCACTTTATTAATCATTGAACAAAGGGCCTACATTTCCAGACATCCTTTCTGAATTTGTGTGATGATCAGGCATGTTAATCTATTGCCTGTACTGTTTGCATCCATTTTAGTTCAAAAATATTTACTTCACAGCTCATCTCAACTTCTCTCTCCAAATACATTCCTTGCTGCAACAAGAGCAGTTCCCTATTATTTTAGCAAATGCAATGAATTATGAACACTGTTTAGTTCAATGTCTTTACACAAAATGACAAAATACCTAAAGCGTGGAACAGCAATTTTTTTTCCCTAGGGAAAAAAATCACTGGGCCGTTTTTGGGACTTTACCAAAAAATAGAGCACAATGTTGTGGGTCCACGAATGATTTATTTTAAAAAACATATCCACAAACGTAATAAAACATAGTTAAAATCCACAATGGTTAAGCGCTTTCATCATATAGTTTGACTTCCTCAGAACAAAATGCCAAGTAAAATCCAAAGTTAAATACATGAATTACAGATATTCACTCGGGAAGTCCAAATAAGGGTATGAGAACAAACAATAAATGAATCCAACGATGTAGTAGAGATAAAAGACAGTGTGAGCACACAGTAGTAAAATCCAAGTAGTTTAATAGTAACGCTTATATCATCCAAGGAAGTACGTTTTCGAGTATCTTCATCAGAAATAACAAACACCAATACTTTGAATAGTACACTGCTTATATACATTACTAATAGATTGAATAATAGAATAATAGAATAATTGATTACATTT
This sequence comes from Protopterus annectens, assembly GCF_019279795.1. Taxonomy (NCBI): domain Eukaryota; kingdom Metazoa; phylum Chordata; order Ceratodontiformes; family Protopteridae; genus Protopterus; species Protopterus annectens. The sequence goes on along the minus strand of NC_056739.1, from coordinate 1,907,150,582 downwards.
TTGAAAAAAACCCTTGCAATTAAAAGATGTATTTATTTTATTCTCATTTAATATATAATCAAAATAAAAAATCCCCAAGCATTGTATAAATATTCTAATAGGACCTCAAGTTTAAAACATGTTCAATCAATAACATTGTAGAAGTTTTGTCAGTATATAAAAAATATAGTATTGAAAAATTAAAAAATAAAAAAATTAATTGGAATGGTGTTCTATCACCATCTGGTGGACAAACAGAAATTCACAACTTTGCAGCTCTTAACTTTAAAACTGGAACAATAGAAAGCATATAGTTCAGACCAGGTTCTTTGGTGGCATCCAAAATTATTTGCCAATACAATTCCCTATACTCCAGTCTAGTTTCCCACATGCCACCCCTGATTTCTTTGGGTACTACCTCCAGAACAAAGAAATGAAAAACTGAATTGGTACAAATTTGAGAGTGACGGAACAATGCATTATTTAAATTGCCTTTTTTCATTTCATAGTAGTGCTCATAAATTCTGGACTTTAATTTCCTTTCGGTTTTCCCTACATAAAAAGAAAAACAGGAGTGGCATGTGGCAATATATACAACACCCTGTGTGTTACAGTTCGCAAATCTAGAACTTGAAATGGTTCTATTTCTACTGGGAATAGAAAGTTTTTGGGATCCCATATTTTAAACTTGAGGTCCTATTAGAATATTTATACAATGCTTGGGGATTTTTTATTTTGATTATATATTAAATGAGAATAAAATAAATACATCTTTTAATTGCAAGGGTTTTTTTCAAAAATGTAATCAATTATTTTATTATTCTATTATTCAATCTATTAGTAATGTATATAAGCAGTGTACTATTCAAATCATTGGTGTTTGTTATTTCTGACGAAGATACTCGAAAACGTACTTCCTTAGATATAAGCGTTACTATTAAACTACTTGGATTTTACTACTGTGTGTTCACGCTGTCTTTTATCTCTACTACATCGTTGGATTCATTTATTGTTTGTTCTCATACCCTTATTTGGACTTCCCGAGTGAATATCTGTGGTTCAGGTACTGTTGCTCACTCGTTCCATCTCCTTTTTGTTTAAATACATGAATTCCCATTGCCACTTTAAGAACACCGATGATGTCATCACGACGGCGCAAATCCCATTGCCACTTTAAGAACACCGATGATGTCATCACTGTGGCGCAAATCCACCAAGAGGATTGACAAGGATGTTCTACTTGCCATTTTATTACGTTTGTTTTAAGTGTTTTTACAATAAATCATTCGTGGACCCACAATATTGTGGTCTATTTTTTGGTTTGGTTGGTTTCAGAGCACTTTACACCACTTTTTGGACTTCGTTTTTGGGACTTTGCCATTTCCTCCACTGTGGTGTGATCTCAGAGTTGGTATATTTAAGTAGGAGGGGTGTGGGGGGCAAAGCCTCTCCCTTTATTTTGTGTTTGTATTTTTTTTTTGTTTTATGGATCAGTGATTTTTTTTTTCCCCTCGGAAAAAAATCACTGATCCGTGTGTCCAACATTCTGGGTTTTTGGGGATTGTAGGTCAGTTATATAGCATTCACAATTCAGTGCATTTGCTTATATAATATAGACCCACAAAAGCCATGCACGGTCTTTCTCTCCTCTCCTCCTCCATTCCATTGTCTTCTTGTCTCAGCCCTCTTTTTACATGAGCAATTAAAAAAAAGAAACAGTACAGGAATTGTACTTAACCAATAACAACAAAAAAGTAGCAAATAGAACATGAATTAGTCATTGCATACAATAAACAACACAGGAAAGCAATTAACAAAATATAAAACTTTCAAATCTTCCATAGTATCACCCACTCTTTTGCCACACCATTATTTTAACTTCTCTTAAATGAATGCAGTATCCCAAAGCTTATTATGCAAGAGTTCACCACATCCTGATAACCACAACATCTATTACAATAACAACAACAGTATCAGTTTTTATCATGTTGCAATTTTAATTTGGGATTACAACATAAATATGCAATCACATTCAATGGAATTAGAGATAAAAAGCATATCACAAAACATCAGACATTCATACCAAAATAAGGCAACTCTAGAACAAGACAGAAAATCATGTTGTAGAGTTTCTTCAACTTGGGACAATGCACACAACCACTGAGCATGCATGTTATACTTTATTTGGGCTTTGACAAGTACTTTTTGCTACATCAACCTCTATAAAAAGTATTGTAACTCAGGCACATCTTGAAATCTCTTATGTCTATTTTGAATACTATAGTGAATAGCTGTATCTAACTGCAACCATGGTATATAATAATAATATTTTTTCATAAACCCTTCATACCAAAATTTTCTAAGTGATACCTCTAAATGAGACAACAGTTGCCAGTAAGAACATGTTGAAACATATTCATGCATGAGATAATGAGTTTCATACCTAAGTTTAACCTTAAGCAGGTTTTCCTTAAGTTGAACAATATTTATCTTAAGAACAACAACCCCGGTACAGTCTTTTGGGGTTTATACACTTCTAATAAAATCTCAAATATAAAAAAGCTAGAAAAACACTGGATTTATTAAAATTAGACCTCCATCCACAACTTTGCTATAAATGACATTACACTGAATAGGATTCAATCTTGAACCCCAGAAAAAGTAAACAAAATGTCTAATAAAAGTTTTTCTTTTCTAATAGGAAAGGGCAAAGCATTACCAAGAGAAACTAACTTTCAAAATCATTGTATTTAATACATACACTTTTTTTCTAAAAGTAATTTTAAAACAAGTCCAAAATTTCAATTGTTTTTGGGCCTGAAATAATATGTCATCCCATTGTCCTGTATCAATCAATCATTACTAAAATCTACCTCTATTTTTTTTATTGGGCATTACAAACTTAATTCGTTTGTATGCTTGTACTCCATCAAAAACCAGCGCATTTAGACAGGTTAAATGGTAAACCTAAAAAACTTAACAATTGTTGGACAACCAGAACAACCTCTGGGAACCAGTATTCAGACTTTATAACAATATTCAAGTCATCAGCATGAGACAAAAGTAAAGGAACAGTAATAGCAGGATACATTTTGTAGGCTGCTAATGGATAATCCTGACAGATTTCATATCCTACCACTTTCATAAGTAAACTAAAAAGGAGTCCACTAAGCAGACATCCTTGTTTAACTCCTTTTTAAAATAAAATATGTTTGCCCAAATACCCATTCAGCAAATGGCTTACCCAGTTTTCTGCATAAATAGTAAACAACTCATGTCATATCTGAAAACTAAAATTGCAACTCAGCAAAACATCCCAAAGACTGTTATGAAGTACTAAATCAAATGCTTTTAAAACATCACAGGAAATGTATAACCCAGACGATTCTTCAGATTTAACATAATCTAACAACTCCCTAATTAATCCAAATATACACTTAGTATATTTCTTATTAATACTATATACTCCCAATGAAATTTGAAGAAAGAAAAAAAAACTTTATGAAATCTATCACATCAGATTTTACACAAAAGCAGTCCGGACAAGCAACGTAAAGCCCCAAAAAATGTTAAAGTCCTTATTGTGAAGGCTGTTTGCAATACAAGCTGTAACACTGAAATTGAAATCCACTTGCACGTATAAAGCCACACTGAAGTCGGAAAAAACTTAAACCTTAACGCACTTTATTGTTAAAACAAGCGTTTTCGCTGTGGTTAAAACTACAGCTTCATCAGAGGCAAAAGTAAAATGCAGTGTCAGAGTCAAGTTTTTATGCAACACACCCACGCCTTAATTAGTAATGCAATCACAATGAAGGCGTGTTAGCAGCATTTCTTGCAAAAGTAAATTCAGGGAATGAAAGCTCTGTTTAGGAGCATTCTCAAAAGTATGTAGTTTCATACTTTTAAAACAGTTGGAAACCATAAAACATTGATGCATCAGCAGTTTGTTACATTCATACACCAAGCAAATGTGCATTAAAAGCATGAAAGTGTGTAAGAAATATATACACAATAAAAGCAGTCTAAAACAATGCATAACAGTTCTGCATAAAAAATGTTTATAGAAAAGTGTTTGTAAAAAAGTATCTAGTGAAATCACTTCCTGCAACTGCAGTTGGAAGCCTTGCTAAGTATAAATCTTAACAGTGGTGGAAAGTATATGTTACTACAAATTACTATTAAAGTAAAATAAAATGAAGTGAAAAGTGAAGTAAGACAAAGGTAAAGGAGTTATCTTTTATAGCTCCTCATTTTCAGGACACAAGCTATATTGCAATGTTCATTCAAACCTGGGTACGAAAATGAGTCTAGTAATATTTGCCATTCTAGCTCCTTATTCTCCAAAAGAGAGGTACTGGACCCCTCTTTCTGTTTTCTTGACCTGGTCAATTGCAATAAAATGAAAGCTATGTCCTTGATGTTTCATTACGTGTTTAGCTAAAGCGTTTTCTTTTTTCAGTTTCCTTATGGCATAATCATGTTGGTACAGCCTGTCCCGTAGTCTCCGGTCAGACTTGCCTATGTAAAATGCTTCACAGCAGTTACACTTAGCTAAATAGACTATGGATCTAGAATCACAGTTAAGCTTATGTGTAATGTGGTACTTTTTGTTGCGTATTACAAAGGAATTGGAAGCCTTCACAAGGTGGCAATAGTTACATGCCCCACACTGAAAACAGCCTTTTGTTCTAGTGATTAGCTCCGTCTGTTTACTTCTTTCTAGCAAAGTTTTCAAATTATTGCCTCTCCTATATGCTATCAGAGGTTTTGTGCCTAACTTGTCCATGAGTTCCTCATTATTTGTTATGTAATACCAATTTTTATAAAGTATTATTTGAATATTCCTCGAGTCAATACTGTAATTTGTGATGAAACTATTTACGAACGAGGTCCCTGTTATCTCAGTGTTGGAGGTTGCCCTAAGAAAGTGTATGTTCTCCCCAACCCTCGGATTAGCCTCTAAGTCTTCCTCTTGTCCACTGAAAATTTTGTGTGGAAGTAAGGGTAGAAATTGACCTTCCCTTCTTTTATTATTGACCTCATCCAGTATTTCTTCAAATAAAGTATTTGGGTATCCTCTGTTGGTGAACATTACTTGCAAGATTTTACATTCTTCTTGGAATAGTATCTCATTACTGCACATCCTGGCTGCTCAAATTAGCTGTCCCTTTATGATAGCCTTCTTTTGCTTGAATGGGTGGCAGATGTTGTAATGTAAAAAGGAGTTGCAGTAAGTTGGTTTTCTGTATATCTTTGAAGAATATTCACATTTGTTAACTTCTTTATACAAGTGAACATCAAGGAAGTCAATGCTAAGCTCTGAGAATTTAGATGTGAATTTTAAAAAGTCAGTTGTGTTATTAATAGAATAAACAAATTCATTTGCTAGTGTCTCATCGCCATCAAAAAGGATGAAAATATCATCCAGGTATCTTGTGTAGAACTTGATGCGGTTCATTGTGTTAACGTCCTTAAGAATGTTGTCAACCTCCCAGTAGGCCATAAATAGGTTAGCTACTGTAGCACCACATGGGGACCCCATAGCTTCACCTTGTTTCTGGAGATAATATTTCCCATTAAAGATGAAGAAGTTGGATGTAAGTATGATGTCTAAAAGTTGGGATACTAAATCAATTTCATTTTGGGTGCCCCAAATGATCTAACATCAGTGAAATCCATTCAATAGCCTCCAAGTGAGGTATAGACGTGTATAGATCTATGACGTCGATAGTGAGGAAGTTCAGTGAGTCGCTGTAATCAATTTCACTTATCTTTTTTTAAAAATGTCCACGAGTCCTTGCAAATGTGTGATATTTTCTTAATATATTTGCTCAGGATAATTTCTACAAGTTGGGCACTGGGGTATGTAAAAGAGACTCGGCTATCAATCAATGCCCGGATTGGTGGATTAACCAAGTTTTTATGAATTTTTGGTATACCAAAAATTACTGGTGTCCTAGGCATTGTGATGTCAATGTAATTGTAGGTGTCAATATCAATGCACCCACTAATAAATAGGTCCCTTAAAAAACCCCTAGTCCTAGAAATTGACATGTTCATCTCATTCAGTGACGATGAACTATAAGCTGGACTATCGAGCACAGTTTCCATTTTACTAATATATAGGAAGTTGTCAAAGATTACAAGCCCACCTCCTTTGTCAGATTTTACTACCCTGACCGGTGCTTTACATAAGTTTTCCAAGCCTTGTAGTTGTTCTTCTGTGATGTTATAGTCTAACCGGTCGTTTTTAGTGTGTGAAAAAGTAGCCATTTGTCTGAGGTCCAATTCACAAGTTTTTTCAAAAAGTGTTAAAATGTTGTGTAGTGGGGGGTTGTAAGTACTAGCTAATTTCAAGTTAGTATTCATGTTAGTAACATCATTGTTAAACATTACATGCAAGTTCAGTTTCCTGACAAAGCATTTCAAGTCAATCAACGTCTTAACAAGGTTACATTTAGTTGTAGGAAAAAAAGTGTTCCCGAATGCTAGTAGTTCTATCAGGGATGGAGGCACGTGAAAGCTAGAAAAATTATAGATTTTAAAGTCGCCTTTTTCATTCGTTAAGATACTTAAGTCACCTAACATGTTGTTGTTGGTGATAGGCGTTGAATTGGGAGTAGAGTCATCTGTTACTATCGTCTGGACCAGTTCTTGTTGTAGTAAGGGCACTGTTTCGGGTTCCCTAAAAAATGCCTTCCCTGATTTTCATACCTTTGTTGGTTGTGTTGTTGTCCACTTCTGGTGTTGTGCACTTTCACATAGTTGCCACGTGGAGGTGCAGCTGAGTTAAAGTTCGTTCCTGTTTCATCCCAGTCATCACCTCCACTTAGGTTTGGCTCATTGTTTTCATTCCCAGTTTCTATAATAGTACTGTCAACTTGAGTATTAGTTGAAGCCATTAGTTTAGGATAAGCTGTTCCATTAGAATAGCTCACCTTATCCCTTGCCAGTTTTTTATTTTTGTTCACTTTTAACTTATCCACTAAACTGTCAATACTGGAAAAGATACGAGAGTAATCGTATTTATATCTATCAAAGTGCAAGTTTTGTTTTAAGGAACTGTCCAGTTGGTTGACTTCTTCAATTAATCTCGTAATATGTGCGCTGTAATGTTTAGAGATCAATTCCATAAGCTCAATTCCTTGTTTGTCAAACAATGTCCTTAAGTCAGCACAAAAAACATTATTTTTAAAAATTCCAGTAGGGTTAAAAGAGGACTGCAAGCCTTTTGGAATGATTTTCTCTGAGATACATTGTTGAAAATAAACTGTCTCTAATTGAAGTTTTTTCAGCTTCAATAGTTTATTATCAAAGTCTTTTAGACTGTCTGTTATTGTGTTCTCACTCACCGTAGAGTTAGATAGCCCCATAGCCGGTTGTTCCAGAAGTGTACCAAACCTCAAGTTGTCTGTGTTTTGAATCCAAATCCCAAAGTTCGGAACACCAATAAGCCCTGGTGGCATTGGTAAAGAAACTCTGTTCCTTGATGTTGAAGGACTACCAGTTAGGATGTCCCTTAAGGAATGAACACCATTCGGTGGTTCAATAATGTCCTCATTACGGACAGGTTGACCTGGAGGTATGGAATCCAGGTTCAGCAAAGAATTAGTGTCAGAAGGAGTTCCCGTCACTCCTCTTTGTAATCCTCTAGCAGGTAAGGCTGGGTGTAGATGGTGTGATCCGGCGACTTGTTGTAGAGCTTTCATTCCCTGAATTTACTTTTGCAAGAAATGCTGCTAACACGCCTTCATTGTGATTGCATTACTAATTAAGGCGTGGGTGTGTTGCATAAAAACTTGACTCTGACACTGCATTTTACTTTTGCCTCTGATGAAGCTGTAGTTTTAACCACAGCGAAAACGCTTGTTTTAACAATAAAGTGCGTTAAGGTTTAAGTTTTTTCCGACTTCAGTGTGGCTTTATACGTGCAAGTGGATTTCAATTTCAGTGTTACAGCTTGTATTGCAAACAGCCTTCACAATAAGGACTTTAACATTTTTTTGGGCTTTACGGTGCTTGTCCGGACTGCTTTTGTGCATTTTACTGGTTTCCGTTTGTCTGCTTTAACATCAGATTTTACGAAAAGAATAGTGTTATCAGCATTTGTAAGCATGGTCAGCCTCCAATTATTATGTAAATCCTGCTTATCTTTTTATATTAAAATATTAAAATAAATCTTATAACACCTTCACAAAGTAATGAAGATTGTATGCCATTTCATAACTTCTCATTTAGTACTAGTAAAAAATCTATAGCTTTATAAAAATTTATATGGTAATCCATCAGGACATGGAGAGCTCTGACAATGAACATTTGCCAATATTTAATTTAATTCTGCAGAAGTGGTATATTTTTCTCTCACTTTATTCTCATCATCTATGAGTTTAGGAATATAGCAGATTTTATGCTGCACAGAAGAAGAAGAGGAACAAAATTCTATATTAAGTAATGCTCTACAACTGATAATAAATCCCATTTTGAATTTATAAGTCTCTTGAGCTGTCTTCAAGCTGCATATTTTATAATATTGATTTTTAACTTTTTTGTGCAATAATTATGGCACTTCCTGTTTCATGCCCTGCACTACATATTTTTGATTCCTTAAAAGAAGTTTAATTTTTTCCTTAGTCATTCCTGACCACAGTGACTCCAAATGATCCATAGCTGCCTGTATCAAAGTACTTTCAAAAGTGTCCAATAATTTCTGTATTGTAATTTATTTTTCTTCCATAATTCTTTCTCTACGGTATAATAAATAAGATAATGTTTTGCTTTTAAAACATTCTGCCATGCAGTCCACATAACAAAATAAAATCTCACATTGTCAGATGTCCCCAAACATAATTAGAAATCTGGCTTCAAAACTCAGAATGGGTAAACAATCCTGTCATTTTTTCAGTTCCTTTCCCACCAGTATACAGTCATTAGATTTTCAGTTCCTTTCCCTCCAGTATATAGTCATTAGACACACCTGCAGAAAAGGATAAAGCACTATGATCAGAAAAATCAACTTGTTTTAACTGTGTCAGTAGAAGTAAATCAGGCCTCAAAATAAGTAAAATAAGTTCTCTTTGAATGGAGGCCTGATAATACCTTGGTCCTAAATATGTCCCTAATATTAAACACCCTTTGCCACAAATATCACAAAAATGTTTAACATCATTAGGTACTTCCCTTTTATCCACCTGAATATGACAAATGAAATCATCAACTGACTAACAAATCCAACATAACTATGATAAAAGGTTGTAAAAATAATAATAATACCAAATCCTGCCTATCTTTAGAGATGTTGGGGGCAAATATAACAAGCAATTGAACAACAACAACTGCAAATTGAAAATCACATACAAAAAGCCTTCCTGGAACACCTACAACCAAATCTAAAACAGATATCTCACAACTAACACTGCCAGACCAGAAGAAGAATCAGGACCAAAAGACCATAAAACTTGTGCTTCTCACATAGATTTTACTTGTGCTCTTTGTTCCAGAAATAAAAACCTAATATTGTATAGGCAAATGATATAAACATCTAATGTGTTACCCAAATGCAAAACGATATCTCCACATTACTCATTTTAATACTGTTAGCATTTAAAATGAACAACAAAAAACATCCTTTTCCTTTTATGACAAGTTACTTTGCCCCTTGTCTCAACTTTCTTTCCTATAATCTCGTACCAATATATACTTTATCTTTTCCTGCATCATCCAGAACATATATTTCCTCACTAGCCACCCCCCCTTCAACCATCTTTGTCAACTGATCATACTTTGCTATGGGGTTCATGGTCTTCTATTTCAACTTATTTATTTTCTTTAGAGAGTGCCAAATTGTCATTTCTATGGGCTTCATACAGAATGTCTGGGACTGCCAAAGCCTAATTTATTTCTTTAAACTGTGTCAATTAAACTACAAATATCCTGGAAGACAACACTTTGAAATATATCATGATCCAAAGTTCCACATTGACTACACCTTCATTTAGGGTAAGTCTGAAAAAAAATTATCAGATGAACCAGAAAAAGAAAATAAAACATGATTTTGTTTGATTGTTATACAAAATATACACTCTATGCCCTGACATGACAACAACACTGGGCATATGTTGCACTTGACCATTCTTTACTTTTAATGTTCCCCAAATTTCCTCAGGCCCCATTTCAAACATGTCTATTATCCAAAACTGTGTTTATCTACATAACAGTCTGACTTTAAGCATACAATCAGTAACAACAGCAGTTCTAAACTGTACAGTAAACTTTTTCTTAACTGTCATCTGAACAACATAAAAAGAATATCAAGAACATGGTAAACATATTTGATTTCTTGAATATTCCTGAAGAAATCTTTTTGCTACAAACATCAATTTAAATGTAACATAACAAAATTATTATTTACCAACAGGAATAAAGGCATGACCATTAGTTGGGCCAAAACCTAATGGAATAACCACATTATCCCAAATGTCATATATCTCTTGGTGAATCAGATTTTGAGGAAATGTGAATAACAGGTAAAGTTAATTAAACAGTCAACAATTTTTTTTGAGTCACCACAACATACAAGAGATATTTCTTCAGTGAAGTGACCTCTACTTGTGTACCATCAGTCAGAGTGTGCTACTAGCAAAACTATCGATCCACAGACAAAGAGCCTTTATTTGTTGACATCAAATTCTGTTCAGCAGTTTCTTCATTTAACCTATCTGGAAGTAAGCAATTATCAAAGATATGACTCCATGACAATACTCAGGAATCATTTGGTTCATCTTCATTACTCATTTCTGTCATTTTGCCAACCAGTAAGCCAGCTTCCTGCAAAACAATTACATTTACACCATAGTTTTTTTCCACAGCACTGGCAAGGTTACATCAAAAGCTTACCATCTCACAACCACTGTATAGCTTGTCATGTCACTTCCATCAATCAAAAAAAGTAGGAGAAGTTCCACAATGCCACAGCCAAATTTCTCCTAGTAGTATAAATACCTCCTCAGGTCTCCCCCAGAAGAGATCAGTAGCCTTGTGGGATTATCCATGTCAACAAAGGATTAAGTCAAGGCTGCTTATTTTTGCACAAATGTATTTCACAAAATATCTCTAGGTGTTTATTCTGTGGAATAGTGTCTAAGCCAAGGAAGCTAAACATATCATTTTATTTTATTGTATGTTTGCTTTCAAAATCAGTGTATTACTGTAATAGTTTCACAGCATACCTATTATTGTTATGAGATCTGGTGGACTGAAAATGCTTATTATGTTCATATCAAAGCAGACATACACATAGTCCTTTTTCCTCACAGGAACAGTTTCCTTACCTCTACACCAAAAAGCTTAACAGAAGTGTGACTGACAAGCAAATGTACAAATATGTTATCCAATTTTTTTTTTTCTAAAATTTCATCTGGTTTCAGTGATGCAGCTTTGCATAGAAAGCACCCTTCACATATCTTACACAGCTATTTGAGTTTGCAGAGAGTACTGCTTTCAGCTTCTGTGATGTGAGGTATTTGATTTCTTATCAGGGAGAGAATGCAACGCACACACATATCTATGCTGAACTGGAATTTACAGGTGTAAGTAAACATCAGATTGCTTAAATTATCATAGCTCATATCACAATAGCTCAAGCATAACAGATTATGTTTGCTGTCAGTTACTTACATCATAGTTACTGGATTCATGTATGAAGAAAATAGTACTGCTTATATGCTAATATATTTGAAGGTCTGATCTTGCAGATTCCAGAGTGAGATAAGTTTTTAAATGTCAGTAATAACTCTACATCCTATTGCAATCTCAGAGTGAAAATAACAAAGTAAGTCTGATATCGGTGATTAATCTGCTCAGATAAGCGGTGTGAAAAAGCTTATCTCATGCACTTCCTTTGCTCTAATTATGACGAGTTTGAGTTCTTGTTACTTACATGATTAATCAGATGTGTTTTCTTGTATATTTAAATGAGTATGGGAGATTTGTTATACATTTGGATGAACTCAACTGTTTACTTTGGAAGTGGATAAAAGCTTTCACAATATTGAGGCTCACATTATTTTGATGTTTATTTTTCATCTGTCATTCTATGATTTTAACAACACTGCTAGTTTGGTCTTGAACTTGGTTTATTTGTTTACTGGAATTTGCTACTAGTATGAATTAGCTGATTATCAGAAATTTACCTTTATTTTTGTTGCACATTGCTATGAGGTTTCTCTGCAGTTTACTTATACAATTAGGTAGGGCAGCTGACATTGTGACTAGTAGCACTACCAGTAATGATATTAATGTTGGAACTACAAGTAAAATGTTGGTGGACATTTTAGCAAATATAACAGTACCTTAGACATTGCAAACTAATTCTACACAGGTTTCACAGATGACAGCAGGGGTTAGATGGGTGGCCTAATGGTTAATGTGTTTGCCTTGCAAACACAAGATGCAGGGTTTGAGTTTCACAAGGGATAATTAGCTAGGCTAAAAATGACTTGCAAGGTCAGTTAGCTTAGTACTAATCTATGAACCTATAAAAGACTAAATTGATTTTTTAGAATTCCCAAGTCTGTTTTCTTCAGACTCTTATAAAACTTCTTGTAACATGGACATTAAGTCATTCACTAACAAGTTTGAGAACGCTGTTTTGAAATACAGACTCCTTATGTGGGGCGTGTTATATTTTGTACAGTCAGTTAAACAGAAAGCAGTTATGAAAGGTATTAGCATTAAGGAATACCCTAACAACATAACTACTGTATCCTTAACTGACAGATTTTTTGTAATAAAATGGGCTTAAAACTTATGTCCATATTATTATGATACAATGAGACAAACCTTTGACTGTAGAAAGGAAGCTGACAAGCTGTATGATGGCATTTAGAAGTATCTGCATTTTCTATCTTAAAAATGTATGCAAGGTTATATTTTAAAATAGATGGGTATGAAATTACTGCAAAATAGAAGAAAAAGAAAAAGTTATAGTAGGACAAAGACAACACCCAACAATTATGATTATTTGTTGAAAACCTTCATTTTCTTCCAGTCACAAAAATGATGCTGGAAATTTTCCAGTTAATCAAATTAAAGCATCTAATGATTCTTTTTAGTTCTACTATTTTATCAGAGAGACTACCCAGACACTCTCTGAAATTGGATGGGAGGGAAGAGAAGAGTCCTTCAACAGGTCTAAAACAGGTAATTATCCAATCAGATCAGGATGAGAGACTGTATGTAAAGTCCAGGAAAGAAAACATGACCCAAAAGGAATGGCATCCAACAAAGTTAAGGAAAGGAACAATGTCCACCAGTAGTTCATAGATTAGTACTAGACTAACTGCCCTTGCAAGCCAGTTTAAACCTAGCCAATCATCCCTTGTGAGATTCAAACCTGGTACTTTATATTTATAAAGTAAACACCTTAACCACTAGGCCATCATCCCAACCCTGACTGTTGACTGTTTCTAACTATAAGTTCCTTATTAGTTTGGAAACACCTCGGAACCACCAATGAGCGACTCAAACAAAAATAAACACCGCAGATTCAAGATGTAAAGTTTAATCCACAAAAAACGCCAGTATAATTACTCGAAAGTAAATGCAATCAAACAGAATACAATATGATTGCTGACAATAGCACCTCAAGTTCCATACACACAGGAATATATTAACAGCAGTTGTTTAGCGCTTTCAACCATTTAACAGTTGGTCTTCTTCAGAACTGCGTAATGAAGCGTTCTGGCTGTTTAAATTAACTTTTAGGCGCCAAAATTTTTTTAAAAAAACTGTTCTAACTTAAAGGTATATTGCACATCTATATAAAATAAAAATACAACTAATTTTTAAATATTAATAAAACAATAATAGATATTTCCAATTGTTTTGCATTCCTATCAACTAAAAGTAGGTGATTTCTATTTTAAAAGATTTTTTAAAAAGGCTGTTATGCTATCTTAAAACAGAACTATCTACTAAAGCCTGATTGACAAATTCATAGGCAATAATAATAGATATTGTATATACAATACATAATACTTTACTCTAAAAAATACACAATAAGATTTATAAATTCATCACTTGTATAAATATATTCCAAATTGAGTACTAACTCATTATATAATACTAATAACTTATATGTACATTTTATGAGAATAATTATTTAATAATTATTATGTGAATCTATAATACTGATATACTGATTGATGTAAGGATATGTAATAATAAATATGCAATAGTTCAAAATATATAATCACAAATACAAAATATATACAATATAATATAATACTGTTATCATATCTTGGTCTGAACTTCCTAAATTAATATTATTTGTCCCAATAAATTTGCTTATATTAATAAGCTTTTAATGGATATGTTGTCATTTAGACCCGGTGGATAAGTTGCATCAGTATATAACTGCCACCATGTCTCTCTAAAAGCTATTAATTCCTTAGCATCACCTCCCAGGGGGTTATTAGGAATTTCTTCCATTATTGTGAATTTAAAAGTGTGTTCAACACCCATGGATTGAACGTGTCTGTATAGCGTTGGTAACATCCTTCTTCCTAATACAGTATAAATGATCATATATCGTTTTTTAGACTACGTTCAGTCCTCCCCACATAGAACGCATCACATAATTCACATATAGCTAAGTAAATGACATTCTTGGTATTACAGTTTCCATTCTTACAGATAATAGTACTTCTGTGTCCATTCTTTAACACAATCTTACGACCATTATATATGTAATTGCAATAATTACAAGCCCCACACTTTCTACTACATTGTTCAGAACTACGTTGCTTATTAACTCCTGGGTGATGTTCTAATAATTTTTTCATATTCATACCCATTCTATATATAAAATTAGGTTTGTGACCTAATATACTGAACAAATTTTGATCACTACTTATTACATACCAAAATTTACAAATAATTTGTTGAATTTTCTCAGTACCCATATTATATGGTAAAATACATGCCCTAAGATAACTCGGTCCCACACCATTGTTGTTCAAATTGGGGTGAATTTGTATATCTCCTGAACCCAATAGAGGTTTAAATCTAGTACCCCAATGTTCTAGTATATATGTCACAGTCTCTGTCATCTTTCCATTTGGGTAACCCGTTCTAGAAAGTAATTTTGTATTAGTGCCAATTCATTTTTCAAATCCATATATTCAGATACCATTCTTGGCTCTAATACACTGGCCTTTAAACACATTGTCCTTAACCTTTAAAGGGTGACAACTTGTGTAATCCAAGTAATTATTGGAGAAAGTGGCCTTCCTATAGATTTTAGATATCATTTTCCCCTCCTCATGTATTACCAAAGTGTCCAAATATGGTAATCCTCTGGAATCTATTGCATACGTAAATTTAAGGTACTCACTGCTATTCTGTATATATTCTATGAAAATTAGCAAATCCTCTTCACTACCTTTCCATAATAGGTACAAATCATCCAGAAATCTGGAGTAATATGTAACATTAGTAAAGGATGGATGTTTAAATAATATTTCATCCTCCCAATTAAGCATGACTAGGTTGGCATATATTGGAAGCTGCCCCATAGCCACTCCCCTAGTCTGCTTAAATAACTCACCCTCAAAATAAATATAATTATTTTCCAAAACTAATGACATCATTTCTGTTAATAGGCAAATAGTGTCCCATTCCAAGTCTGTGTGTCTTTTTAAACTGTTGGAAAATGCTTCCAAGCCTTCTTGTTTAGGAATACACGAAAATAAATCAATCACATCTATAGTGACAATATACTTAGGATGTGTATTTTCTATATTAGAGACTGGATACTTGGAAAGGAAACACCACGAGTCCTTCACCATATGTGGAATAAAGGTGTATATATTCTTCAGAATTGTATCTATAAATTTCCCCATCTTAAAAGTTTTCGAATAACTACCCGATACTATAGGTCTCAAGGGGGGATTATTAATATTTTTATGAATCTTCGGGATGCCCACCATAGTAGTGAGAATAGCAGTGAGTACCTTAAATTTACGTATGCAATAGATTCCAGAGGATTACCATATTTGGACACTTTGGTAATACATGAGGAGGGGAAAATGATATCTAAAATCTATAGGAAGGCCACTTTCTCCAATAATTACTTGGATTACACAAGTTGTCACCCTTTAAAGGTTAAGGACAATGTGTTTAAAGGCCAGTGTATTAGAGCCGCAAGAATGGTATCTGAATATATGGATTTGAAAAATGAATTGGCACTAATACAAAATTACTTTCTAGAACGGGGTTACCCAAATGGAAAGATGACAGAGACTGTGACATATATACTAGAACATTGGGGTACTAGATTTAAACCTCTATTGGGTTCAGGAGATATACAAATTCACCCCAATTTGAACAACAATGGTGTGGGACCGAGTTATCTTAGGGCATGTATTTTACCATATAATATGGGTACTGAGAAAATTCAACAAATTATTTGTAAATTTTGGTATGTAATAAGTAGTGATCAAAATTTGTTCAGTATATTAGGTCACAAACCTAATTTTGTATATAGAATGGGTATGAATATGAAAAAATTATTAGAACATCACCCAGGAGTTAATAAGCAACGTAGTTCTGAACAAGGTAGTAGAAAGTGTGGGGCTTGTAATTATTGCAATTACATATATAATGGTCGTAAGATTGTGTTAAAGAATGGACAAGGAAGTACTATTATCTGTAAGAATGGAAACTGTAATACCAAGAATGTCATTTACTTAGCTATATGTGAATTATGTGATGCGTTCTATGTGGGGAGGACTGAACGTAGTCTAAAAAAACGTATATATGATCATTTATACTGTATTAGGAAGAAGGATGTTACCAACGCCTTATACAGACACGTTCAATCCATGGGTGTTGAACACACTTTTAAATTCACAATAATGGAAGAAATTCCTAATAACCCCCTGGGAGGTGATGCTAAGGAATTAATAGCTTTTAGAGAGACATGGTGGCAGTTATATACTGATGCAACTTATCCACCGGGTCTAAATGACAACATATCCATTAAAAGCTTATTAATATAAGCAAATTTATTGGGACAAATAATATTAATTTAGGAAGTTCAGACCAAGATATGATAACAGTATATTATATTGTATATATTTTGTATTTGTGATTATATATTTTGAACTATTGCATATTTATTATTACATATCCTTACATCAATCAGTATATCAGTATTATAGATTCACATAATAATTATTAAATAATTATTCTCATAAAATGTACATATAAGTTATTAGTATTATATAATGAGTTAGTACTCAATTTGGAATATATTTATACAAGTGATGAATTTATAAATCTTATTGTGTATTTTTTAGAGTAAAGTATTATGTATTGTATATACAATATCTATTATTATTGCCTATGAATTTGTCAATCAGGCTTTAGTAGATAGTTCTGTTTCTTTAAGATAGCATAACAGCCTTTTTAAAAAATCTTTTAAAATAGAAATCACGTACTTTTAGTTGATAGGAATGCAAAACAATTGGAAATATCTATTATTGTTTTATTAATATTTAAAAATTAGTTGTATTTTTATTTTATATAGATGTGCAATATACCTTTAAGTTAGAACAGTTTTTTAAAAGTTAATTTAAACAGCCAGAACGCTTCATTACGCAGTTCTGAAGAAGACCAACTGTTAAATGGTAAACAACTGCTGTTAATATATTCCTGTGTGTATGGAACTTGAGGTGCTATTGTCAGCAATCATATTGTATTCTGTTTGATTGCATTGTAATTATACTTTTTTTGTAGGATTAAACTTACATCTTGAATCTGCGGTGTTTATTTTGGTTGAGTCCATTGGTGGTTCCAAGGTGTTTCAGGTGGTTTGCACTTCCAGTCCTGATTTTCAGATGTCGTCCTTCTTAATGCCAATAACACATGCAGTAATACTCATCCAGTTTCGGGTGAGCAACAAGGTTTATCAACGGATAAAGCACCAGCACACAAAGGAAATATGGAAGCGTTCAATAACGAACTAACGGAATTAAGAGGTGAGGTTAAGCATTTGACCGCACTAGTTACGAAATTACTTAAAGGGGTTTCTGATACTACTCCAATTGTTTTGCAAGAGCCTACTAAGAACAAACAAAAACTGATAACTGAATATAAATTGACAACTGGTAATAAATGGGGTCGTAGTAATATTGATTCTAGTGTATCTAACCTTCATGGCAGTTTAAAGCAGACACAAATGCCAAGCTAAACATGCAACGCGATCTTGAATCGAATGAATGCAATGACTATTCTGCTTATATTGTAGACCGGGCTGTTAACCACTCGGATGGCAGTATTGACATACCTAATGGACAGAGGTCAAGACACAACAGCCCTACACAAAGACTGGACATAACTACACCATTATCAAGTAGCAATATAAATATATCTGACTTGACTTTTGATTTTTCTTTGTATGATTACGATATGGAATGTAAGAGGATAGGTACCAAACCGAAAAGAATGGCACCTACCAAAACTTACTCTAATGTTACGGCTAAAGCTGCTTCTAAAGTACCGAAACCTGACCAGCAACATTCATTAGACAGGGCTGACAATGGACTCACAGAATGTTCTGATAATCTAGACTTGTTTAACAAATTTTTATCTTTTGATTTCAATGTAGATAGTGTTAATGCTTCTGACAATGTTCATTTTTCACAAGAAGGTAACAATAATAAGCGTAATACAACAGTTAGTTTGAAGTCCTTGATTTATACCCTTGGGAAGAAATTAAAAACTATCAATGGACTTAAAGTGGACAATATGTTTTTACAGAAATGTTTAGATTACAAGATTGTATCGAAAGGACTTAGATTTTTTAAGTTACCGCTTGGTATAGACTTGACCAATTCTAGTATGACAGAGTTTAATAACTTTTTTGATGAATGTGGGTTTAACTACATAAATATTTTAATGAAATATCATGATGAAAGACTGAGTAAGATTATTCAGGAGGTTGAGGTGCTAAATACACAAATAATAAATGATTTACTGTTTAAGGATTGGGAAAGATTGTACAACAAGCAATATTATGAGGCTAAACAATGGGCCGAAAATTTATGTAAGAGGAAACTTAACAAAATTAAAAGGGACATTGAGATATACAATAAACAACAAGTCTATGTGTGGCCAAAGAAACAGAATTATTCTACTGGTCAGAATTATGCTGCAGGACAGGGCTTTCAGGGACATAATGGTGAATACAAGGAAAAAGTAATGGGGACTACTCCATATGTACATGTAGAATATTATGATAAACAGAATTATTTGGATTTTCGGATGTACAAAGAGGGCAATCATCCGCCTTATCAGAAGAGAGGTCCGAATACTTATGTCAAGGGGAAACAGCAAGGGGGTCCACTTCACCGACCATATTAGCTACAAAATTGAATTTATCGAAAACATTTATTACATATACTGATTCAATAGACAACAATAAATATGAGATAACCGATAATGACAAAGATCAGGAAATGGTTGTCGAAGGGAAAGTTGTCACATATCGACATTTTAATATTTATAATTATACGGATTTACCAATCAATAAAACATATTTTAATTTGTTTGAGAAGGGTTTGAAATTCATACCAAATCCTAAATTTTCTTTAACAGATGTACTGATTGATTTTAAAAAATATATCAGGAACATTAATTTAGAAATATTCTTTAAAGACAAGAACATTAAGGGTGTGAACAATATTGAAGGTAAAGTAAGCGATAGTCACAAATTGTCCATTAAGAGTAAATTTACACCCTTGAATCACCCTACTATTGATACTTTCGATAAGATTGTCACTAGAGAGATATACAGTGAGTATAAACAATTTAAAACATTAAAAGAGTTTACTAACTTGAATGTGGAAGAAAAAGGGCTTCTCCAATCTTTGAGAAAAAACAATTCTATTAGGCTTATGAAACCAGACAAAGGGGGAGGTATTGCCTTATATGACAATATGATTTATTTACAGAAAATTTATGATATCTTACACAATACGGGAAATTATGAAACCATCTCTAGGAATGAATTACATATTGCCTACCGTAGAATTGATTCTTATATCGAAGAATACCTATTGGATGCAAGAATTACTAATGAGATATACAAATATATTAAAGTTGTATACCCCAAGCTGGCTACTATGGTGGGCATCCCGAAGATTCATAAAAATATTAATAATCCCCCCTTGAGACCTATAGTATCGGGTAGTTATTCGAAAACTTTTAAGATGGGGAAATTTATAGATACAATTCTGAAGAATATATACACCTTTATTCCACATATGGTGAAGGACTCGTGGTGTTTCCTTTCCAAGTATCCAATCTCTAATATAGAAAATACACATCCCAAGTATATTGTCACTATAGATGTGATTAATTTATTTTCGTGTATTCCTAAACAAGAAGGCTTGGAAGCATTTTCCAACAGTTTAAAAAGACACACAGACTTGGAATGGGACACTATTTGCCTATTAACAGAAATGATGTCATTAGTTTTGGAAAATAATTATATTTATTTTGAGGGTGAGTTATTTAAGCAGACTAGGGGAGTGGCTATGGGGGCAGCTTGCGCCCCAATATATGCCAACCTAGTCATGCTTAATTGGGAGGATGAAATATTATTTAAACATCCATCCTTTACTAATGTTACATATTACTCCAGATTTCTGGATGATTTGTACCTATTATGGAAAGGTAGTGAAGAGGATTTGCTAATTTTCATAGAATATATACAGAATAGCAGTGAGTACCTTAAATTTACGTATGCAATAGATTCCAGAGGATTACCATATTTGGACACTTTGGTAATACATGAGGAGGGGAAAATGATATCTAAAATCTATAGGAAGGCCACTTTCTCCAATAATTACTTGGATTACACAAGTTGTCACCCTTTAAAGGTTAAGGACAATGTGTTTAAAGGCCAGTGTATTAGAGCCGCAAGAATGGTATCTGAATATATGGATTTGAAAAATGAATTGGTACTAATACAAAATTACTTTCTAGAACGGGGTTACCCAAATGGAAAGATGACAGAGACTGTGACATATATACTAGAACATTGGGGTACTAGATTTAAACCTCTATTGGGTTCAGGAGATATACAAATTCACCCCAATTTGAACAACAATGGTGTGGGACCGAGTTATCTTAGGGCATGTATTTTACCACATAATATGGGTACTGAGAAAATTCAACAAATTATTTGTAAATTTTGGTATGTAATAAGTAGTGATCAAAATTTGTTCAGTATATTAGGTCACAAACCTAATTTTGTATATAGAATGGGTATGAATATGAAAAAATTATTAGAACATCACCCAGGAGTTAATAAGTTCTGAACAAGGTAGTAGAAAGTGTGGGGCTTGTAATTATTGCAATTACATATATAATGGTCGTAAGATTGTGTTAAAGAATGGACACAGAAGTACTATTATCTGTAAGAATGGAAACTGTAATACCAAGAATGTCATTTACTTAGCTATATGTGAATTATGTGATGCGTTCTATGTGGGGAGGACTGAACGTAGTCTAAAAAAACGTATATATGATCATTTATACTGTATTAGGAAGAAGGATGTTACCAACGCCTTATACAGACACGTTCAATCCATGGGTGTTGAACACACTTTTAAATTCACAATAATGGAAGAAATTCCTAATAACCCCCTGGGAGGTGATGCTAAGGAATTAATAGCTTTTAGAGAGACATGGTGGCAGTTATATACTGATGCAACTTATCCACCGGGTCTAAATGACAACATATCCATTAAAAGCTTATTAATATAAGCAAATTTATTGGGACAAATAATATTAATTTAGGAAGTTCAGACCAAGATATGATAACAGTATTATATTATATTGTATATATTTTGTATTTGTGATTATATATTTTGAACTATTGCATATTTATTATTACATATCCTTACATCAATCAGTATATCAGTATTATAGATTCACATAATAATTATTAAATAATTATTCTCATAAAATGTACATATAAGTTATTAGTATTATATAATGAGTTAGTACTCAATTTGGAATATATTTATACAAGTGATGAATTTATAAATCTTATTGTGTATTTTTTAAAGTAAAGTATTATGTATTGTATATACAATATCTATTATTATTGCCTATGAATTTGTCAATCAGGCTTTAGTAGATAGTTCTGTTTTAAGATAACATAACAGCCTTTTTAAAAAATCTTTTAAAATATAAATCACGTACTTTTAGTTGATAGGAATGCAAAACAATTGGAAATATCTATTATTGTTTTATTAATATTTAAAAATTAGTTGTATTTTTATTTTATATAGATGTGCAATATACCTTTAAGTTAGAACAGTTTTTTAAAAAAAATTTTGGCGCCTAAAAGTTAATTTAAACAGCCAGAACGCTTCATTACGCAGTTCTGAAGAAGACCAACTGTTAAATGGTTGAAAGCGCTAAACAACTGCTGTTAATATATTCCTGTGTGTATGGAACTTGAGGTGCTATTGTCAGCAATCATATTGTATTCTGTTTGATTGCATTTACTTTCGAGTAATTATACTGGCGTTTTTTGTGGATTAAACTTTACATCTTGAATCTGCGGTGTTTATTTTGGTTCGAGTCGCTCATTGGTGGTTCCGAGGTGTTTCCAGGTGGTTTGCACTTCCAGTCCTGAATTCCTTATTAGTTTAACAAACCTAACATCCAGTCATGAAATTTTGATATGATTATCAAAACTTTTTTATTTTCCTTTTGCTCCCACTTTGACAGCACATGTTGTAAAAAGTGTAGGTCCACTGAAATTATTTCTAAGGGAGTTAAACTTGAAGTATTTACTAGGTGGCACATCTAAGCAGTTTTATAAGCAATATGCTGTTTTATGTAAGAAAAGTTGTCTTAGTATCACTTTCAACAGCACCTTAGTCATCTTTGAAAAGAGATTCTCGGGAATCATGACCTTCCTTTCTAAAATACCTAAACAATATTTCTATTATCTTACAAAACAAGAGGGAGAGAGAGTGAGAGAGAGAGAGAGAGAGAGAGATTTTGTTTGAGTTAAATGATAAGAACTTTAGATTTGTGAAACATGTTAAAGGTGTCACTTGGTAATAATGAAACAATAAAATACTTGTGTAGTATGAAATTGTCACTTGATGATACTGACAGCTGTATAAGGGTTTCCCCTCACTAAAATCAATAACGGATATAAATTGACAGTATTTTGTATGAACTGTTAATGTTGTTTCTTTCAGCTCAGCTTTTCCTGGCTAGGGGTCGCCACAGCAGAACTCCAGTCTGCTAATGATTGGCAGGAGATTTTTATGTACCGAGTTGCCAGCCCTGACACACAAACTTCAACAAAGGTACGCCCATTCGCGCATGTCTCCACACAGAAGACGCATTAGCTGAGAATTGAACAAGACAACTTCTTACTATGAGGCGACAATGCTACCGCAGCACCACCACCACAGTAGTTTTGTACGAACTGTTAATATGTGGCAGAATTAATGTGGATGTTTACAGTTTTTTTTTTTTTTTTGCATGTTGATAATTCTAGATTGGAGGTGCTTTTTGGCATCCACATGATACACAAGAATCCAGAAAAGCACTCATTGCAATAAAAAGCAAGTTGAAGGATATTATACATAATACTAAATTGAATATTAGAGACTTGTGGTATTTTTTTACTAAATTAAAAAATGCTACCCTGGATTGGCCTGATTTTATATGACCTAAAATCCTCTATATAACTGTATCACTTAGGAATTAAACATCATATGTTTTTAAGAGATCATTTAAATAAATGTTCTCCTCTATCTAAACCTGCCACTAACTTGATTTGTGAGTTATGAATCTGGTGCCATGTTGTAATGCTTTTTATCTGATGATTTAAATTCTAGACAAAAATAGTGGCAGCGGTAGCAGTTTTTGTACCACTTTTAGCCAGCGCAAACACACACACACACACACACAGACACACACACACACACGCGCACGCGCGCACACACACACACACACACACACACACACACACACACACACACACACACACACACACACACACACACACACACAGACAGATGTGTATATATATATATATATATATATATATATATATATATATATATATATATATATATATATATATATATATATATATATATATATATATATATATATATATATATATATATATATATATATATATACATACATACACAGAGAGAAAGAGAGTACTGAGGTTTTAAAAAATGTGTTTTTTCTGGTCAATGTATAAATTGTTTATTTTGTAAAAATGAAGGATGATAGAATGCATACAAAAAAAAGAAAGTAAAGATGTGAATACACAAGATTGGGTTGAGGAAATGGAAAGTTGAATTCACATGATAGATCTATCCCTATATCCACAAACCCTTTTTTTCAGTTTTGCACATGGGGTCAGCATGTCACTTTAACAGTGACAGTTATCTGGAGCCCATTCTCACATTGCCAAGTGGATGGCCCTGCTGCAGTTCTTCCATTCCATGCATATGCACTCATGCACTGACAACTATGGCCAACTTAGGGTGTGGTATCCATCTAGGAATCACACAGTGGAAAATCTAGCTTGGCTAGATTTTTCTTTTAGCTTTTACTGAATGGTTTATCTCTATGACCTTGCTACTCATTCCATTATGAAATTGTGGAATATTGTGGCGTAAAGATGATAATTCAAGGATATTTTTATA
This sequence comes from Protopterus annectens, assembly GCF_019279795.1. NCBI lineage: Eukaryota > Metazoa > Chordata > Ceratodontiformes > Protopteridae > Protopterus > Protopterus annectens. The sequence continues at coordinate 1,907,125,836 of NC_056739.1, read as the reverse complement.
AATTATAGCAATTCTACCTGCTTTTTGTTTCTCCTATCTAGTCTATAGACATTGTAGTGAGGGGTAGAAATTGTATATTTTTTCCATCATTTTAGTCATGTCTCCAGAGTTTAACTAAATAATCTTATCTTGATTTATGATTTACTTTGGAGTTGACTGGTAAGAGAAGTTTTATTTGATTTTTTATTTTATTTTTTACCACTGTTTTTCACTGTTTGTAAAAAGGGAAGGATAGCTTGTAGACAAGAAGATTTACTTTGATTTATATTTTGTTGTTTTGCCTTTCATTTTCATTGTTGGTTGTTAGAAAGAGATAGAATTTAGATAGGCATCCTATCATGGTTTGTGATTTATTGATCTTTAGTGTTAAAAAAAGAAGTGCAACTATGAAAATAGGAATTTCAGCTTTCATCTGAAATTCAGAACTTGCACAGTCAAAACAACAACTTTATTGTACTTACTTTAGTATATAGATGTATATTCCTTATGTGATATTTCTCATAGAATATGATTTTAGTTCTCTTTGAAATCTCAGGTTATTGATTTTGATTATTGTTTTCTTTTATAATTTTTATTAGTTTGAAGTGGAATATGGATTCCTTAAATTAGTATGCCATTACTGATTTGCTAAAGGACAAAGGGTCTATATCATATGAGCGAATTGCACAAATTGTGAACGCTCATAATATTGAACATTCTGGACCTTGAACTTCCTATTGTGGGGGCTGTGCCCCCACACTCCCCGCTAAATATATATTCCAACTCCGAGATCGCACTACAGTGAGGAAAAGGCAAATATCCTATTCCTCACTGAACCACAATCTCAGAAAAAGCACTTTGAGGTCTGGTATGTTCGATATTATGAGCATTCACAATTTGTGCGATTCGCTCATATGATATAGACACAGGAGAAATACCTTGTATACTGTAATAAAAGCTATGAAAATTTAAAGATAAAACCTGACAACACTGGTGATCTGTGCTCCTCATGTAAAAGTTGTATGATTTGCTTACAACTATTACAAATAAATCTAGACTTAATGACGATGATTGCATCTCTGCAATTGGCGAAAGAAACAAAAACATATGGTATGTAGCAAACCTGGACTCACCAAACAAACAGAAAAAAATAAGGCAAAGTAAGCTGGAACTACAAGCTGTAATAAAGTCCAAGTAGAATTTAATAAAATTCACGTTTATTGCAAGTAAAACTTTCTCATAAAATACACCATCAGGCAAAACAGTTAAAAGAAAAAAGGCAACAAATGTATATACTTAATGAAAACAGGTGATTTAAACCATTAATTTAATTAACTTAAAGTGACATTCATTTTACTTGATTCTGCAGCTCTTATAAAACAGATTTAATGCTAAAATCTTCATTAAGACCTGGGTATTGTTGTGCCCTAAATCTAATGATCCATTTATTTTCTCATTTTTCTGTTATATTTTTATCACTCCTCCCCTAATATATTCAAATATTTCATGCAAAATCATAAATTCAAATGAATGGGATAATACATGTTCATTTGAATTTATGATGTGTTCTTTATATGTTTAAATGATACATTGGTTTCTGCACATCTTTTTATATCAAATAGATGGTCGCATATTCTTCCTTTAAGCTTCCAAATAGGTTTACCTATATAGAAGGCATCGCATTTGGGACACTTTGCCATGTAAACAATATTTTTAGTATCACATGCACCATAGGCTTGAAGTATAAATTCCTTATTATTTATGGGAAGTAGTATTGTTTTCTTTGTGTATATATATATATATATATATCTACATGAGATCTGTACAGATGCTCGACTGCATCTTTTACCAAATCTCAATTTGGTGAGCATACTCGTGCAAAATTTCGTGTAAGTATGCTTGTTGTTCCAGTCGTACTACGGTGCGGTAAGGGAAAATTCCCTTTTCCCCACTCTAGTGTAACCTCGGAGTGAGAATATTAAAGTAGGGGGTGTGGGGGGTGCAGAAGGGCTTGCCCCCCTGTATTCAAGTAGATTTTGTCTTTTTTTTTTTTTTTAACATACTTTAATGAAAACACTTTTTGAAGAAAGCGCTTTCGTTAAAGTGTGTTCGGTGGTAATAGAGTTGGGTTTTTGATCTTTCGTTCAAAGGTATATATATATATATATATATATATATATATATATATATATATATATATATATTTACAATATATACATTTATTGCATTTATAAGTACCTTTTCTACTCAACTTGTTAATATTATTAGACTTTATTTGTTCTTTATAACATAGTTTACCCTTTAAAGTGGCAGAGCTTTTATATATAAAATATGGCCCTTTATTACTTACTTCATTTAATTATTATATTTGCAGTAATATTGTCCAGTATTTCTTTATAATATTCTTAATATTTGAAATATTCTTATTATAAATTAGTATGCATCTAGAATTATTTATATTTCTATTTTTTGTTGCGTTTAATTATATTATTGCCATTTTTTGAAAATATTAATTTAGTATCCGTTTGCCTTTTGTAAATTATTTCAGATTTTAACTGATTGAGTTTATAATGTTGGCATCCTCTTATGTTAAAATCTTGTATCATTTGTTTAGTTTATGATGACATGTTAACATCTTCAGGGGGATTCAATAAAGCATACATGATAATTATTACCATGTGTATATCACATTGTGATGCACACATGGGCATGAAAAGTTTTAGATTCAGTAAACTCTGTGTGGAGGTGCGCACTCATCCACAAATAATGAAACTTTCATGGCATGCAGATTACAGAATAAGTGGCTGAATTTTATGCTAATGAAGCAAACCAATAGAGTGGAATGATTCAATAACCTCTAAAACAACTGTGTGGATGAGCAGGAATATTGCAGGAGCTGCTGGAGGCAATATGGCCACCGAGAGATCCAGGAACAAGCTCCTGGGATGTGCATGAGAGCTCCTGCACAATTCCTGCACAGACACATCTCATGTATGTAAATTACCCCATTTGCAGGTGAAAAGCATGCAAATGAGGTGAATTTGCAATCCAGGAAGCTGGCAGCTGGCCGTACAGGACTACTGTAATCTGCAGAATTGTACTCGGTTAGTAACCGAATAAAATTCTGCAAACTACAAAACGGAGCCATGACAGCACCAAATAAAGGGTGCATATAATGTGTAAAGCATGCCAATGGCCAAATATATGGTCATTGGTATTGAAAACAGTTGCAAAAATAAAAAAAACAATTTTTTTTTTGCCGATTTCGGCCATTTAAGCATAGGACATCGGCGTGCTAGCCAAAATAACAATTTTGTCATTATACTCAATGGCAGGCAGAAGACAACATGGCCAGTGAAAAGTGGTTGCTAAGGGGGAAGGCTCAGTGTCAGACTTGTAACTAAGCATTAGCAGGTAATACTATGCAAATGAGGGGAATGATACTGAATCCCAGATTCCCCCTTATGGCTAGCCTGCACCCAACCATGTAGGTGCAAGAAGACCATGGTGCAACCCTAAGAGCTAGCTGACATCATAGAGGAATGTGTAAGGCATGATGTAAGCTTATTGGAGCCCTGCGGCTCGGGTTTGCCCTTAGCTTAGCAGAGCTAAGCAAGGGGGGTGTGTCTGAAGCTGCCAAGCACTCTTTACATTGCCTAAGTGGGTGTGCATGCTGTGCATTGTGATTTAAAAGGAAAAAAAGTAAACCAGGAAAAAGCAGCTCCGTGCACATCTGAGCACTGTGTTTGCGTGGCACACCCCTGGGCTTAAACAATAAGGCAATGGCAGGGGAAAACTGCAGTAGGAAGGTAATCAAGGAGAACTAGAATAGCTGGCAGGTGAAATGTATCAGAATCAGCCAATTGCACAGGCAGCAGCCCAGCCCAGCACAGCACACTACTATAAACTATGCAAACACTTTTCCTTCTGTCTTTTTTCCAAAAACTCTACACCACTGGTGCACATAAGTGAGGAAATTTTACCAAACAAAAGCAACAAAATAATAGGGGCTGTAGCAGCTCTCATAAATCAACATGTGGAAGAGGCTGAGGATGGTGAAGATGAGAATACTGAGGACCAACCCACAGTGAGGAGAAGGAGAAGAGTGTACAGACCCAGGGTAACCTACCGGGGGCTACATGAGCTGGAGATAGTGGAGGACTATAGGGTAGACAGGGACCTCCTTCAGTAACTGTTGAGCTGTGCCGGCCATGCCTCACACACAGAACCATCAGAGGGGAATCCACCCCAGTGGATACCAAGGTATGTGAGGCCTAAGAATACTAGCCACAGGTACCTTCCAAAGGCCAACTGGGGATATCATGGAGATCTCACAGGTATCAGCATCCAGGGTACTCCACCAGTTCCTGGATGCCATGTCAGCACATGCCGGTGAGCACGTATATTTCCACAACAGCCATGAGGCGTTGACCAGCAATGTGCATCTCTTCCACCAAATAGCAGAATATCCTGAGGTAGTGGGTGCTATAGACTGCACACACATACACATCAAAGCACTACCCGGTGAGTGGGGTAGGGTCCTCATCAACCGCAAGGTCTTGCCCTCCATCAACTGCCAGGTTGAGTGCGATGCCCAGGGCATTATAATGAATGTGTGTGCTGGCTGGCCTGGAAGATATCACAACTCCCGCATATGGCATATGATGCAGCTGTACCAGAGATTTGCCAATGGGGACATCCCTTATGGCCACCTAGTGGGGGATGCTGGTTACGCACTGGAGCCTTGGCTGATGACACCCATCAGAAATGCACACACACCCAAACAAGAACTCCATAATGAGGCACATGCACAGACCAGAATCATAATAGAGCATGTGTTTTGGATGCTCAAGTCACAGTTCTGGTGCCTGGACATATCAGTTGGAGCCTTGCAGTACTCACCAGCTACATGTACCCAAATTGTCATCATATGTGCCATGCTACACAATATGATCCTGAGGAAACAGCTGCAGCAGGAACAGCATGTGGCAGGGCCACACAGCCTCCTGCCATTACCAAGGCCTGCACGGGCGCAGATTGACTCGGAGGAGGAGGAACTTGAGCCTGCCCCAGTAGACAGAAGGAGGCATGCCCAGTATGCCCAGGCCTTGGCAAAGAGGCAATGCATAGCACATACACTGACATGATAGGAACCCAGGGAATGACACCTCTCTCTGACTCGCACAAACAATAAAATGGATGCCAAACATGACTGTACTTAACCATGTATAGGAAGTGTACTATGTGCATCCGACATAGTCAGCCCTCCAGCACTATCCTCAATACTGGCACAGCCACAAGGTAAGTCACTCTCCCTATCAATTGCTGAATGGAGTAATATGTTTTGTTACTTGTATCTATGGTATGGATGTGAGCATGCAAGGGAATTGGGTGGCTGAATGGGATGTCAGCAGATAGTAGACACCTATAGTGGCAGCATGAAATCTGTAACCAATACTGGTGTCACCATAGTATCCAGTACTAGACAAGGTGACAAAACTCTCTGCAGGAAATGTGATGGGCCAAATGTGTGTCCATAGGGCACACACATGACAGTCAGGGAGACTTACATACCCAAAACAGTCTCAGCCAGCAGGACAGGTGTAGACAAACACAAACAAAGGCTGTGCTAAGGCCTCTGATTGATGGCTATGGAGAACAGTACCCCTCCAGACCTACACAGACAGACTACAACAGGTCAGGTAGTGGGATGTTAGTTCTGAAGGGTAAGAAGTCTGAAACTGAAATGTAGGTCAGTCAAACCTAAGAACTGTAGTACACTGATATGCCTCTAATCTGCATACTAGGTCAGAATACAGAATGAAATGGAGTACCTGAAATACCAGTACAGTCATAGCAAATGTGTACGTGTCAGGTGTGCCCCTCCCCCCACAATCCTATGTAGAAATGTAGTAACATGTATGTGTTGGTATAATAACAGTGGAGCAGAGATTACCTGAGCCAGCCAAAGTAGCAGGATAGATTGTAGCATGTGTACAATATGCAAGGCTGCATGTGTTAGGTTGGTGTCTGTTGCATATTGTGTGAGAATGGTTAGCATGTAAGCATTGTGAGGTTTGACCTGGTGGCCATTGGCCAGTACTGCCGATGATAGGGCCAAGTTCTCACAACTGCAGTGCCAAACACAATGCATCCCAGCAATGGACATTCCAGCAGTAAGCCATACTAAATGTTTGGATGCAATATCTGTCACCATCTGAAAGATGGACATGGCATGAATGTGGGCCCAGACATACAAACAGTATGCAAGTGGAAGTACCCCAGACAGACAGTGTATAATATGTTACTGTCAAATGGGCTCACCTTTAGAATTGTACATACAGGTTAGCAGCACATTAGTTGGGTTTGTAGACTGGAATACCAATGTCATCTGGCCAAACACTGGCAGACCACAAAGGTTACAGATATGAAGTATTGAGAAACTGCTGATGTCCCTGCACAAGCCGGTATAAGTGGAATGCCCCATGCATATCTGTGAGTCTGATGCAAGAAGTGTCCATAGCACACATGCATCCAGCTCACCCCACCATCACCCACAGGTACCTCATAGGTCTTATCCCTGCTGTTGGGAATGAGTACAATATGACCCCAGCTATGTATGGCAATAGCCAAAGAATGCAGCATGCAGAAGAGGTGTCTCATGCAGGTGTATCCCGAGCTGTAAGCAGCACCCTGCCAGCAGCCACACCACTGGATCAATAATGGCAGAAAGTATTGGCATTAACACCTTGCACACCTACCCTGTCACCCCAGGGGAATATAGTGGCTTGCAGTCTGGGACTGTAGGACTGCCACAATGCAATGGTCTGCTACAGCTGGCCTGCATCACTACCAAATATCCTACAATCCACTGCCAAAGGCCTGTGTCTCACCCATACTGCCAATGTATGTTATGTCATGGACTCCCAAATAACAACATAACACAGTCCACAGAACTCAAATGCAAGGCCATGTCGACAAATCCCAGTAACATGTCCATCATGTCCTACTGCATGAACTGTGGACCAACACCAAATTACTGCTGGGAAGAGGTGATAACTATAGGGAACTTATCAGATAATGTTTGAATAATGTTTGGAGGAGGATAAAATAATAGAGATGGGGGTAGGAACATGGACGGCATGGAGTGTGTGAAGTCTGAAACTCAGCCATGTGCACATACTATCCTTGCCTGCAAACACAGGAATGGGTGGCTACAAACCTGCTCGTAAACCACAATGTGAAGGGGCAATGTCCAAAAATATTACCCCTGCCTCTGGGTAACCTGTGTGAATCTGTACAGCTGTGAGGTATGGCCACAGAATGATATGGCCATACTGTCACATTGATGGATGTACAAGCATTGGATCCTCAGCCACCAGTGCACCAAGGTGCTGAACCATTTACACAGACCCATCAGCAAGTGCCTGCAGCTTCCCCTCCAGAATGGCATGATTGTGCAAGAATATGTAGGCTTCAGACCACAATACTGGACACAGCTGTATTCACCCTGTGTTCCCCAGGAAATTACTGCAAGCAGATATGTATACCTGACTGTACTTGATGACATAAAACATCACAGTGTAAAACAGTACATATGTCTGAATATCTCTGCTAACATCAAGACTACGTAGCAGAAGCAGCATAGATACAATTACCTACACTAACCCACTATCCTTTGCCCATTTTGACCCCAAATTGTCAACCAGTCTACAGATATCTCGCAGAAACAGGTTGCTAGCTGTAGGTGTAGAACACAAAAACCTGCACTGGAGTACAACCTACTTGGAATGGATTCACACATTGAGTACAGAAGGTCATACTGGGTATGCTCCCACACTTACAGAAATGAAGAACATGTCTGGCAACAACAGTGGACTATACGTATCTGACAGTCACAGATGTTTGTGCACACACTCCTCATAACACACCAGTCAGGCTTTGCACACATATTGGATAGGAATACACACATATATCCAAGGACAACACACGATAATAGGCCAAAATGACACATACATAGATGTGTGGAAGAGAGTGACAGACAGTGACAAAGATCCTCCCATCATGAGGCCTGTCCCACCCAGCACACATCCAGTCGGCTAAAACCACATGATGTGCAAATGTCAATCACTGTAGACTTTTGCCTCTGGTATCCCTTAGCACTATAGTGTCTGTGGTGCTTGTGATAACTGTGTAATATGACTGTACAAGTCAGTATTCATCTAGCAGTTGTATACACGTACCTGTGAAATATAAACCTGTGTATGCCTGAGTGTTGTGTATCTGCTTCCAAATGAATGGATTATCGCCCATGCACACACACTACACTCCCCATTGCCCTACTATGGCAAGCCTCACCTTGAAATACACCTTTGGGGAAAGAGTAGCCCTATAAGCTCCATGGCGTGTGCTATAACTGTGTAATGTTATAGTATGATATACTAGTTAGGTAGGAGTTCTAATCCCAGACATGGCAACTGTGTGTGTGTTTGTGTAGGGATCAATGCTTCTGAGGAGATTCACACTCACTACAATTTCCAATGCCCTACTTTGGCAGGGCTGCTGATGTCATTCACGTTGAAATAAACCTTTGGAAAAATAGTTGTGCAGTAAGCTCAGTGGTTTGTCCTGTAACTGCATAATGCTGTAGTGTAATGTACTAATTAGGTAGGAGTTCTACTCCTAGGCATGGCAACTGCAGAACTGTGTGTTTGTCTGTGTAGGGATCGATGCTTTTGAGGCCATTCACACTCACTACAATTTCCAATGCCCTACTTTGGCAGGCCTGCTGATATCATTCACTTTGATATACACCTTTGTGAAAGGAGTAGCCCATTAAGTTTTGTGGCATGTCCTATAACTGCACAATGCTGAAGTGTGATGTGTTAGTTAGGTAGGAGTTCTAATCCCAGACATGGCAACTGTGAAACTGTGTGTGTTTGGTTGTGTGTGTAGGGATCAACATTTTTGTGGCCATTCACAGTCACTACACACTCTTAAAAAATGGAGACTATCTATATCTGTGCAGTAACAGAGACCTGATCCAAGGCTCTCCTTCCTGCACAGCTGCACTGTTCTGCCTTGCTACAACACAGACAAGTGCCACATGTAGGCACAGTCTAACATTAGAGGGGTATATATAGGGACAAATTGCAGGTAAGCCTATTACACACCTATGGCATTTGTGCATGCTACATTACATATTAACATGACTGTCCCACAAGTGCTCTTTTATATCTATAGATAAATATCTGTATATACAATATATATATATATATATATATATATATATATATATATATATATATGTATATATATTTATATATATATATATGTGTGTGTGTGTGTGTATATACACACACACACACACACACACACACACACACACACACACACACACACACACACACACACACACACACACATCTACATGTATAAATACATTTTCTGTACTGTTGAATGACTGTGCTGGATGATATGTTTGTGAAAACATCAGGGTTATGCATATCTGACATGATTTAGTGGTAAACCACTTTGGCTATGGTGTATAGGGTCCTGTGTTTAAGAGTTGTAAAGGCTGATTATTTTTTTGCTGGGCAGAACAAGGGCCATTGGATACTGAGTGATTAAGGCACTTTTAAGCAGTTGCAAGTTGGTTTGCGCAGATTTGCGTGACTGTAAGCAATGCTAATTTCCGGTTAAATATGTTACAGTCAGTTAGCCTCTAGATTGCTTATCCTGTGTAGGCATTGCTTACCCCCCTGCAAACAGGCTTAAACCCGCTTACTGCTACTTAAAATTGCTTACTTCCACTTACCACCAAACTAAATTCTTTTAATTTATTCTATAGCAACAGCTGTGCATATACACTGAGTTGGAGGTAGATTTGGACACTCATATCCCTGAGAGAGGGGTGAGGACAGCAATAATATGTTGAGAAGCCAATTACACCAGATTACATGTGTCCAGTGGACATGTGTGCGAAGTGGAAAGCTATGTATGGGGTGAGATTTTTTTGAGGGGAAACGGATTGCTCTTTTTTTTTAAGGTGAGAGTGGGATGTTGGGTAAGGGTAGTAGGTATATTTGGGGAGGTATGTTGGGTAAGATAACAGGCAATACAGACAAGAAAGCATACAGGGGTGGCATACGACACATGGGGAGTAAACACCTTGGATGGGGAGAGGTGTTTGCACGTCAGAAGCCCATGAGCCCCCTAGTGGAAACAGTGGGACTCAGGTCCCCACCCATGGGCAGTCACCACTTCACCTTCATGGCCCCAAAGGTGGCTGTGCTGGGGGCTGGGTAAAAGGAACAGGTTGACCCTCTAGATGTGCCTCATGGCCCTCAAGCTGGCGTAGCAGATCTCCAAACTCTTTATGGAGCTCGCTACGCACCAGACCCGGACCTGATGATGGGTGACAGTATCGTGTCCATTCCCTCCTCCCAGGGTGGGGGCGAGCCCCCATCACCTGAGGTGGTTCCACCCAAAGGTGGCACAGGAGCAGCAAATGTTTTCACCTCAAACATCTGGCCTATCTCATATAACTTTTTAATCTAATCTAGGTGAAAAAAAAATATGAATATATTATAATATATAATATACTAATTGATAGGATTTTCCTCTGACATAAAAAGATATATATAAAAAATATATTAAAAATGTAAAAGTTTTTATCCCTGTGAATTAATTGTCATGCAGACATAGAGCATAGATAAATGTTTGGATGTTTTTATTGTTTTTAATTTTTTAATTTTGTATAATAAATACATTTTTAAAGGTATAAGTAGTAATTAGGTATCTTCAGGAATTTATTGACTATAAGGTTAAAGTATATAATAATAACAAATGAATTTAATATATTTTAAATGCTTTTCTTGCATATATATTTCTTATTTTATTGCATTTAATGTATAATACTTATTATTTGTCTGTTCCATAATAGGAGCGCCAAGACAGGAAATGATGTTGTTTAAAGAACTTCCTGTACATATTTAAAATGCTTTTTGGCGCCTTTCAGTGATGTTGTTCTGAGGAAGCTGCTTCTTGTTTGTAGCAGCGAAAACACATTTTATTTTAAAATAAATTGGCGTTCAAGATCTTTGGAGTATTTTTGTGGAATCTTCCGGTGTGTCTTGGATTGGTACTCGCACCTCACGTTTTGGTCTTGCTAGTTTGTCAAACATGGTTAAAGAACAATGAGTGGAAACCAGTTATCTCAGGGTATAAATGTTTTTACTGCAACAGACATTCTAACAGAAAATCAGGTAGAGGTGTTATGATAGGGAGTAAAGATAGTTATGAGACCTTTGATTGTTACATGTTCAATGATAACACCAGCATTATAGGTTGTCTAACTGTGACAATAAAGACAACCCTAGAACTTATAACACTTGCTGGAGTGTATAGACCATCAAAGCCAGTTGCAGATGACCTAGAGGAATTCATAAAATTATTGCATGAAACAGAGGAAGAAAGAATAATACTAGATGGGGACTTAAATTGAACAGAAATAGATTGGAATAATATTGATAACCAACATTAGTAAGGAAATTATACACAACATATTTTCAGCAACAACAATGGCTTCAGATTGTAAAAATACCTACCAGGGAACAGAACATACTGGACATTGTTTACGTTCCTAAATAAATTACTGTTATTTCAAGTCACATTTTACCACCATTGGTGTGCAATGATCATGGGGTTATAAAGATTAATTTGTTGGTAGATAATTCTGCTAAACTGAAATCTAAACCAAAGTAAGCAAAACAGCCACTATGTGCAACTAACTGGAGTGATGTGTTCATTGGAAAAACTGCAGATAGAATGTGGAAGGTTTTGAAAGAGAAATTGTTTGAGTGCAAAAAAAAATCAAAAACATGTTTAACATCAGTGTCTAGGCATGCAACATAAGGGGGTATATTTCCATAAGAATAAGATACCCAATTAAGGTGAGAGACAAAAATATAAGAAATTGAAGATGGGTTGAACTACAGCTTTGAAAAATGAAATGAACAAGCTGGACAACACCAAGAAAAATTTGAAGAAAATTTATATAGAGATATTGAACATAATAGTCAACCTTTTTATAGATACATAAGATTTGGAAGGAAGAAAGACACACAAATTGATAAACTGTGTGTAGATTCTAAAATGTATTCTCAGGCACAACAGATTAGAGATATATTTACAAAATCTTATGCAAAACAATTTGGTTCCACATAGGAGGTGATAAGCTGTCGTAGTAACATCTAGGTAACCACAGAAACTGGAATCAAATTAGATTATATTGAAAAAGGAGTATGCAAACTGGATCCAAACAAAGTAAAGGGAAGAGACTGAATTAGTAATAACGACATGCGGACACTTCAGAAAGAACTTGCAGTACCATTATATCTATTATTTACTAGGTCATATAAATATGGTGAGATTCCTCAAGATTGAAGATATGTGTTTATTAAACCTGTCTTTAAGGGAAAGGTGACAAAGACAAACCCAGAGTCATATAGACCCTTAAGTCTAATTTCTTTTTGTGAAAAAATAATGGAGAATGCAATATTGGATACGTTATTGTCAGAACTTGATAGGTTGGTACTTGAAGCCATATATCAGCATGCAGATGTTTAAAATAGATCTATTACCACCTGTAACATGATGTTGTATAACACTATGATAACAGCTATGAATAAGAAATTGTGCTGTGGTGTTATTTACATTTAACTTCAGCATTTGGCAAGGTCATACACAAAACACTGACCAAGAAATTAGCACAACAAGGTATTGAAGTACTCTTGATAAGATGTAGAGCTGCATGGCTTACAAACAGGACATGATAAGTAACATACAGCAACTGAACAGGTAAAATTCTTGGTTAAGTCAGGGTGTCCCAAAGGCTCTGTCCTAGACCCTTACGTGTTTAGATTGTATCTTTCATACCTATCTTTTTCATCTGAGGTGTTCTACAATCTATATGAGGATGACCTGAAATTGGGTAAACTGATCACATGTGTTACAGATAAGACATGTCTGCAAAATAACTTGACTAAATTGACCATTTGGGCACAGGAGAATAATATGCTGATAAATACATTAAAAACTAAGCATATGAGATTTGGAAGACATAAATTGAAAAGTGAATATTTAATACAGTACACAGTGACTGAAACTGTAGATTCATTTAAAGACCTGGGTATATAGGTAGATCCAGCTTTGAGTTTTTTTCTAATAATATCAACCAATTAGTTAATGATAGTTATAGAACTATAGGTTGTATAAAAAGATTTATAAAGGCTAGGAAATCAGAAATGATTAAATCATTGTCTGTTACATTAGACCCAAACTTGAGTATGAAATAACAATATGGAAACTTTATAAGAAAGCAAGCATGAGTAAACTGGAAAGAGTAAAGAGGAAGCATACAAAGGGCATCCATGGATGTGAAAATATAAGTTATTATGAAAGAAAAAATATCTGAACTTGTGCAGTATCTCAGATAGATATCTAAGAGGAGACCTTATTCAGGTGTATAGGGCATTTAGAGACAAGTACCCCTGGCAATGTTTGGGTTTATCAAAAACAGTACAGAATTAGCATTGCTTCTCTGAGAGAACAGCTGATGCATGGAACAGACTACCAAACTATATTAAAGCAAGTATTAGTATAGATATTTTTAAGAACAGCCTGAAGACTTTTTATTGGAACATGTGTTTTGGTATATTGGTAGATTAGAAGGGCATTAATGCCTATGCTTGAAATATTTGCATGTATACATGTATGTATGCATGTATGTATGGCTCTGTAATTACTAACATTTTGAAGAAGTGCATAACTATCCAAGCATGGAATTCAGGGAGCTTATCCCTTATACTCCAGATGTTCATCTGAACAAATTGTCCTTGGTAGCTTAAGATATGAGGTTATGCAGGTGTGATAAATAGGGTAGACAGCATATTTCTGGATGGGTATGAATGATCTGACCCAGGTTTGGAATGGTTGTCAACACTAAGCTTTATTGATAGACGCATATGGCAAAGTGGATACAATAATCTGCATTTAATTTTTGATTTACAATTAGTTTTAGAACTATGGGATTCATTTGAATGTATGTAGTAATGTATAATTCCAGAGGGGTGAAGAAGGAGTTAGCTGATATACTGCAGATGGGGTCAGGAAAGGTGGCATAGTGTCAAGTATCAAAGATAATCCGATGGTGGTAAGATGTGAAGTGCGCTGATAGGCTAATGAGGAGTCATGTGATCTGCAAGGGAAAAATTGTTTGATGATTGGATGAAAAGCCTGCAGGCATGTTTTGTAGGTTAATTAGAATTTAAATGCAATGTTTATAGTAGAGGTAGTGATATGAAAGTGACTGGTCGAGAGACATGCTAAATGGGGGAAGATTGCATGGGAGGGGACTTTGAATAGGAAGATGTATGACAGCTGTTTATGGGGGTATGGCTTTGTATCAAGCAAATGATATTTCAATGAGATGGATGGGGGAAGGAAGAGGAAAGAAGCAATACTGTGTCTAGTGAAGCAATGTAGAGCAGACCAAACCTTGGGCACCAGTCAACTGTCAAAACCCAACACTATCCCTCTAGGTGACTTTGACTGTCACTCCATTAATTAGGGAACCTCCACCACAGGTAAATGTACACAAACTACTCAAAATCCCAACTTATTTCTCAAAAATGCTGGACTTGGCCTTACTCAAATAGCTCCCCTGTGCTCTGTACGCAGATTTACCAAATCACCAGTTAAATCAGACCATAATGCATTAACACTTTAAGCATAAGACCTGAATTACACATAACCCCCCCCATCTTCACAGACTATTGCAAAGAAAATCTACATCAACTAACTGATGAAATGATGAAACTCAAACATACTCCTCAACTTGATGACCACCCCATATCACATGCAGCAATATTCATGGATAAGTTATATGCCCACCTCCAAGCTTACACTGAGATCTCAATCCCCATAAGGCATAAACACAGTGCCAAATTCAACAACAAATCCATTGGGTGGAACCTCAAGATTAATAAGCTATAAAATAAGAGGAAGAAAGTCATAGCCCATAAAAGAAAACTCAACACCAATCAACTCCTCAAGCCTATAACCACACCCTCTCTCCAAAATCCTACCTAAAATACCTATCCCTACCACTACATACCATACAGTCCTACAACTTTACTAGTACCACCCTCTACAACAACATGCCTTTAACACTCAACGCAATCTTTCCTATTGTCCTCCTTAACATCCTACTCTACTACCACACACTTACCTCCTATGAATATCTTAACCTGAACCAAACTCTTACATTAGCCAAACATACTACTACAACATGTCTTCTACCTAACCAAACACATATTAATATACTATCTACCTCTCCCTACCTCCCACCTCTCTACCATAGTATACAACCTCTAAACGGTTCTATCTAACACCACTCAAATACACTAAAGTTTTTCAATCCCCACAAACACTTTTACTTATACATGGGGACATCCACCCCAATCCGGTCCCAATACCTCCTCAATCACACTCCTTCAAACCAAACTACTAACTATTTCAATTCACGCTTCTACACTGACTCTCTCTATTGCTCACCTAAATATTCGTAGCATTAACAACAAAGTCACACAGCTCCATGCCTTAATTGATTTCTATGCCTTTGATATCCTCTGTCTCACTGAAACCTGAGCAAATGCTGAAATACTATGTACCAGACTCCACATCAATAAATCCAAAGCTATAAACATATGACTTTAATATTGACTGGTACTACCCACTCCCCCCCACCTACACCTACCTTAACCTCTTTAACTTTCAGCAAACCATCAACTCCCCACCCACAAACAAACCATTCTAGACTGGATACTGACCAACAAAATCCCTCCTATAAAACAGGAATACTCCTGACAATATTAGTGACCACCTCCCTACCTTTATTACTAAACAAAAATTCAACAATCCCAAGCCAACTACTTATCGAACCAAATATAACAAAACTGAATTCAACCTAACATCCTTTCAAAATGAACTTAAAGAATATAATTCAACAATACCTTCGCTGCCCCATGGCTCTCTAAAACTACTAAACAAACTATGCAGCTAGGAATAAATTATGGAAGAAATGGAGATCCACAAAACCCTATTGACCATCAAAACTTCAAACACCTCAGAAACAAAAAAAAGAAACTTACCTATCTGGATAAGAAAAACTACCACTTTCAATATCAACAAAACCAAAATCAAAACCCAAAACAATTTTGGTCAGGAATAAACAAACTACTCCATCCAGACAACACCAAAACACCTACCCCAGCTAGCTTAGCAACAACAGACCTAACATAATAGCCGACACTTTCAACAACTTCTTCTCTGAAACTGGTTTAATACGTATCAATAACCTTGACAAACTACCAGCAGAATATCTACAACTAGCTGCAACTGAAATAGCCTACCCAGTCTCCATCTTAATAAACAGAACTATAACTGATCCAAAATCCCATCCTGCTGGAAAATCTCCCATATCCCCTCCATAGGAGGAAACTCCAATGAACTGACCTATTGCCCTTCTATCTCCTCTATCCAAAATAATGGAACGCTGCATTCACCATCAACTTCTACATTATCTCTTGAATAACAACTTGCTTGTGGACTCTCAACATGGTTTTAGACCACACCATAGTACCTCGCCCTTCTCTCCTTCACTGACACTATCAATAAAATAACAACCTGTTCTCCTCTGCACTATTCTTGGACCTCTCAAAAGCATTTGATATAAACAACCATCAACTTCACCTTGATACCTTAAAACCTCTACTGGATTCAAAAGCTTTACAATGATTTCGACTCATACTTGACTAATAGAAAACAAGCTGTCCTTTGGGACAGCCATCTATCCTCTCAACTCCCAGTTAGGATCCATCCTAGGTCCCCTACTTTTCTCAATTTTCATAAATAACCTGCCCACTTCCCTCCCTACATCCACTTGTATACAGTATGCAGATGATTCCACTCTCATCTGCTCTGCCTCTTCCCAGCAGAACTCCACTCTGCTACCCAATTGGTCTTCACTGCAGCAGAAAAATGGTTTCAACACATCTGTCTCCTCCTAAATCCCAAAACAAAACTACTACTCTTCACCCCAACCTTTAAATCCACCCCAATTACTTTTCCATTGCATCCTGTAATGGCACTATCATCAAACCTGACTATTGCACCAAACTGCTGGGTGTCACCATAGATAATCAGCTAAATTTTGACCATCACATTGATTTAACTATCAAGACAGTCAATAAAAAAATTGGTGCCTTGTACAGGCTTAAGCCCTTTCTTACAGCTACTTCCCAAGTGGCTCTAGCCCAAACTCACCTTATTTCTACATTACTGTATGCCTCTCCTTCCTTTATCAACATATCTAAAGCTAATCTGAAAAAACTAAATAATGCCTACCACAGTATAGCCAGATTTGCCACTGGCTCTCCATTCCAAACTCATCACGGTCTTAACTTAAAGAAACTAAACTGGCTTGAACTCCCAAACCTAATACTCCTACAACAACTGATCATCACTTTTAAAATTCTACATTACCCATCCAACACACCCATACTAAACAAAATCATCACTCCTTATAAAAATCTCACTACACTCAGATCAGCCAACAAGCTCCTAGTTACCACAATAAAATCTCATAATAAATCTGGGGATTCCCTATTTGCAAACACTATCGGTTCTTACTGGAATAAACTCCCAGCAGAGCTGACCTCCCAAAAACAAATGAAAACCCACCTATTAATTCATTGGCTATGTCCACTGAACTCAAGTACCTTATTACTTACTCTACTCTGCTCCTGAGTACTTTTGCTCCTCTGTACTAACCTTCACTGACTTCCACAGCCCCTTTTCCGTACCATCACTCTTTTCGAATTTCTGTTTGCATACCCTCTTACTTTCTGTTTCTTTTTCCTGTCTCTTGCTCATTTTAGCTGAGCTCCTATTATACTGCTACATTTACATTTCATCAATATCTTTACCTCCTCCTCTCCTTCTACAACTGGCTATTCCCTTGACCTACTTAGTCCGTAATACTTGTACCTAATAATTACTGTACTTTTTCCTCTTTCAGTTTACTTTATTTTCTCCCTTTTCCTTAACAATAACTACATTTACTACCCTGTTTCTCTAGCAACCTGCATACTTAACACTGTATAATACTTGTTTCTCTAGCAACCTGCATACTAAACATTGTATAATATTTAAGTTTAGCAATACCTGTTTTTGTTGTCACGACCAGTTACTACTGATATTTTTTTTTAACTTTATTTGTAGTATCTAAGACTTGAGCTTATTCTCCTCATCCCCTTGTCTGAACTTTGTTTGGCTTTTATTTAGACTAGTCCATAAAAACCATATATGTAATTGTTTTTCACCTGAGTACATTATGTTATTTGTTTGTTTGTTTTTATTTACTTACTTCCTAATCTGTAGTGTCTTAGTCTGATAGTGGAGCTTTTCTCCTCGGGCCTCTGCTGAAAATGGACATGTATCCAGCCAGACTAGCCCGGTTAACAAATGTAAAATAAAATAAATAAAATAAAAATAAATAAATAAATAAATAAACACCCTGTCAGCTACAGAAACGTCAACATGATCAACAAAGAACTTGGGAACAAAACAAATCTTGAAAAAGTAGGTATGAACTGAGAATTTATACCCATGCAGTGGATAACCACAAAGGCTTCTTTAGCTATGTCAGGAATCTTATAAGTAATATCCAGCAACACAATGAACTTAAACAAAATAACCACATATGCTCATTCCCTGGAAACATAATAAATGTATTAACAGACAAAATCAGTTCAAATTCCACTCCCCATAAATCTGCCAAACTATCCACCTCATGGCATGCTTATGCACCTCACCTCCCAATAACTTCTAGGCAAGTCCTATGTGCTTGCTGCAAGGCAAAGAACACTAGCTCCATGGACCCATATAATGTGTCAGGCTGTCTCTTGTAAGCATCAAACATTTCCTGACAGATTCATTATGTCTACTGAGTATCAACCTCCTTTCTGGTTTTGTATCAAAGATATGTAGAAACACTGTGGCATCCTTCTGCAAGAAGAGGGATCCACTACTGACTGATCCAGGAAACTATACACCTATAAGCCTCACCAGCCTTATCTGTAAGGTAATGGACTGTGTCATTATGAAACTCATTAATAATGGAATTGACTGTTCCCTAACCCTGGACCCAAATCAGTTTCTGTTTGTTAAAGACAGACATGTTCTCTTAAACCTGGTTAGCCTTTTTGAACAAGTCAGTAAGTCAATAGACTCAGGTAAATCAGTCCATACTACTTATATGTTTTTGGCTAAGGCCTTTTGGTACCATTCCATATTCTGGCATCATTGACAGGCTAACTGAATCAAAGGTAAACTTCAATTTTATCCACTGGATAGCTAACTGACTCACTGACAACCCAGTCTAACAGTACTGTAGGTATACTGTCATCTAAAAGAGTACTTACCAGTGGAAACCACACTGATCAGTTCTGGTAGGTCTCCTTTTTAGCATCTAATTTCATGCTGCTAAGACTAACACCATGGGCCTGTAGCTGATGAGGTAAGCTGATGAATGCAAACATAGAGGTGTCAAATACTCCAGTAAAGACTACCAGATTCTCTTGGAGTGTCTAACACATGCACACCAAATAGCATGTGGATCAAGGCCTCACATTTAATGCAAGTAAATGCTGCATCCTGTTCTTTTGAAAGCTATTGAACCCATGCGCCTATCACATATGCGACATATCCCTAAAAATTGACTCAGTCATTAGAGACCTAAGCACTTTCATTGACAATGAGCATCTCTTTGACCACCATGTGGCCACTACTGTAAGAAAGTCCTTTTATGTTTCCAGATTAATCACCAAATGTATACTGTCCAAGGAAGTCACCATCCCCCTCTATTTCTCCCTCACTAGTCCAGTAATAGAGTATGATGCCCCTTTGATTTTTATTTATATGAACACATGACCCAGATCAGGAGAGCACAGGATTTCCTTATTAAGACAACAAAGGACTTGTTCTCCAGCTATTCCATAACTGCCTTAAGATGATCTCACTCATTTCCATTTCCTATC
Organism: Protopterus annectens; assembly: GCF_019279795.1. Taxonomy (NCBI): domain Eukaryota; kingdom Metazoa; phylum Chordata; order Ceratodontiformes; family Protopteridae; genus Protopterus; species Protopterus annectens. The sequence continues at coordinate 1,907,105,695 of NC_056739.1, read as the reverse complement.
AACTTCTGAGATAGGATCACCACCTAGATACAAAGTCTCTAAAAATCCAGTCCTATTTAACCTCCTTAATGTCCACAAAATGAATACCACCCTAACTGCCCACTCTAAAGGTCTAAACATTCATTGGAACATAAATGGAACTGTTGGTGTGGTAGAGTTGTATCACAGAGAATACCTCTCTTATGGAATAGGCTTCCCCTGGATGTAAAGCATAGTGGTATCTCTGGCATGACCCCTTCAAGATCTCACAGAAAGGTGTTAAAACTAAACATAAAACACTTCATTCTGTTGGGGCCTATTATTAATTCATGTTTTGGTTAATTCAGGATCAGCAACCTGGTAATATCCTATGAAGCTGTGAACCTACTGCATACAATTCCAAAAAAAACATCGCTTTACCTTTGATTGCTATCAGCTATGAGAAACTTTTTCATATTAAACATAGAATATATTGTTCTGCCTCCACGCTGCAAAAATATTTCATTTGTTTCTTTCTTACTTTCAGGACTGCTTGCATTACAGTTTCCTTACAGATCTCACTTCTGTTTATTGCATATTATTCTTTTCACTTAGATTTGCTGTGCCATTTCATGGCTATCATAATAACGTTAAGGTTGGTATGCATTCTTAAGGATGTAAAAGGGACAAAAACTGAGAATATACATGAATAATGTCAAGCAATTGTAATGTGAGATGACATACATAGGTCCAAAAGCATTATGTAGGTCTCAGCTATTACGTATGTAATAAAAATGGGAAGACTGTGTGAGCTGAATGATTTGTGCCTTCAAAGTCTAATTTTCCATAATACATAAATGAACTATCAAGTAATAATGCACAACAGTTTGTAAAACTTCCAAAGAAATTAAATTAGTTAACTGGAATTCTATCAGCTCTGAAATGAAGAATGCACTTACACGTTCCCACAATAACATTAAAAGCAAGTTTACTTGATTTCCGGTACATGGCTTAGATGTCTACTGTGCCCTTTCCATTTTTCATTCTATGTTAATGGTTCTTTACTCACTATGATAATGATTTGTGTACGTAGCATTTCATTTTCTCCTTCTGTATGTACTTTCTTACATTTTTTGCCAAACATAGATTGATGAATAGGTATATGAGATGTGATACTTTATTTGACTTTTTTCTAGTCTACTCATTTCAGTTCTTTAATGTTCTACTTAATATCTCATACTCTTTTAAAACAACTTCAGATAGAAACACTACTGATGTTTATAGAAGATTCTTTAGACATCATCCAAAGTTTGTCAAACCTTTGACTTTTTTACTACTTTATTTTAAAAAAAGTCATTAAAAGAGAAAGAAAGCAAAACTTTTTAGAGAATGGTATTAGCAATATATATGCAAATCACTAATCACTATGAAGTTACTATATAATTAAACTAGGAGGAGGACTATTAGATGTAAATAGAATGTTTTTAATGCAAAGATGTTTTGCATGTAATGACTTTCCTGGTGGGATATTGCTTAATGTAGACAGATGGCAGGAACACAGAGCAAGTGGTTAGTATGTCAATCAGAAGCTTCCAAGAACTGTTGCGGTCGGATTGCACATGAGTCTGCATCCTGTATAAACAGATCACAGATGTTAAAAGGCCTTTTACAATTGCAACCACTTCTATGCTGGCAAGTTTGCAAGGACTTGCTTTAATTTTTATTATAAACTGCTCAGAAAACATGATGTCATGGAAAAAACCCTTAGACTGACATATAATAACAGCAGAATAAGCACAATGAGGAAATGCCCTGGCCTGTTATTAGTCTTCATAAGACATTTTCCCAGCACTGTCAACATTTGCTGTGCAGGTTTGAGATCATGTTTTCCTATACTGCAAGAAGTTTCCTTTGTCATCTTGACAAAACACTTACATTCTGTACCATAAAATTTTTAGAAGCAAGTTGCATGAGCATTAAATAGGCCAGTAAATTACAGAAATGTATGAAAGACTCCAAGATATTATGTACACAAGCCTCATATACTTTGTTCTTGAAAATTTAGAACATTGACATATAGACAATAAAATGACTGATCAAAAGTGTGCTGTGAAAGTAAAAAAGTTCACTTAATGATTTAATGTGCAAATTTTAACAAGTCACGTTTTCAGGATTTCATTTTATTCAGTTATAAATCTACCAATTTATGGAAAGTGACTCAGCAGACAGTGCAAAAAACACTTATCAGAGTATGCAAAGCATAGACAGAAAGATATAGAAGATAGTCAACAGACACAATTCATCATGAATAACAGCAAGAAGCTACTCACCGAGCCAGAAGACATGAAAGGCAGCTGGTAAGAGTAGTTTCAGCAGCTTATGAATGAAGAAAACCCCACAAAGGCTGTACTACTTCCTTTATAGCCTCTGGTTAAGGAAAAGGACATTAAAAGAAGGAGAAGTGTCACAAAGAAAAACAAAGTGAAAGGGATGAGAAAGCTTAGGTGAATTCATAAGAAATATGATAAATATGATGTATATGTTGGGTGAATTAGGAGAGACATGGCTCCAGTGGTTTCTCATTGCAGCAGAACCAAATGACACTCATCTAGGGGCTGGTGCATTTCCCTGATCTGCTGCTCCTCAACTCTAAGTTGAGGAGCAAAGAAAAATGTCAATTTCCCAATCTGGTGCCCCTCGTCTAAGGCCAAAGAGAAAGCCAGCTCTATTCTCTTCAATATGGAAATGAATGCTGTCACTGTTGATTGTGACCCTTAACATTTTGAGACTTTGACAGTTGCCCTTATTGCAACACAATAGCTACAGATCTGCACTGCTGTATCAAGAAAGAAGCATATCCCAGGTGTCAAAACAATAAGCACTCTAGTGCTAGTATATAATAATAAAGGGGATATTCACACCTTTGGGCAGTATAGAGATATCAAGCTCTTGTCAAACTGTGTGAAAGTGCTGTAAAGGGTGACTGATACATGGACACAGGTTAGTAGAAAGTAAGATTGGAAATAAGCAATTTGGGTTCATATCGGGGTACATTACAACTAGCCTGATGTTTACAGTGAGGCAGATAGTGGAAAAGTATCTGGAGTTGAGGAAAGAGTCAACCAGGGCATTTATAGACTCAGATAATGTATATGACAAGGTCCCCAAAAAGACTAAATCAGCAAACAGTTAGGAGGGCCAGAATTACAAAGCTGCTTTATGTAGACAATGTGGCAGTACAAGCATAGTCTGACCAGGAACTTCGCAAATGGCAATTACTGGAATGTAAAACTGAAAGCATATGGGATAAATTAAATTCAGACTAGACAGTGTTCATATTAGCAAATAGAGAAAATGAGAAGAAGTTGAAAACTGAGATAGCAGGAAAATTTGTGGAAATGGTTAACAGCTTCATGGATCTTGGCAGGGGTATGTTTGAGAAGAAGATAAGTCGGAATAAGGAGGCCAAAGCTAAAATAAGAGCTGCAGCAGTCGGGTGGTATGCAGTGTCAGGAGTAGTGTGGAAAGCAAACAGTAAAAATCTCACACAGACAAACCAATTAGTAGAAACAACACAAACAACTTAGCCAACCTAGTGTTTTCACTGTGGCCCATGAGATGTATGCAAATGACCCCTTAAGGACATCGTGTTTCAGCTATACAGATTATGAATATCCATGACTTCTTACTTTTTCTTTTTAAGTCTTTATAGATACAGCCAGGCCAATAAGTTAGAATGACTGTTTGAGAGACACCCCCCCCCCCCACCTTAGCCCCCTTTTTCCTGCCAAAATTACATTTCTCCATTTTTCTCTTTGGCAATAGATTGTTTCAGACAAATGAGTTCTGAAGATCATTCCTCAAAGTTACAGATGGCAGTGGGAGAAATTCTTCCTTTCTAGGGGGTAACTCCTCATCCTCCAGACAACAGTCTTTTGTTTCCAACTGTCCTTCATCCCATGCTGTCCCAGGGATTGATAATACCAGTTCCTCCTTCCCAGGATGGGGAAAGATTTTATTAAAGTAAGTTCTAAATGCCAAAGAAAGAAGATGCTTGGAGATGAACTCTGGATCTTTCTTTCCTAAATCTGTTTGTAATAGTGTCTAAGATCAAAATGATGTCACTTCACAACCTGTTACCTCTTCTTCCTCCTTCAAATTTCCTGGTAACACTAGACTTAAAAGATGCTTAGCATCACATCCCTATTAATTTATATTTCAGACCTTTCTCAAGGTTTCAAGTGACTGGATCACGTTATCAGATTTCTGCCTTAACCTTTGGACTATTCACTGCATAAAGGGTGTTCACAAAGTATCTAGCTCCAGTTATAACCCTTTACAGGCTACAGGTTACCCTAATGTCTCTATATTTAGATGATTTTCTTATTTTTCAGAGTCTTTTTAAAGTGTCAGGAATCTATTTCTTAGGTGACAGATCTCTTACACAAGCTAAAATTCCAGAAGAGCATTCAAAAGTCTTTTGTGACTCCTTAACACAGGATTGTGTTCCTGGGATGTCAACTAGACACCTCAATGCAAAGATTTTTTTTTTCCACAGGAAAATAAAGATCTATATCTAGATCTGCTTCTAGGGTTTTTCCCTGAGACTTTGATCGCTGTGAGGGAATACCTCAGGACTGTGGGTCTCATGGTTTTTATGATTCTCATTATACCCCTGGTAAGACTCCACATGAAAAAGATACAGTGACATCTGAAGTCTGGTTTATCCCAATACCAACACCCATTGTCATTTCAAATCTGTATGCTGGGATTTGTTACAAAAGAAATAATTTGCTGGAGACAACAGATATCCTTAAATCCAGGTCTCTTCTTCTCTGTCCATCTTCCAAAGCAGTCAGTCACCACAGGTGCCTTGGACTTTGCTTGGGGAGCAGTATCAGGATGGATAAAAGTTCAAGGTGTGTGAGACACCAAGGACATATGCAAACATGCAAGTGTCAAAGAGATACTTGCATGATCAAGGCACTCAGCTCTCTGAATCATTGTTGGTCCCTGTGACCTCTTCAAGTTGTTACCGACAATACCACAGTCTTATGGCACAGCAACAAGCAAGGGAGAGACAGGTCTTACCCCCTTTGCAGACTAGCCATGTTAGCTTGGGATATAGCTTCACAGCAGTCTCACTCTACAAGTATCCTACATCCTCTCAAGGAAAAACTGTGTGGCAGACAACCTGAGTATGACCAGGGCAGTCCCTCACAAATGGAAACATGGTCGGTGAGGGGGTCTTCCTACATGTGATCCATCTGTGGGGAGTTCCTCAAGGAAAGCTTTTTGTGTCCTCTCTGAACAATTAACTGGCAATATTCTGCTCCAGGATGTCATGCAAGAAGGTCTGGAAGACAGAAGCCTTTTCTTATCCATGGACAGTAATGTTCCTGTATACTTTTTCACTCTTTACATTTATATTTAAGGTACTTCTGAAGATTCAGAAGGAATTCCCCTAGATTTTGTGACTCCCTTCTGGCCCAAGCAACCATGGCTCTCCCTTTCATTGTTAATGCCCAGTGGCAATTAACACAATCTTCTTCAATGACTGGATTTACTCACACAAGAACAAGGGTGTTTGATACACCCCTGGCATCAATCAACTTCGTTAACTGCCTTGATGATAGGGTCATAATTTCATTTAGCCACCTAGTTTCTGAGGATGAGCAACAAGTACTAATGGTGGCAAGAAAGCCTGCTAGTAGAAAACCATATATTAGCAAATAGAAAATGTTGGTGCCAACAACATAATGAGGGCTAGTTTTTTCCTCTGGTTTTACAATACTTCTGTGAGTTACTATCCTATGACCTTTCTTACTGTTTGATCAAGGTCAATTTAAAAGCCACTTCAGCATGTCTGCCTATAGATACTCCTCTTTCAATTCAGTTTCATGTCAAAAAGTTTTTGAAAAGTGTTATGCATAACAGGCCTCCAAGAAACTGGTGGTCCCTCCTTAGGATCCTAATTCTGTTTTAGAGAAGCTAACACTTGTCCCATTTGAACCAACAAACCTGGCCAACTTTAGGTATTTTTAACATGAAAAATACTTTTACTGATTGCTCTGACCTCTGCAAGTTGGTTATCTGAGTTGCAAGCTCTTATGGTGAGTTAACCCTACCTTATTTTCCACAAGGACAAGGTCTCTTTGTGAAATAAATATTCTTTTATGCCTAAAGTGGAATCTGAATTTACTTTAAGCCAAACTACCTATCTCCCCATTTTCTTTTCTGAACTTAAAAATGAGGAAGCAAGGATACTCTATATATAGGTTCATAGGTTCATATGAGAGTACTGGGCTAACAGCTTTAGAGCCCTTACAAACCCAGCCAATATAACATGATTTTTACCCAATATATTGCCACTAGGGGCAAGAGGATGGCTTGCATTTGTGCCTATGCCTTGAGTATCTTACAGACTGCCCTTGTCCACAAGGGACATAGGTGTTACCCAGGTGTGAATATGTGATTCCCCAGCAATTGATCCAAATTGCATTTGAAGAGGGCCAGGGCTCTACTTAATGTTCCAAAGAGGGGGCAATCTATGTGACACATATCTGTCTCTCCAGAATATTCTGTTTGAGTTGCTAAGTCTAGATCCCTATAACAGGTGACCCTCATGCTGTTTGACTTATAGATGTGTAGTAGCTCCATCAGGGCTGGATTTAGGAATGCTGTGTAAGCCTGGCATAGGTCATCCCTTAATAGCGAGTAAGATACAGAGTAAAGGGATATGGCTTTTCACCTACCCACATAGGACATGTATATACCTTGTATTTTCTTTGTGAAGAAACTTTGAGGTTGCTCCAACTTCTGTACATGCCTAATCAAGGTACATTGTACTCAATTGTACTCAGTTATTGGTCTAATGAGGACTGAGTACAACATGGTTAAAATTTCCATGCATTTGAATGCCATACAATTACTTATAAGTGTTGCAACATAGAAGGACTTCCTCACTACTATGGACACATGGCAGTCAAAGTGCAGATTACTAGCTATCTCTGTACCTAGATCTCTAACCTCTGAGTCTACTATTAGGGGTGTGTTATTGATGTTGTAGTTTGCAGGATTATCTGACTTTCCAAAGGGTATGATAATGCATCTTTTTGCATTTAGTTTTAGGCCATGGTTCTGGTACCAATCATTTGTCTGATGTAGACCCTCCTGAAGGATATCTACATCACTGGGTGACTCAGCAATTGTCTCAGCTTGCAGTCATTGGCAAACTTTGTCATCCAAAGCCCTTCCACATTAACTTTGACTTGAGAGAAGTATATACTGAACAGGAGTGATCCCAGCTGTGACAGCTGTCAGCCTAGCTAGATAGAGTTTAGTAGATAATTCTGTCATTTGTAAATAGTAATGTAAGCCACATGGTTGTTCTCTTAAATGTAAGAAAATTATGGTAAATGTTGAACTTCAAAAATGTAACCACATTGGACTCTGTTGGAGGAAAGCTGATAAGTCAAGCATTGTATAATTCTTTGATCTCAAAACTCAGATCCGGGATGTCTGAATGAAGGAATTCTTCCTATTGTTTTGAGACCAGAGTTAATGGCTAGAATTTACATGTATAATGTCTTTTATTGCTCAGGGTTCCAAACCAGCTGCAAGATCAAAAGGGCTGTTACACTCTGAGTTTCTGTTTGCCTGGGAAACAAAGAATAATGATGTAATCTGAAATGAGTCAGGGGTACTGTGTTATCAATTTAAGGACAGAGAAAAAGAAAGAGAGAGAGAGAGAGAATCAGGGCATTTTGCATTTGTTTTCAGAACTCACAACATCACCAGCACTGCCTTGCTCTATATGTAAGTTTATTTTAGAACTGTGCTTGTTCTTAGATATAGATAGAAAATAGGAAGTCTAGTCTAGCTGTTTTCTGTATTGATGTTAGAATTATTCTACTGTATTATTTTAAGCATTTTCCTATGATCTCTGAACTCTTGACTAGCACTGTGTAGTAAGAAGTATTGTCTTGTGTTATTATTATTTATTATTAAATATTTTTAAACCTTTCAACTGTGGCTGTTTTATGTAGAGATAATTTAAGCTCTAGAGTACATTGCATGTATATAGTGATACTGTCCAAGCTACACAAAATAAGCCTTGCTGTTTGTCACACTTACCATTTGGATAATAATATTGCACAGTAATAATTAGACACCCTTTGATAAGGGCCTTATTAGTAGCTGATATTAGTGGTTGGTGGTAAGTGGTACTACCGTATAGTCTGGGCAGAAGGGGCATAGCTGGAAAACCTGTGCCAGCCTTCCCTAGGAGTGTGTATGTGTTTGTATCTAACTCATATCTCAAAGTGTGTGTGTGTGTGTGTGTGTGTGTGTGTGTGTGTGTGTGTGTGTGTGTGTGTGTGTGTGTGTGTGTGTGTGTGTGTGTCAGCTACTTGGGCAGGGACACAAAGCACTGGTTGGACAGAGAGGGTGCTGGAGGTTTTAGCTTGACCACTAGGCTGAGATCTGGACCCTATAGCTGTGCCAGTGGGGAGTATTAATGGGGAACTGGAGAGAAGGGGAGAAACCAGCCCCAAATTGACTGTGATCTCTGTGTGCTCTTAAGGGAAATTGTACTTTAATGTGTATGCATTTGTTATCCTTCCCATTGTGGATGTCCCTCGCTGGTGTTAGTGCTAAGGATTGAGGCTCTTTGATTGCTGGTCCAGTGCGCAGGCATCACACCAGCATTGAGCCTTGGAGCACACCACAAATAACTGGTCTGTTGCTGGATCTGGATTCGACCAGTTTAACCACCTGAGTGTGGAATTATGTCAAATGCCTTGGCCAGGTTGAGGTAGGTGGTATGTGCTGTTTCACCCTCATCCATGGCCTTAGTGACTTTCTCAAAGAAATTTACCAGATTCAGTAGGCATGACCTGCCCTTGACAAAGCCGAATTTGGTAGGATCCAATTCTTTCAATGGCCTTACATATAAAACTAGACAAACTTATGAGTCTGTAATTTATTGAGTCAGTAGATGGTAGACAGTAGATAGATATGCAGAGAGATGACTGTTGCTGATCTCCACTCTATTAGTTAAAGGCAGTCTGGAGGCCATGGTTATACTGAGATCCTAATGGGTCTGACAAGTCCTGATCTAAGCTGTTTAAGACAAACCTGGTATATCACCAGGCCCCACTGAATCTGCATTTTTTGCTTTAGAGGGCAGAGTGATAACATGTTCTTTGATGATAATTGGCAGTAGAATGTCGGAGGGAATTTCTTGGGGAGAGCTGAGGGTGATGATGAGGTAAAATTTGAGCGGAATTTGTCAGCCAGCAGATTTGCTATATCTTCTGGCTGAGTATAGATGATGCCCTCTACAACTAATTCTGCACATTGCTGGGTGTTGCTCTTAATATTGCGGATATAACTGAAAAATGCCTTATGGTTATCCTTAGCTTTGGAGGCTATTTGTACCTCAAAATCTGCCTTCAGAGGCTTGACTAGTTTCCTAATTCACTTGTTTAGGGAATTGAGGGACTTTTTGCACTGTTATGCACAATAGAGTAATGACAGACATTTTGCTCTGTTATGTACAATAGAGTAAAGATAGACTTTTTGCACTGTTATGCACATTTCCTCTTAACTTCTGAAAAGGATCTTTATTCATTTGTTGTACAACCTATTAATACCAGGGGTCCACCAGAGTGTTTTGTTTTTGTGGTTTGACCTGGGTTTATTTTAGTTTGGTACTGATGTTTCTATGCAGTTGTTTAAATGGTCATACAGGGCTTTTGGTTACACCTCTGCATATGTTTGTGTGTTTTCTGGATTTGTGGGGAGCTTGGAAACTAGCTATGCTATCCCTTAACAGGGGGTAATTTACCTGAGAGAATCCTTAAAGTGTTTAGGGCTAGGTGAGGAACTAGTTTCACCTTTATTTAAAGGGAGACTGCTTTGTGATTTGATTTTTACTAGTAAGGACATCACACATGGGTGGTGCAGCACTCTTTCATATTTGTGAGTACCAGATCTAGGATATTTGTTCCCTTTGTGGGAGTGCAGACTAACTGCTTCATGGCATTTGAATTTACAAAGTCAAGAAATCTCTTGCCTTGCACTTTAGTGGTTGTGTATGCCTCTCAATTAATAGAGGGGAAGTTAAAATCACCCATGAGTATAGTATTGGGCTGGATGGTGATTGATTCTATTATATTCAGGTATGATGTCTGGGTTTCCTGGTACATGGTGGGAGACCTGTTGCTAGCAGGAATATGATAATGGATTTTTCCTATGGTTAGTTGGACATGGAGTAGCTCAAGAATGTCATATTGTTTGACCAGCCTTGAAGTATGCTTAGCCTTCATGTAAACTGATACACCTCCACCTTTTGTTATTTCATGTTTAGTCAGTGATTGGAATATATGAAAGGCATTATAGTCATGGACTGCCGGATTGGTTTGTGTTGCTTTGAACCATGTTTCAGTATCTGCACAGATGCCAGCATCCTCCAGGGTGAGGAGAGCTTCCAGTGAGCACAGTTTCTTGCTGAGACTCCTAGCATTGAGCAGTAACACCTTTAGCTTGTCCTGAGTAGCTTTTGCTATGATGGAAGGTTTATCTATTTGTCAATGCCTAAAAAAGTGTACCTTGGATATCCACAGACAACTCCAGTACTGTCTTGAGAGAATTCAGTCCTTCAGATATTTGGATCAGTTGTTCATTTCTTGTGAAGTTAAGCAGAATGGGCAAACTCTGTCAAAGCAGGCTATTTCTATATGGTTGTCTTAGGCTATTACTTTTTGTTATACTCACTACAACAAAACTATTCTAGGCAGTACCAACACCTTGGCTTGTTCTTCTTTTTCTTCATAGATAAAGCTAACACATTGGCTTCATCTATGATGTTTTGGAAAGGGCTGGATTCTAGAAGTATTCTAGAAGCTGCTAATTAGTTGCCTGTGCATACTTTTGTAAAGCATTGTAACCCTGATTCTTCTCTAGGTCTAGATTAGGCTTTGCTAGGGCCATTCTGTAGGGCTTCTAGACTCATCTACTTCCACCTCCCAAATGTAGTAAGCTATGGTAATCTACCCATATAGCTAAGGCCATTGCAGTAGTGATCAATATGATAAACATAGTACAGTTGTGTAACTTAACTCACCATAAAAGTAGATGTTCGAATAATCACTGTTGCAGTAGCTGTTCCATCTCTCCACCCCCCCTATTTTTTGTGTGTTGTTTTTTTTACAGCAGTATGGTCTCTTATTTTTTATTGGGCATTGCATTGTCTTTTCAGAACTCAGACTCCCTCTCTCTTTTGGCAGAAAAGCTCTTAAGATCTTGGCACCACAACTTGCCTTTTATCACAGCTTGAGTGAGCTACCCCAAATCTTTAAAAGCTGGCCAGCTGTCATATCCTTGGCATGATTTAACCCATACAGCTAAGGATACTGCAGCAGTGATCATTCAGACATCAGCTGTTATTTTAAATTTACTTACACAATTGTACCTTCTTGAGCAACCACTGACACTGACAATTAAAAAAGTACATACATTTAAAGTCATAGAAATAGAAACATTGAATAATTTGACCATTTTTCTCAGCCTCCTATTTTTCAGCAAAGCTTTAACACTTATACTGTTAAGCTTGAGAGAGTAGATGGAGGTACATGATTCTAAATCAAGATTGCAATATAATTCCCTGTTATCTATCCTCAGACCTACATTACTAACTGGAAATCCCATCTCTTTTCTTTTAATTTTTTGTTTTCAAAATTAAAAAATAGCATATTTTGATGGACAAATGGGGCCAGATTCACGATGTCTTGCATGGAGTCTAAGAGTAGAGTAAGACTCCATGCAGCCATCATGTCCGACGATCGATCCAGGAACAGCTTGCAGGGGCATGCAAGAGAGCTCCTAAAATGGCTCTTACACGGACAGGGCTGGGATATGCAAATGACCTCAATTGCAGACAAAAGGTATGCAAATTAGGTAGATTTGCGATTCAGGAAACCCGAACCTGTCCGAGTAAGGGCAGTGTTATTTGCAGAAATGTACTCAGTTGACAACTGAATATCATTCTGCAAATAGCAAAACGGAGCCATGACAGCTCCAAATAAAGGTTGCATCCTGTGCAGGAAGCATGCCAATGGCCAAATATACGGCCATTGGAAATGTTTCCTGATGCAATATGAAAAAAAAATAATTTTTTTTTTCACTGATTTCCGATGTTTAAGCGTAGCGCCGCACCGAGCAAATGGGCTGTGCTCTAAAACCCAGAAAACTAAAAATTAAAACCCACAAATGTGGATCTTATTTAAATTGTTGATGTACAATGCAAGGGAATGTTAGGCTGAAGACAACATGGCCACCGATTAGAGTTTGCTAAGGGGGGAAGCTCAGTCTAAGAGATGTAACCAAGCATTAGTAGGCAATCCTATGTAAATGAGGGTTAGGATAGTGAATCGCAAGTTTACATAGCAAATGAGCACAGTCAGTGGAGTGTAGGAGTAGGATAAGGGGAGTAACAGAGTAGAAGATAGGTGACATCATGAGGGTGGTATGTATGAAAGAAGTGAAGCTCATTGGAGCAGAGTGGCATGTGTCAGCTGTCATTTACACATCATGGAAAGATGTGTGTCAACAGGTAGGCTAGAGAAAGGTAAGAAATGGAAGGTGTATGCCGTGGATAACACCAAAGTTTCTTGCTGAGCTGGTATGCGTGCGTGTGCGGGCCTGTAAACCTGAGTAAGACAGAGTGCACGCGTGTAAGTGTGAGTGCGTGCGTTTAAGCCGGAGTAAGCATGTATAAGGCTGATTAAAGAGTTGTAAGTGCGTTTGTGCTGGTGTGTGTTTTAACCCGAATAAGCAAGTTTTAGTCCATGTAAGCATGTGTGCGTGCGTGTTAGCTGGTGTGCGCGTGTTTGTGCTTGTGTAAGTGGCGCTCCCCCAGAGGAAACAGAAAGGAAAAAGGAAGCACAACAAATAGTAGGAAGCTACCAGGGAGTACTAGCAGAGCTAGCAGGTGAAAACAATCAGAATCAGGCAATTACACAGGCAGTACACTAGCCCAGCCCAGCCTAGCACTTAAAACTCTGCAAACAACAGTCCATTATGTTTCTCACAACAGACACTGCAGTAAGCTAATAGAAGTGAAAACTGAAAAAGCTTTACTGAGACAAAGAAATGTTAGGGGCTGCCATTGCTGTTATAAGGCAACATATGCAACATGCTGAGGATGGTGACAATGGAAATGCTGCTGGACAACACACAGTGAGGAGACGGAGAAGAGTGTACAGGCCCAGGGTAACCTACCAGAGGCTACATGAGCTGGAGATAGTGGAGCACTATAGAGTGGACAGAGACCTCCTGCAGCAAATTGTTGAGCTGTGCAGGCCACGCCTCACACACAGAGCCAACAGAGGGGAGCCCATCCCAGTGGAAACCAAGGTATGTGTTGGCCTAAGAATATTAGCAACAGGTACCTTCCAGAGACCAACTGGTGATATGATGCGGATATCACAGGCATCAGCATCCAGGGTACTGCACCAGTTCCTGGGTGCCATGTCAGCACATGTCGGTGATCATGTATATTTCCCCAATTCCTGTGATGTATTGGCCAGCAATATGCATCTCTTCCAGCAAATAGCAGAATACCCTGAGGTAGTGGGTGCAATAGACTGCACACACATAAGCATCAAAGCACCAGCCGGTGAGCGGGGTAGGGTCTACTTCAACCACAAGGGCTTCCCCTCCATCAACTGCCAGGTCATGTGTGATGCCCAGGGCATAATACTGAATGTGTGTGCAGGCTGCACTGTAAGCTACCATGATTCCCATATCTGGCATCTGACGCAGCTGTACCAGACATGTGCCAATGGGGACATCCCACATGGTCACCTAGTGGGGAATGCTGGCTATGCACTGGAGCCGTGGCTGATGACACCCATCAGAAATGCACACACACCTGAACAGGAACACCGTATTGAGGCACATGCGCAAACAAGTAATGTAATACAGCGTGTGTTTGGGCTGCTCAAGTCACGGTTCCTGTGCCTGGACATACCTGGTGGAGCCTTGCAGTACTCACCAACTACATGTACCCAAATTGTCATGGTATGTGCTATGCGACATAATATGATCCTGCAAAAACAGCTGCAGCAGGACCAGCATAGGTCTGGGCCAAACAGCCCCCCACCATTGCCAAGGCCATCACAGGCAGAGCTTGACTCGGAGGAGGAACAACCTGAGCCTGCCCCAGTATGCAGAAGGAGACATGCCCAGTATGCTTTGGCCTTGGCAAAGAGGCAAGGCATAGCACACACACTGGCTCAGTAGGAACTCTGGAAATTATACCTCTCTCTGACTCACACATATAGTAAAAAGTATGCCTAAGTTGACACTACCTGCTTTCAAACATGTACAGAGAGTATAGTATGTGCATCCGACATAGGCAGCCCTGCAGCACCACCTAAGGCATGATTGCCATGTGTTAAGCAATATAAAGCAGTGCTAAACAGCATTTACCACCATGTAGTATATGCAAACAAAATCGCACACACCAACTAGCACAACTGTGGTCAATGTTGAGTAATATTGGGCAATGTCCAGCAATGTTGGTGAATATTGAGCAATGTCGGACAAGCCTGGTCTAAGTAGGGCATAGCTGAACAAAAGCCAACATGCTCATATTTGCTTAACTGGCCTTTAAGCAGTCTGGTCTGCTCAGTATGAAAATATAAAGCAGTGATGGGCCTCAAACCCAGAATACTGCGAACTACAGTCAAAGTACTGAACCACTAAACCATGATAGTATTGCAGTGGTCAGCTAGTATGAAGGAATGTTGATAAGTCTGTGCAAAGTATCTCATGGAAACCCTGCAGGCACAGCATAATCCCTGTCAAGTTATGACACAAAGGTGAGTCCTGCAGTAAGAACAGAACCTGACTTCCAACACACACAGTAGAAATGTTAATATTGGTCATGTTCACACACATCAACAAATGTAGTGGACCTCAGATAGCAACATACTGAAAGGTCACACTGGGCATGCTCACACACTTGAATAAATGAGACAAATGTCAGGCAACAAAAGATGGAAAGCCTGAACTGGGCATGCTCACACACTTAGGCCATGTCTGAGAACAGCAGTGGGCCACATATCTGGCAGTTGCATGTGTTAACCCAGGAACCTGTCACTATCCAGCAATCTGCCCTGTGCACACAGTTATATGACAACAGACACATCTATAATATAGTGGAACCCTGTCATAATCAGATATGTTCTGCAGATGTTGAAGTTGTTCATAGAAACTGGTATAGCAAAGATGGTAAAGACCTGCAAACAGTATCAGCAATAAACATTGTGCATCCTGAACATTAACATAGGTTCAGAGGTCGATACTAGGCTATCTGCCCTAGGGCATGTACAAGCCTAGCCAGAGTGTGTTTGGCATTCGCAACCCTGTCTGATTACTACACTGTGTGTGTGAATAGTAGGTCACACAAGATAGCTCATGTCCATTTAGGCTAGTGTGCCTCTGTCTGGCAGGGACACAGAAGATATCCCAGGGGTAAACATATGATCACCCATACAGCCGTCAAGATGTCCCCTGTAGGGGATCATTGGGTGGATCTGCCTATGTGAAACTGGGATTACAATCTGGAGTGAGTGGAGCCTCTGGGATAAGAATCTGTCCCTCCAGCATGACCTATTAACATCTGTGCTGAGGTATACGTCCCTGGAGTGTGTAGCTCCAAGGGAGTCAGATATCCTGAGGTGGAGCATGTCCAGTAATTCTGGGTTGGGTATATCTGTAAACAGCAGGCACACATCATATCAGAGTAGGTGGTAAGTGACTGAGTAGAGCTGGAGTTACTGCATCCAAACTGTGCAGGGCATCCATGTGAGTCCCTAGATCTGCTTGGTGAGGAACTTCTGTGGCCAGTACAGTTGCTGCAGGTGTCGGGTAAGGTACACCCCAAATGTGGCATTGTAACCAAGCATGGTTGTGATGAGTATAGGGGCACAATGACCTCACATGATCTAGATGTGAAACCATATGGGATAAGATGGCCCATATAGAAGGTGTGTCCAACCACTTTGGCAATATGAATGTCAAAGGCGACAGTATGAACAAGTCATGTCCCCAAACCCCTAACAACTCCTACCATATGTAATGGAGTACTACCTATGTGGTAATGTGTGGGCATGTTGTTATTCCCAAAGAGGATGACTATGCAACTAATGGCATTTAGCTGTAGGCCATGGCTCAGGCACCAGTCATCCATCTCTGTGAGACCCTGTTTGAGTATGCATGTGGCAGCTGGAGAGTTGATCATGACACCCAGTTTGCTGTCAAGTGTGAACATGTTCAGCCATATTTCCCCTGTGGTAGCCTGTACGTCAGACAAATATATACTGAACAAGAGAGGTCCCAGGACCGGGCCGTGCGGGATGCCACGTGTAATTGGTGTATAGTCAGACATGGCACCTGCAATTCTGACCATGTGGGTGCTATCCCTGATCCAGGTAGCAATCCATCGTGTGAGATATGTGTCCATATCGACGCTGGTGAGCCTATGCATAATGGCCAAGTGGGTTATTGTGTTGAAGGGTTTTGCAAGGTTCAGGTAGGCTATGTGAACAACCGTCCCTATGTCAATGGACCTGTTAACCGTTTAAAGAATACAAACAGGTTCAAGAGGCAAGATCTGCCCACAACAATGCTGAAATGTGTAGAACACAGTGTCTGTAGGTTCGCGATGTCTATGTGTATGAGTCCCATGACAATACGCTCCATAGCTTTGCAGAACAGGTTAGTTAGGCTTATAGGGCAATATTGTCTGTGGTCCATTGTGGCACCAACTATGTGGATTGGGACCACTGTCACTGTATGCCATTCCTTGGGTACATATCCTGTAGTAACTCCGATATTGAACAGTGATGTAATGTGAGGGTTACGTCTTTCATGAAGCTCGTGTAAGATGCAGGCAGGGACACCATCTGGTCCCATTGATACTGTGATGTATGCTTTGGGGAGGGCAGCACTCACCTGTTACTGTGTGATGTCAGAGAGGTTATACTCTGTTGGGATGGATAGTTGCTCCTTGGGGGGGATGGGGGGAGACATCTGCACTGAACATGTCTGCCAGGATGTTGGCAATGCCAGTGGGTTCAGGGTAAGTTTAGTCAGTATGCAGTAACTAACAGCATATCAGTGAGTGTTCACCCATGTTCCTGACATAACTGAAGAAGGCCGTGTGATAGTCTTACATGTCTGGTGCAATTGTCCATTAGAAGCAGCCCTTAGAAAAGTTCATGAGTGATCATAGCTGTCTGCTAGTACAGATCACAGATGCCTTCCCAGTTAGGGATTGTGCTCTATCATGCAGTAGCTTCCTCCTGACGTTGTACAGCTTATTAATGGCTGGGGTCTACCAGACAGGTCCCCTGCCATTGGAGGAGTGAGTCCTGTTGTTATTTGGGATAGCACAATCCATGCAGTCCACTAGGTGTCCATAGAATGTGTATGTAATGGATTCAGCAATGTGAGCCGTATTTTCCACTGTCTCAGGGTCTCTGAAGGATACCACCTTGCTTTGGTGAAGTGAGACGTTGTCTCATGAGAAGTTCACCAAGATTACCCAGGATGGGTGTGTGGATGGTATATGTATGTTCAGTGAGATACATGTATGTTCTGACCTTACCAATGAGGGGTATATCGCTGGTGTGGAACATAGAGTCCACATGTAGGTGATGATCAGGTCCAATATGTATTCCCCTTTGTGGCTGTGCTGACTAGTTGTGCTATAGGATATGAGTCTACAAATTGTAGCGATTGTTGGGTGAGGGTGTTGGGGCTTGAGTAGTATCCCCAGTCAATATTTGTGTATATGAAGTCACCCAATATAATGGTGTTTGTGGAGACCTTCATATTCTCCATAGTTCCCATGAAAGCTGAGTGTGGTTCCTGAGTTTTGGAGAGTGGTCTGTAGCTGGCAACAAACTGAAAGGCAGTTTTGCTCAATGGTACTTGTATATGTATGGTCTGTGATGCTTTGTGCAGTGCTACTAACCCAGAGGTGTGTGTATCTGTGATGTATATGGATACTCCCCCTAGTTGTGTTGTCTGTTCCAAGTCTTGTTGTCAGAAAGCATGGTATGAAAGATAACCTGGTAGTGCTGGTGTGCATAAGTGAGCCTGAACCAGGCATCTGTTAGTGCACAGATATCGCTATCCTCCATACTGAGGAGAGTCCTGAGTGGCCGCAATATGAGGGTAACACATCTTGTGTTGAGCAGCATTACCCTTAGTTTCATTTAACCTGTGATGTCTGTGGAGGTGGGTTTGTCTTTTGAGCCCTGCTTAAAAAAGGCACTATGGTGGTAGCAAGATCCTTAGCCAGCATTCAAAAGTCCAAGGTTGACAGGTGCAAGCTATTGTGCAAGCTATCCATAGTGAAGCTACATGGCATGTTGAGCATGTCACCACAGGCTGACAGACACTGTATCCCCTATGAATGAAACAAATTTGTTAGGCAACTGTTACACGTGATATGTTTGTCTGTATACTGTGACATCATAATTGGTGGGTGTAAGATGCTAGACAAGGTCAGGGTCATACTGGCCTGGGCTACATGATCAGAGTGTTCCTCCATATATCATGTCATGTGGTCCAGGGAGTAACGTCTGAGGTTTTACGCACCAGCATGGACAATGATGGTGCCAGTCCTGTACTTGCTTTGGAGTGACCTGACTGCATGTGTTATGTGGCAGATATTGGCACCCAACAGACAGCCCAAAGTGACTATTCCCTTGTTTGGGCTGGTGAATGGTACGTCAGTGTGTCTGACAATAAGTGTCGCCTATTACAAGTGTATTATGTGTGTTGTTTAGTCCGAAGGGCAGTGACTGTGTGGCACACTGACATTGTGAACTATGTGATATGTGGATATTGTAGTGGGGTAGCAGTTGTCTGTGTGTCTGCTTTGGAGGTTTCTGCTGCTTAGGCAGAGTTCATTTACAGCATCCAATTATGTCTATGTGAGATAATGTGGTTTGAGTGCTGTTGCTAGAGGATATGTGAGACTGATATGTGGTGTGTGTGGTTACCTTCACCACCTGATAGATTGTGCCAGTCATGGGTTGAGAGAGTTCAGCACCCTGTATGTCTATATAGGTGCATCTCACACATATATCTGAGTTTGTCGGGAGGAGGAGAGGGTTGTCTGTGTACATGAGGCAGATGTGACATTGTGTCAATATCACAATATCCACCAGCTGGACTGGAGAGTACACACAAAACCGACCCCTGGACATGCCAGAATATTACCATGACATACTCTGTAGCCTGATCCCAAAGGATCAGTAGGGTGTTAAGTGTGCAAAAGAGTATAACAGGGATTAGTGCTCATGTTTGTTGGTGTTTTGTAAAGAGTAGCTGAGAAGGAGTCCAGACTAAATCATGACATCTCCTTCAGCTATGTCATAAATAGCAATGTACACCTATATATGTCCTGATTCAGGGCCAACTGTACCTGACTGACAATGCCAACATCCTGACAGACAGGCCCATATGTACATACCCACCTCCCACTGACAATAGTCCATATCATCATACCAGGAGATATCACATGTAGAATGGATGAGCAGCTACCCCCAATGCCAAAAGCATGGCAGCAAGTGGAATACATTGATTCCCAATATGTGTCATGCACAAACTACAAAACAAACAGATCCTGCACCTGAACAGTCAGCTGAGCCTCACCCCCTACAGAGGATGTGGAACCATTGAATGTGTTACAGCAACCTATGGCACTCCCCACAAGTGTTGGTGCACAACACACCATAGGAAGTCAAGTCCAGTATGCCTATGAAGTCTGATCTGCAAGGTCATGGAGTCCATCATGGTTGCAGTCATAAACATAGCTATTGGAAGCTGACATACACACAACCCTACCAACTGTGGTATGTTCATGTGTGGATCATGGTTCCCAAACATGCTAGACTGTTTGCAAGGCAGCCACCAAGGACATACATCACTGAACACATCTACACATGTCTCACATAGACTTTGAATAGCCCTTTATCAACATCCCAGACACATGTAGTATCCACAAAGCCAACAAGCTGTGCATAAATATGTGTTGACATATGACGGAATGTCACTGTGTCCACAGATAGATCACACAAGGTAAGGATTATGAGGTCTTGTTCAAGCTGTTGGCACCTGCTGACCCACATGGACCATTCCTGGAATGGCATAAAACAAAGTGTACACACATCACCATGTCTAGTCTGATGATGTCAACATCCTATAAATATAGCAGGAGAAGGAAGACCAGCCAGTAAAGCAAATGGCGCGCCATGTTAACTCATTCACGCCAGTGGAGCTCTGGAAGTTTGCACTGTAACTTACAATGGGTGGAGCCTAAGCCTTTTGATAGAAGTAAATTATGTCCTTGCATTTCAAACAAATGTTCATATCTGTGGAGCCATAGGGGTTATGAAAAGTAATAATGGCAAACTCTTCAGCACAAACTTTTTTTATAGTGGTAATATTTTTTAGGTTCTAGGTCTTAAACTGAATTTTGTAAGTCACAGTAAACACAGTAACTATTACATTTGTAGTATTTTGTAAACAGCTTTCAGTAACCACTCAAGTTGCACATATACTGTCAGTAACATTTTATTCATATAGCTGAGAGCTTTTATTTGAAGCTGAGTTGTTCTGTCTGCCTTACTTGGTTGTTGAGATATTTAGAAAAATATGAAAATTATGTCCGTATAAATGAATATCATAAAAGCAACAGTTGATGTCTATTTACCTGCACTAGACAGAGGTCAAATATTAATGCACTTGTTTGCTATTGTGTAAGCTTTAACATGAAATCTTTAATACCTTGTATATAGCACGGTTTTGGAATTATTGATGCAAATATGAGCAAGCAATATTTGACACCTAGAGGAGTTAGTAGGAGTTAACTGCAGTTGCATCTGGAGGTGTCACTCGGGTGTAATGAGTTAATGTGTCTTTGTCTAGTATCATAACATAGTTAGGTAGGGGTTTGAATCCTGCAAACACTGACAGTGTGTGTGTGTGGGGGGGTTGTATGTGTGCAGCTTCCTTTGAAAGGTGTTCCCTTTTTGGAGACTGGGAAAACTCACTAAAAGAGGTACATTCCTCTTTGGAAAGTCTGATGATGTCACCTTCCTACAATTACAGCAGGAGAAAAGAAACCAGACAATAAAGCAAATAGCGCACCATGTTAATGTGTTTCTCTCTCTAATATCATAACATAGTTAGGGAGGGGTTTGAATCCTGCAAACACTGACGGTGTATGTGTGCAGTTTCCTTTGAGAGATGTTCCCTTTTTGTAGAATGGGAAAACTCACTAAAAGAGGTACATTCCTCTTTGGAAAGTCTGATGATGTCATCATCCTACAAATAAAGCAGGAGAAAAGAAACCAACCAATAAAGCAAATAGCGTGCCGTGTTAATGCATCTCTCTCTAATATCATAACATAGTCAGGTAGCGGTTTGAATCCTGCAAACACTGACAGTGTGTGTGTGAGGTGGGGTGGTGTGTGTATGTGTGCAGTTTCCTTTGAGAGGTGTGCCCTTTTTGTAGACTGGGAAAACTCACTAAAAGTGGCACATTCCTCTTTGGAAAGTCTGATGATGTCACCATCCTACAAATACAGACGGAGAAGATAAACCAGCCAGTAAAGCAAATAGCGTGCCATGTTAAGATGTCTCTCACTAGTATCATAACATCGTTAGGTAGGGGTTTGAATCCTGCAAACACTAACAGTGTGGGTGTCACTGTTGGTCAATGCAGTGCGGGTTTTGGTTTTACTATGGTAGGACATAGCATGATTAAAACAGTAAGTACATTGCACACATCAGGTATCTGCATGGCAAATATATATATGTGTACATGTCCCCTCAATCAGTACATAGGTGTGAAGCCTGCATTCCACATGAATACATCTGTTTCCATTGACAGGTTGTGCCGCTGCTTCTCAGATCGTAGGTCACATATGTAGGTATCTGGCAAGGCCATCCGCTGTTGTGATCTGTGGCCAATGTCATCTGTGCCACACAAACCTATGACAGTTACTAAAGAGTAGTGTGAGTGAGGGTATATGCCTGGGGTATATGTCAAACATGTTCATGCACAACAACGACTGTCAATAATGGACAGTCTGTATAGGTGTACAACTGCCTTGTGGATATTCATTCAGGCCTCTAATGTCTTATGTGATACAGCGAGGGACTCCACAATACCAATGGATATGTGGATACCAAGGGACACATGACATAACATGAGGCTGTATGTACACATTGGTACCCAACATACATGTTGAGGTCTACCATCAATGTGGTACTGACGGGATAGTATGTATAGTAAATGTGGATAACTATGCTATAGCCGGCTTACTGCCATACAGCATGTATCAGACAACAGGTATCTGACTGTATGATACCCTTGTGTAGGATATG
Source organism: Protopterus annectens (assembly GCF_019279795.1). Classification (NCBI taxonomy): domain Eukaryota; kingdom Metazoa; phylum Chordata; order Ceratodontiformes; family Protopteridae; genus Protopterus; species Protopterus annectens. The sequence continues at coordinate 1,907,083,258 of NC_056739.1, read as the reverse complement.
CATCCCATCCAGGGAATGCATTGTAGGCCAATGCATGCATTCCCAGATGTGGATGGAATCATCCCTAGTGTGTTTGCATGTACCTAAGGGGGCTATATGCCAAAGGGGTTTGGTCCCAGGAATGGGTGGTGGTCAATACCACTGGTTAGTGTTCGAGTATAGTACCGGAAGGATCAAACTGTTACTGAGTTCCCTACAACTGTGTGTCATTTGTCAGGACATCATCCAATGATTGCTTATAGTCATGCTGTTGAGGTTGTGTATACTACCAGACCACAAATCATTGACAGATATTAACAGTGTCACCCACAGCATAGTGTCAACCCATGTCATACACACATGTGGACCCATGTTAGTACATAACTGTAGTAGAATGCATACTGGCCATTGAAAGTTACTATGAGATGTCAATGTGTACAACAAGGTATGCTACACATCCGATGTGTCCACCATGCACGTACATGCAGGCAGTGCGCTCCCACCATGCTCACAGATGTACACTTGCTAATCTGTACTGCACACATCACACACGTACTGTCCACTCACTAACACATGTTGGGAACACAGTACACTTCAGCCAAGTGGCACATGGGTGGACAATACATACACAGACCTAAAAGTGGTGTAAACAATGTTACATTGACAATCAGAGCTGTGTTGCATAATGCTTGCTCAGACATACCTACAAGGATGTCATTACACTTTCCTGTTGACAACTTGCTAATATTGCTACACTGCTATAATGTCACCCTGTGCATCAGGACCATGTTAGCCTGTTCATGCATCAATGTTACAGATGACAGGAGGCAACACAGGTATCATCATATGCACAGGGTGTGTTGTTGTTTGCCAGAGCCTGACATTGACCCATCCAATCGACATGTCTGTGTGTACAGCATGGGCCAACGTTGATGTAATGTGTGTGTGTATGTGTGAGCGCTACTTGTTTGGTTGATGTGTGTGTGTCTGCATGTGCACAGCTCCACCATGTGGCTGCCATATACGGTAGTTTGTGGGACAGCCACAGACTGTACCTGTTAGGCTGTACAGATCACTGTCTCTGGCCATGGACACAGTACCTGTGCCTGGGAGGGGTGTTACGGACAATATTGGGTACCAACCCCGACTGGGTACTGTCATCAGAGGCAGAGGTATGATGACTGGACCCATGTCCCTGCTGGGACTGGCCAGAGCCATGTGCACGTGGTCTACTGGGATGGTCAATGGACAGGCCAGCCCCAGCATGGCTGGGGCTGGTACTGCCACTACGGGAGTGGCTGTGAACTGTGGGCCGTCCGCTACTACTGCAAGCTGTTGCTGTTGCTGGCATGCATCCGCATCGACGTCGCAACCATCCCGCACGGTCCTGGCTCATGGAAGACATATTATGAAGGGCAGCTACTGTCTCCCTCCAATGTCTATCAATGACCTCGGTGTAATTCTGGATGGCACCGGCAAGGTCACGGATGCTGTCATTGATAGCTGTGTAATGGGCCCTCTGCGCCCTAAGTCCCTGTCTGGTGTACCGTTCCATATGTGCCTGAGCCTGCATTACAGTCTGGAACATAGTGGACGTTGTAAGATCTGTGAGGGCACGTCTGCCAGGGGCAATACGACCAGCGGTGCTCCCCCAAGAACCCCTGGACCTCCGCCTATGTGGTACCATTCCAGGAATCCAGCTATGGCTGCTGTGAGGGGATGCAAGTGCCATGGATACCACACTCTCCTGGTCAATGCCAACTGTATGCTGTCCCTCGCCTATGGCCATTGGTGGTGAGGGATGTTTTGACAGTATGAGTGTGCGCATAGATGAGGTTGAACGCTGTGTACTGTCGATTGGCAGAACAACGACAGACCCTGTCAAACCTTCCTGTGCCATCACAATACCTGACTCATCATTGTCACTATTTGTGGCAGTGGCTTCAGGTTCCCTGCTGCTTTCGGCCACCCCTAACTCAGTACTTGTGAGAGGAAGACAGAAAACACACTTTACAGTCTGCACATGATGCATGCACACATGCACACATGCACACATGCACAAATGAACACATGCACACATGCACACATATACACTCCTCACTACAGCACATACACACACACACACACACACACACACACACACACACACACACACACACCAGCAATCCAACACATACTCTATAGTGGGTGAAGGTGGGTGTCAGTATCACAAGGCAAACAGTCACCACACATGTGTCAGCATGCAGAATATGTGTTGCACAAGACCATGCAGTGCAAGTGAAGATGCCCCTATTTCATGGAAGTGTACATGGCTTTGATGCAACTGTGTAGTTGTTCAGTGATTGGCTACACCCTGGAACACAATGTGTACCTGGACACAACATTGCTGTTAAAGTATCATCAGCTCGGCAATGCCCTGTGCAACATCACTCACAGGTATACTTGCCATGGCTGCATGTGTCATCTGTGTGACACATAGATTTCCATGTCTGAGTACAGTGTCTGTGTCCAAAGCAGATAATAGTGGGCACAGGTGTAGCACATGCATGCTATGTACACACACGGGATGAGTGGTGCATGTTGATGTGAAGGAATCCCAATGCTCGACATGGCCAGTGTACAGTGGTTATGGTGAGTGTGGGACATATTGCAGATATGTCTGTGCCAGCCATGGCATGGCATGCTACACAACTGCAACATTAAACACCACACATACCCAATGTGTGTCATGTGACCTATACACCCACTAGCATTCCATGACATATATGTGACACTTTGTTCGGATGGTGACTGCTGTGCATATTGTGTATGCTGGCATATGTAAGCACATGCACAACATGCTATGCATATTGTGTATAGGTGCAGATGTTTGCACACACACAATGTTGAGGTGCACAGTGATGACTGCCCTGAGTAGTACTGTGGTCACTGTAACTGGATGGGGTGTAGTACCCTGTGCTATCATCATCATGCATCTTGTGGTTACTCACAGCTACTAATGTGAGCAAGACCTCTGCCTAGCATGCTGTATGTGAACTGCAGTTCCATGGCTACATTCACAATTACACAGCCACCTTGTATATGGGTGTGTGAGGTGCCCAATAGGGAGCATTGCCTAACATGACTGTGTTATGTGTTGAAGAGTGTTGCACAGCCCCATGGTAGGCCTCTACCCCTGAGGTACATCATGTGTGTGCATGACATGTCGGATACTGAAGTGTGACCTTACAGCGGGTGTGTTGTAATGCCAAATGTAGCATGTTTTCGTGTACTGCGTATGATAAACGTGTTCTGTTGTGTACAGCTGTAGCAACTATGCATATCTAATGTGCACTACAGTGTTGCCCCAAATGTGTCTGCTGCTCTGTGCATTGCATGTGATTGAGGCAGCTACTGACTTAACTGAGATGTTTAATGTCTCACAGCAAACATGCACAGCATGCATTATGCGTAGGTATGTTACTTGTACATAGCCTACACCTCACCTATGACATGCACATGTCATTACCAATATTAAAGTGTTAACACACTCACCAGCATGTATCATCTGCCCTGCTGTCACACCAGAGGGACCTACAAGAATATGACACAGTTTGTCAGTGGCCACAACTGTGGCATTGCTACTGTGAGTGTGCTAAACTACAGTACAACAACAGTCAACAGTCACAGGTGTGCAGATACTATTCCAAATATCTGTATTGCACACAATGGGCAGCACAACTGCTGAACACACACAGTGCACATCTCACATATACATATTCTAACAATACAGGTAACAGTAGTCTACAGCTAGGGCATATTACCTGCATGCTCCATGTCATCATGCTGGTGGCTCCGGCCTTCATGATGACACATGTGTGATGCTGTTGCTGCTGTAGGCCAGGAGCCACCATGCTTAGGAGCAGTTCCTCCACTCTGGTAAGGGGGGGATGTATGGCCACCCCACCACCTGTGGCAAGCTGTTGTCTATGGATATCAGACGCACACCACCAGACATGTCTAATTAAATCACTGCAGTGATGGCGTACCTACTCATATGTCTGGTTATGCATGCCTATGTCATTTACCCGACGAACAAGGTCTTGCCACAGTGCAGTACTCTCATGCTGGTGCTGGCTGGCCCTGGAAAACAGCAGTGTATAGTGCTGCACCAGGCTGCTATGTATTTCCTGTCCCTCCGCAGCTGTATATGATGGATTGCGTTGATGAGCCATAACCCAAGAAGACAATTAAACAATATGTGTGAGCAAGTCATGTGGCACACTTAACATTATTAAGTACAGATATCACTTAACTGCCATATATAGCATCTGTTTGTCTGTCAGAGGATACACACATTCAATACCACATATCAGTGCTCAGCCCACAACTGGCTGACAGTGCCTGCCACACTCCATATAAGAAACCAGTATACACTGGTACTCGGCACACTGTTTGGATACAATACACAACCTCACCACGGGAGTATATATCAAGCTAATGCATATATCATCCAATGCATTGAATGTAAAGCACATTTACAGTATTACCAGTAAACCACCCTAGTCGTTGATGCCATACCCAACTTAACATATGTGCACGGTTGTTAATATAGCTGGCATACTGCTGTAACACAGTATACATGTTGCTAGGTACACACACATACACTGTAATACACATGTGATTGCGGGCATGGTACAGGCATCATTACACACACATCAGACATACAAACAACACACAAATGTATGCCGACACAGATGAGCATTACCTGTGTACCTTACAGTACTGTGTGCCCCTACTTACAGATGCCTATGCCTGAGGTATGTAATCTGTGCAGACTACAGGACACACAAGACGGTGTTACCATGGAATGTGAACATATACCATACTGTGCTGTTTAGGCCTACAGCTTCAGGTAGTACAACAGTTCATATGTGAGCTGGATTCACCAGCAGTACCACTTACTGAGCATACATGTATTGCTTCAGCCTACAATGGGATACCACAATCGTACACAAGGAACTACGTCACAACATATGCCATCCTACTATGTCTGCATCCCAATAACTGACACATCTTTCTCTGACCTCACACCTAGGACACAAACTACCATGGCAGAAACAACCTCACACTAAGTTATCACATCTTTACAGACCTTGCACATATTCACTGTCACACTCATTCCACCTCACATAGCAGGTATTGCACTGAGTACATGCGTGTGTGCATTGTGTCATAGGTAGGTAATACGCTATTGGCCCTAGGGCCTAGAGCAGCCTAGCTATATGCTACCCTGGCCTTTGACACACAAGTAATGTGATTTCACTTGCTCCTGTCAACCGGATACACAGAGGTGACTCCCAGGGCATATTACCTATCTCCCAAACAATCATCATGGGTATGTATAACATCTGCTAATGAGAAGCCTTGTTTGTTAATGCTGGGTGGTTTAGTCCAGAGTATGGCATATTTGTGGATAGGAACCTGCACCTCCAGCATGTGCTGTTTAGTGAGGTGGTGAGGATTAGGGCCCTAGGTCATGTAGCCCAGAGGGATTGTGACATGTTGACATTGTGGTTGGCCAACTGCTATGAGTGTGACATACCTCTGTATGTCCGGCAGAGGTAACCTCTGGGTGGGCGGTATGCAAAGCACTCTAGCTGTGGTTTTTTGAGTCAGTCTGCATAGGGCATGTGTTTGAGGGCAGTATTACTCTTTGTGAGGTATGTCTGTGGCCTTTCCACTTGCAGTAGTTGTCATGTGAGGTACATACCATATGGGGCATTGTGATGAGTAGAGAGGAACACTGACCTATATTTCCCTAGATGACACAACTTTTGTGATGACACATACCACATAGACAGATTACAAGACTAGTGTGGCACTGTGATTATCAACGGGGAGGCTACTGTCCACCTGTGTCCCATGTTCCCTTCTGACACCTTCAGTGTTAGGCAGGCTATCACCTATGTGGTAGTTACTTGGTAAAGTGTTTTGGAATGGGGTATGGCACTGCAGGACCAACACTGTTGTTCAGTCCATGCCTTGGTCAACAGGCACCTGTTGCAGTACGTATGACCCTCTGTCTCCCTCTCTATATATCTATACATATCTATACATATCTAAACATATCTATACATAGCTATAGATATCTATACATATCTATACATATCTATACATATCCATATATGTCTATATATATCTGGATATATCCATATATATCTATATATATATATATATATATATATATATATATATATATATATATATATATATATATATATATATATATATATATATATATATATATATATATATATATATATATATATATATATATATCCATATCTATATATCTATATATGTATGTATATCTATATATCAATATCTCTCTCTCTCTCTCTCTATATATATATATATATATGTATATATATATATATATATATATATATATATATATATATATATATATATATATATATATATATATATATATATATATATATATATATATATATATATATATATATATATATATATATATATATATATATATATATAAATACACACATACATGTATACATCCAGTCTTGTACATATAGATGAACATATAGGCACATATACTTCCCAAATCTCATTGTGGGGATGTCAATTATGCAACAGTTGAGACATACGGTTATGTAATAATATTGTACAGTGTTGTGCAGAATGCATTTTGCTGTCCTCAGGCCATATAGCTGTAGCAGGCCTCACTATCTGTAGCTCAGTCCCACAGCGTTTAACCACCACATGACATATACCGGCACTGCGTGCTGTCTGCAATGCCAAACACTACAACCTACATACATATGTGCACATAGCAACCTTCAACAACATATATATGTCCAGCCTTCACTAACAGTTGCAGTATGTCCATGGCCCTATGCACATGTGCATATACAAATAGATACGGACTGCTGCCACATATGGATGATTCACAGTATGTAGAGTACCCTTCAGACACATAATTTGGATGCCAGCAAATATATATCTGTTACATACCTTACCTTTGTATTCCTCACCCCCGTCTGTTGTAGCTGTTGCTTTTTTATTTTTTTTTTGGTTTTGGTTTCCTCTGTGTGTTGGTCTTTCTTTTCAGTGTCTGTCTCTTACAGCCTGTTTGTCTCCGTCTGTCTGTCTGTCTCTGTCTGTTTGTCTGCCTGTCTCTCTCTCTCTCTCTCAGTTGGTGCAATGATATTATTGCATGTGTGGACAGCAAGTACAGGCTGCTTTTCTAGGTATCTGACCATGTGCATGTGATGGCCTCTGCACCAATTGGTGCCCACCATTTAGTAATTGCATGCAGCCTGCTGTGTGGTAATTGCAGCACTCACTGTGATTGCAGGACACTGCTATAAAATGCTAGGTTAGGTAGGCATAGCCCTTTCAGTTGTGCAAGGTGGGGCCCATGCTTGTTTGCTGTGGACACTGTTGTCTCAGTCAGAAGGTTGGTATATGTCTCATATCTGAAGCTAGGGTTGTAGCCAGTGATATGCATGTTGTACTGGAACCTGACTGTTGCTTCTTCCACTGCACTCTTTTCAGTGTGTAAGTTTACTTACACCTCCTAATGCTAACACTGGATACATGGGAGTATGTACTTTCTTTTTGAATTAGAGAATTAACTGGCATACAACAGTAGTTATTGCAATGTGTTCCTATGACTTTCCTATTTTCCTTTTACATTCACTCATTGTAATGCATGATATATTTCTTACAGCACCAAGTTATTGTATATCTGCTGTGGCTTAGTGGTACTTCATACAGACTGGGGAGTTCAAGGTGTGGGGTTTGAGACTGACAAGAGTATTTTATTTTTCTGCTGAGCAGAACAAGGGCCCTGCCATAGAGTGACTAAGGCACTTTTAAGCAGTTGTAAGCGGGTTTGTGTGGGTTTGTGCGATGCTTAGCGAAGCTTAGCTAAGTGCACACATGGGCACACTGGTGCAGACCCGCCTACTACTGTTTACAAGTGCTTACTCTTGCTAACCCCCACACTCATTTCTTTGACAGAAAAGTAAATGGGGAGATAGGAATGTGGTGATAAAGGGTGCACAAAGAGGGGAGGACAGTAGGGAAACCAGCTCTGGCTGTACAGGATGGGTGTGGGGAAGGGTCATAGCTGCCCGTTTCGTTACCAGCAACAGCTGTGCATATGCAATACATTAGGAGTGAAATTTGAAACCTTCCACCCCTGAGAGAGGGGTGAGGACAACTAAGTATGTTGTACTACCAATTATGAATATCAGGCACATGCACTGTTTGTGAACTGCTATACTGTCATTAGTACGTTACTCGCGTCTAAACAATTTGTGGTTTGTTTGTGTTGACATTAGCACAGTCTGCTCAGGACAACTGGACATATTTCAGTACTGTGCATGCCTATCTACACCCGTGGGTGTGCCTGACTACACAGGTATATGATACTTTTGGGTAGGGGTGCAGAACTGCGGAGAGCATTATTTATTTTTGTGTGCTGTTTATCTTACTGAACATGCAGAGTTGCTCTGTACCTGTTAGTCTATAAAGGCTAGTAGTCTGTCTCAGTAGCTCCCACCTGTGGACATATCCAGATGGTAGACAGAGGTTAGCCTAGTATACTTTGACTGTGGACCACACCAGTCTTTTCAGCACCTGAACAATGGCATTGTCACAGGTGGTTGCTAGCAGTACATGGCTACATCCTTTGATATTTCTATGGTGTACTCCTACATACATGCTTGTGGAATCCATTCTACAGCTATTCGCTGAGTGTGTAACAGCAGACAAGCTGATATGCCTGTGGTTTCTGACACTTCCAGGCCTCAGATACTCTCAGTTAATATTTGAACAGCCTCAGGGAAAGGTACATATGAGTGGGATATACCTGTGATATATTTCAGATATTTTGCTGTTGAGACTTTGGGGGATTCGGAGCATATGTATTACTACATCTTTTCTGACGTGCAAGCAGTATCTACTCTCACTTATTGACATTTTTCATTAAGCGAGATTCACCACCTTTCTGCCTACTGTTAGTACATTTCACAGGGTGTCACAGAGGGGCACAGCTAACATTTGTTTGCAAATCAGGGACATCCGTGTAAATCAGTCACAGTTGGGAGGTCTGGCCTCTGACCTATTCAAATATGACAGTGTTTATCCTGCTCTGATACTGTGTGGGGTTTGTAAGGTGCTACTGTAACATTATTCCCTACTAGCATGGCTGGTTCTCTTTTCCCAGTCATGCCATGCAATTCCACAACACTTGCTGATTAAGGGCCACAGAACAAGATTTGTGTTATGCCATTCCTATTCTCCCTTTACATTCACTCATTGTAATACATGATATATTTCTTTCAGCACCACTTTATTGTATATATGCTGTGGCTTACTAGTACTTCATGCAGTCTTGTGAGTCCAAGGTGTGGGGTGCGAGACTGACGGGGGTATTTTATTTTGCTGCTGAGCAGTACAAGGGCCCTGCCATAGAGTGACTAAGGCACTTTTAAGCAGTTGTAAGTGGGTTTGCTCGGGTTTGCATGACGCTTAGCAATACTAAGCTAAGCGCACACATGCACACACTTGCTTAAACCCACTTACTACTGCTTAAAAGTGCTTACTCCCACTAACCCCCACACTAATTTCTTTTAAAGAAAAGAAAATGGGGAGATAGGAAAGTGGTGAAAAAGGGGGCACAAAGAGGGACAGACCAAAGGTAAACAAGCTCGGGATGTGCAGGACAGGTGTAGGGAAGGTCCATAGCTGCCCATTTCTTTAACAGCAACAGCTGTGCATATGCAATGAATTTGGAGTAAAATTTGAAACCTTCCACCCCTGGGAGAGGGGTGAGGACAACAAAGTATGTTGTACTGCCAATTTTAATTATCAGCTTACATGTTTGTCCGATGGACATGTGTGCGAAATGGGCAGCTATGTATGGGACGTAATTTTTTTGTGGGTACAGATTATCCTTTTTTTTTTTTTCAGGTGGGAGTGGGAAGTGAGGTAGAGCAAGTAGGTATGTCCGGGGAGGTAGGTTGGGAAGGTAAACAGAAAATACAGACAAGACACATACAGGGGCGGTGTATGATACATGGGGTAGATGAACACAATTGACGGGGTCGGATGTTTGGATATCGCAAGCCCATGAGCCCAAAGATGGTAAAAGTGGAACTGAGATCCCCACTCATGGGCAGTCACCACTGAACCTTCACAGCCCTGAGGGTGGCTGTGCTGGGGGCTGCGTAGGATGGGCAGACTCACCCATGAGACTCACCACTCTCACCTCTAGCTGGCATAGGGGATCAGCGACTGTACGCTGGGTCTCCCTACGCACCACAGCCCAGACCCTTCAAAGGGTGACAGGTGGCCCTTCTCCACCCACGCTTGCCCCATCCCCTGCAGGGCTTCCACCTGAAGGTGGCACAGGACCAGTGGAGGAGGAGAGCCCGGGCTGGGCATCAGATCTGCTGGTGCCAGGTGCACTCGCCGGCTGAGGAGGGACAGGTGGGTCCGCTGGGACCGACCTTCCCAAACATTCTGTGATTAGGTGTGTTTAATTACAACATAAGCAAAACAGCATTCCAGATTAGTTGTAACAGCATGCAATAATATTCCCATTAACCCAACACACCAAGGGTACAACAGTTGAACAGCAAGCATAACACATGCATATATTGAACCACATTGGTTATTCCAACAGCATGCAGGGATGTTTGGTAGCAACAGGCCACCATGATTGTGGTGTTTAAACAAGGCGCATGCATCAACGTGAATGCAGATATTTATAGACCAGTAGGGCATATGTCCCAACAAATATTTAATATTACACATACCCATTGAGGTGTGGAATTGCATGGTTTATGCACATACAGTAGGGTGTAGAAAATACCTCGGTTAACATCTTTTAATGACCTTTTCATCTACACTACATTCCTAGTGACTGCAAGTGTATATCCCCTACATGTATTATTACACTTGCCACCATACAATAGGTTGTGTAATGGGTTTGGATAGTTCAATATATGCCTGACCTATATCTGACATACTAACTGTCCAGGATGCAGATGTTACTGCTACATATTTCTTAATTGCATTTATATTTCTTTATCTACATATCTGGGATGTTTTCACATGACATTTTCACTTCAATTTATACAGAACCCTGCATTTCTTGACACACACTCACATTTTTGGGGAAATATAACATGCTACACATGTGTCAGCTTTATTTATTCATGCCATCCAGTAACTGACTGTTGTGGACTGTATATATGCTTCACAGCTATTAGCACTTCCATCACCCACTTTATATGGGACTGCACAACTCTGGGTTGCCAGTACCTTTTCAAACAGTACTGTTTGTGTAATGCAAGGGTACAGCAACATTTCAGATTCTGTGACACAGACACAATCTGGGTTTTAGACCTTTATTAATGACATTACACACTTTTCCACAGACATGTTCAAGACATATTATACCTTTATTAATAGGTTTGCACACTCTTTTTTCAGGCTCACTCACTTATTTTATATGACAGTGCCTGCAGAGATATTATTCCAGACATATGTTACCTTCCTTAATGGGTTGCTACACTCTTTTTCTGCCTCTCTGACATTTTTATCTGACAGTACATGCAGAGGACTTATTCAGGCAATTTTATGGCTGTATTATTGGACTACAACACTTTCTTTTATGCTCTCTCCCATATTTTATATAACAATACATGCAGAATAATCACTAGCCTGCCTGGTGGCGCAGCCTTAGCAGCCTATCAGCATATGCTTGCTGATTCATAGCACGGTCACCTGCAGCTGTAAAGTATATGAGGGGATATTGAGACATACCTATCTGTTATACATACTCCATTATCAATTCTTACATACAGCATTCCATGGCTACATACTCTGTTGTGGAGCATCCCGCATCCCACGGGCCTCCTGTATCCACTGGTTCAGGCGGTCCTGCTTTTGTCTCTTCAGGTCTGCATGGCGGTGATGGACCTACTCACCAGTCCAAGGAATGCCTGTGTCACTGGTGAGGTCACGAGCTAACCAGTTCCAAGCCTCTGCCTTGTACTCCGTCCCTTGGAACTGACCCTGCAGGAGTCTTGTCTCATGACGGTGGACAAGGAGCCAAACCATGTATTTGGACTCCTCGATGCCCCAATGTTGCGCTTGGAAGTGTGTTCCCTCTCCGACACCAGACATTCTAACTGCAGATGTGAGCTACAATCAGTTATGGAGTGTATTCCCATCTGTGGGGCTTAAATATGCCGCATTTCCCGCACTTTTTTGTGATTGGCCATTTTGTAAAATTCTCGGCTGACTGCAGACCTGCTCAGTAATTGTTAAACTATCATTCATAAGTATATGAATGTTAACAGTGGATGTTTCCCCTATGTTGTCATGGCTTAGTGGTTCTATACTTTGATTCTGATGCTCAGAGTCCTGGGTTCGAACCTTGTCATTCATTTTATTTTCATACTGTCCAGATATGCTAGGGAGTGTGGTTGCATTTAAGTAACTTTGTTCTATGTTGCTCCTCGGTGCCCTGGTTGGCATGGCTCGCACGTCGGTGCAAACACATTGTGCTAGGTAAACCACCATTGAGCTACTGGCAACTTTATTGTGCTGGGTAAAGTGCTGTTAAACTGTGGGCACCTCTATTGCGCTAGGTAAAGCGCTATTAAACTACGGGCAACTCTATTGCGCTGGGTGAAGCGCTACTTAACTGCAGGCAATTTTTTATCAGGATCATTTCAAATATTTATTTTCTTCACTGATACATTGGCCATTTCACTGCTTTTTAGTAATGTTTAAACATATTTGTCAAGTATTATTTCATATACTGATTTAAAACATAAATACAAAGGGGAGTGGTGGGACTCAACCCATGAATGCCTCTTCTTTGCGCGAACGCTCTACCATTACGCTATTGATATTTGGTGTGATTTGCATAAACATTCTTTCTTATGCTCTTCCATGTCTGAATTGCTAACTGCAGCTAAGCAATGGGCACACCCGTGCACACATGCAGAAATACGGGCAGCTATTTTTGGAATTTAAAAAATATATTTAATAATTGGCGTTTTAGAATTATGATAGGGGTTTACAATATCAGGGAGTGTAGTGTTGGGTGCAGGGACATTTAAGCGGACTCACTCCTGTGTGTGTGCTTTTTTTACTTTTGAAACACTTGCAGGGGCATGGAGATTTAGACTGCTCGGCAGTCCGACACGCCCCCTGCTTTCTTACACGGTTCGTGTAAGAGTTATGGTTGGGTCAGCGTGCCCTCATGCATATTCATGGCACACTGACGTCATACCATTCAACTGCAGCCTCCGAGTAAGACTTATTAAGTCTTACACGGAGGATTCGTGAATCCGGGGGTTGGTGTGTTGAATTGGCATACAAAGCATTGCACTGCATTCTACTTCTTTTGGAATACAAATGATCTGCTGTCTTCTGTTGGATTTTCTTTTTTGCTTTTCCCATATAAAATGCATGAGGTATATGCATGAAGCTACCTGGACAACATATACCTTTTTGTATTTAGAATGCTTCTTACTTCTTGCACCTTATTGATGGTAACATGGACTATGTGCTACATGCTTAAAGTATTTGCAAAAATGACATGGTAATGTTCCATTTGATTTGCACAAACCAGCTCCAGACTCTAATGAAAAATGTGTTTTTTCTTTGAGATTCTTGTCAAATTATGGTCCAATTTGTACAAAAAAAAGGCCTGACATCTAATGTTTTATGAGCAATGCTGCTGATCTTGTATCCACACTAAATGTGAACTCCTATTCTGACCACATCAGGATGAACTACTTGCTTTGAAAACTATCCACTGGATGGATTTGGTTTATATTTTCTACATCTTCTCCATCTCAGACACATTTTTTCAGATCCACTGGCAATCCTAGTTCTTTGGAAAATATTATGTCCTAACCCAGCTTTAAGCTTCCCTGGTCATTCTCAAATCCATTTTCTCTAGTGGTTAGTCTGGACAAATAGATGTCGTGACTCTTAATAATGATATATTATAGCTGTGATAAATGTCCATTGTTGGCAAATAAATAATTATTGTTTTGGGACTTTTTTCTTAAAAAAATCCTTGTCATTACCCTCTTTATTTGGAGATCCATAAGCACCTCTATGTTCACGAATTTAATAGAAGTGAAGGATGTTCATGCTGAAAACTCTGAAGCTAGTGGTACTTTTAATGCACCTCAATTAGAAATTAGATTCTTTCAGGTCCTCTCCACACGTAAGAATTAAATCAACAATAAAAGGACCATCAATACCATAAGTATAAGACCATAAGTACAAACTACTTTAATTATGGCTCACTGCATTTTGGATGTATTTTCTTTAAGTTTGTATTATTCTTTATTATACAATGTCACCTCCTATTGTTTGGAATATAATTCTCAAAAGTTCAAGACAAAACAGAGGGACTGTGCCTAACTATGTCAAAGTGTAGACTATTTTATCTTACAAAAAGTGGAAGAATACAAAGTAAATCAAACATAAACATAAATAACAACACCACAAACATGACACAACACAAAACTAACATAATTGTATAATAGCAATAACCCATGGCTGGGTGTGAGTAATGCTGGATTTACCTACAGTTGGCGTGGTTTGGTCACTCACCCTCATGACCAAACCATGCCAACCGTAGGCAAATCCAGCATTTCCCACACCCAACCATGGGTTATTGATATATTACATGTTTTTGTTGTATGTGGAACTTTTCTCCCCAGGTCTCCACTGAAAATGAACATGTGTCCAGTGGACTATTCCGGTTAACAAATGTAAAATAAAATAAATAAATAAATAAAATCAAAAGAAATGTGGATAATAGTCCTTTAGGACAATAAATTAACTACTACCTATTTTATTATAATAAGGCTGACAAAGCTGGTGGTCACTTTGGCTTCAGATTTTCAAACCCAGTATCTGGTCAGAATATATTTCTTGAAAAAAAGGTTTTGAGAAATTACACTGCAACATTCATATTAATGGATGCTGTAATGTAAATGTGCTTAACATTGTCTTTTACAGCTGTGACCCTTTAAAGGTCTGCCTATGGACATAGAGTCAGAAATTGGAGAAGGGACCATCTGTGGTAACTACCAAACTCTAGGAATGCTTTGACTTGTATTTCTGATATGTATGTTATATAATTTCAGTATGATCTCAGCTTTTCCTGTCTATAATTTCACCTGCATATAACCTGGAGATCTAGCTTTTTCCATGCCAGTACTGAATTTGTTAGGACTGTTTGTCAAACCAGCTGCCCATATGGAATCTAGCATGGCTCAAACATTAGAAGGATGCATTTCCCCAGTCTTTTGCATACTTAATGATATTAGCAAAAATGCAGCACTGTAGCTAATGTGGTATTTCAAGATTCTCTGTTTTGTCTAGTAGTAGATGTAGAGGATTACACTATGATCTATTAACGAGATGCTTCATGTAGTGAAAGGTACAGGATTGGACTCCTTTCACCTTCATTTTGTTTACCAAATGTGTGACTCTGATCAATTCACTTAACCAGATACAGCTTCCAATTCACTCGTAAAAAGGCTTACCTTTTTTTTCAGGAATCCTACAGGGATTCTTTATGATATTTTCCTTGAGTATAATAATTAAAAAACGCTGTCCATTAACATTTGGAATGTGGCAGGAGATCTATGCAGGCAAAAGGTACTCAAAAAGATTGATTGGGGAGGAGAAATGAGATTTGGTAACAAATAAAGGTGTCCAAGGACATCTTCAAGAGGGGTTAAACTGATATATTAGTGGGAGTAAAGTGGGTTGGGGAGATGAAAGGGTTAACTGGAGGGAGGGATGACTGGGAGAAAATGAGGTAAGGGTGGGGACGGGCTTAAGGGGTTTAGACAAGTGTAACTGGGTAAGTAACCCCATTTTGGCATGAACTTGCAAGGCAAGGAATATCTATGATGACTTGCAAGTTTCTGGGTGGAAAAGGTAGGCCTTAGGTTATTGATTGGTGGACAGCACACATATACTTGTAACGTTAGATATGTGTGTGTGTGTGTGTGTGTGTGTGTATATATATATATATATATATATATATATATATATATATATATATATATATATATATATATATATATATATATATACATTTTTTCTTATGGGGGGCAGACAGGGGGCATTTTGGTAAGGGGTATCTGGGCCATGGTGTGGCAGAGACTTAGGGTGCATTTCATTGGGGCTCTTCTTCTGGACAGGGTAGGGCAGCATACTGGCACCCTCATTGGTGTTCGTCAACCTGTCACGGTCATGGTTTCGGAATGTTGTGAGGCTGAGAAGTGGCTGCTAGTATTGCTTAAAGTGGCAGCTAGGGTGTCATAGCTCTACTCTGTGCAGCCTATCTGATCAGGACTATTTTGCTTCATGCATGTGTGTTTTCTGGCAGGTTAGTGATACAGCATGTTGGGATGAAGTTGCTCAGACTTTGAATACTTCAGAGAATGCATGCTAAGAGAACTCCTGCTGTTTTGGTGAGTTCTAAGTTTATATGTATGTTATTTGAGTCAACAGTGTTGGAGTCATTAATGGGTGTGGGGAAGCAGCTCGACAATGCCTCTTTACATTGTACTGATTTCTGGTGAGTGGAATCAGTAATCAAGTTAGCAGGTGAGTTTTGGAGTTCATCTTTGCTGATAAGATATATGCGAACTCTGCATCTGATGTCCTAGCAACTTTATTAGGATGGGAGCAAGATGGTGTTTGCTTTTCTTTTTGCGGGCTTGGTGGTGCATATGATGGGTTGCGCATGCTCATCGCAGGCCTAATGATTTAGGGGAAAGGGGGCAGGGATGATTAACATAGCACTGCCCTGCTTACAGAATGTCAATTGCTCTTCTAACCAATGTTGCAGTTAAATATAGTGTCCACACACACACCAAAAAAAAAAGACTTTTGCAGAATAAGAGTCATTCTTAAAATATGAAGTTAGTAGTAGTGACTTTTTTATTATCCCATTTATTTGTCTGTTGTTGATTAGTAAGGTAGCTAAAGAACCAGTTGAGAGATGTAGAGTTGAGGTTGAAGGAGGCCAGAGTGATGAGTAGTAGTTGGTGGGATACCATATCAAAAGTTTTGGACATATCAAGGAATATAGTAAAGACTAGTTGTCCATTGTTTTTGAGGAGGTTGATGCAGTTAATGAAACTTATTAGGGTTGTGGAGGTATTGTGTTTTGGATGGAAGCCGTGCTGTGAACTAGGTAAGAGGTTATTTGTAGTGAGGTGGTCTAGGAGCTGCTTATGGATACATTTCTCAAAGATTTTGGCTAGGGGTGAGAGAATGACAATGGGCCAGTAATTAGAGAGATCTTTAGATGGGCCTCCCTTGTGGAGGGAGATGATATGGGATATTTTCCATAGTATGGGGACATATTGTTCTGCAATGGAACAATTGATTAGGATGCATGCCAACACAAAACCTGCGACTCTAACATATGTCTAAGTTTATAAGACCGATATTTAAAATCTGTACCTATTTTGGGCCTTTGTTCCCACATTATTTTAGGCTTTGTCCAGATTTCTTCAGCTAAGTGGTTGAGAGGTATTGCTTGTTGATTGCTACTGCTTACTTGGTAATCTCTAATTACTGCAGTACAGATCACCATTGTAAATAAACTCTCCATCCTCAGAGGCACAGCTTTCTGTCAAACTCTTTGTTTAGGCCTAGATTCTGTTTGAAAATGGTCTTAGGATCAGCACCCATATTCCACTAACAAAATACACATTATCAGATGTGTGATGTCTCATTATAACTTTTGTATTTATTTCGGCCACTACACCACAAGACTTTCTTAGCACTCAGTACTACTCTTTCAGTCCCCAATTTACCAGTCTTTCAACCACTTTGGACCTGACAATAACAAAAAGGGATGTACCCCAATCCTGTTTGGGGGTTCTTTGGTCCCTGTTTACAACATATTGCATAGAGGTAGTAGGCATGAAAGTAATACCAGTTTCAAGACTGGCATACTGACTGTAATGAAGCAGTCGCATAGAACTCCATATTTGCTTTTCAGAGCTATAGCTTATTTTGCTATGGGAAGTGAAAGCCATGTGTAGTACAACTGGACATGTCTTTCACTGGTGACTTTGGTATGCAGAGGAATATACTGCGAAGGCTAGCAGAATGTAATTGTGGTGATAATATAATACTATACAATAACAATGAATAACAGTGCAAGACAGCGATGAACACCAACTATAAACAAGAAAAAACACTGTTGATTTATCACCACAATTAAGGTGCTGACACAACTGGAGTAGCATTCAAAGCTTTAATATAATCAAATAAATTCAAATCAAATCAAATAGGATGTGTTTAGTAATTTTAGCCAATTTAAATTTATTTTCATCACCTTTGTAGAGAAATTGTTGCTCCCCTTTATTAAGTATGTGTGCATTTATTATATATTTGAGCTTTTTTGTAGCATTGTCCTTGCTTCCTTTACTTTATATATGTTTATTTTATTTTGTTTTATTAAAGATGTCTTGGAATTATATTTTGAGGGGATGATAGTAATAAAAAAAAACTGCATTGGAGCATGCGTGTGGCCCGGATGGCGTTTGTGGGGGAGCTATTGTTGCGCGCTCTCTTGTTGACAGGAAGAGTGGCAAGGGTACAATGACAGGATTGGAAACTTGCTGGTAGGGTGGTGATTGCTGTTGCAGCTCTGTGACCTCACAGGAGGCTCAGTTTTGTTAAGCTAACCCAGTCATTCACTGCGGAGTAAAAGCGTCAAAA
The DNA here is from genome assembly GCF_019279795.1 of Protopterus annectens. Classification (NCBI taxonomy): domain Eukaryota; kingdom Metazoa; phylum Chordata; order Ceratodontiformes; family Protopteridae; genus Protopterus; species Protopterus annectens. Next base: position 1,907,064,463 of record NC_056739.1, on the reverse strand, counting down.
CTTATTTAAATTAAATGCCCCCTGTGACTTATAAACAGCATTTCACAGTGATCCTCAGATCAGTGGTTTTCTGGCAGATCACTGGGAAGATCTGAGGATGGAAGTCACTAAGTAGTGGCATACTTGGGTTTCAAACTTCTATTTCCATCAGGAAAGGTATGTTGAAACAAATCCTGTTGTGTTAGCATCGTTGTAGGTTTATAAGAGAAATAATTAATTTGGGGTTAGGTCTAGGAGAACAGTCAGGTTAGAGTTTTGCTGCTGGTTTTGTACATCATGTTTTTATCGGTGCCTTGGTTGATGTACTGTCACTGAGAGCTAATTTCCGAGGTAACGTGTGATTTATGATGGGTCTGGGGAGTCACAATCATACTTGGCTGTGGCTTGAAACAAGTTCTTTTACTGTAGCAATATTTTATGGGTGTCTGTTGTGCTTTTTACGGACATGGGGTTGGGTCGCTGTTGGGTAGTTTGAGAGAATCTGCATGTGTTATGGTTCCACTGGCTTTCCTGGAGTCTTCCTCATAGCATATTTCACGGGCGTTGATTAGGCAGCATATTGGTCAGCCACTGCCGGGCTCGTCTTTCCGCAGGTTAAGAAGCAAGTATGCATGTCAATTTAACCTGAGGCAGCAATGAATAGCTATGCTACATGGTTAAGAGCACCAATATTTTGTATATTAACTGGTGGCTGTGATATAGACTGTGAAAGCATAGACGGTGAAAGCATAGACTTTGTCTGCCACATACAAATCAGTGAGATGAGATAGCAAGGTTTTCACATGATCAAATGACAGTATGTGTGCATTTGTGTGCATGTTCATTTCAGTGAGACCTTTAAATTTGTGGTGAATATTTATTGATTTATTTATTGATGGATAGGGTCAGGAAGAGGGAAGAGGAAAAGAAAGGTAATTAATAAAAAAAAAAAAAAAAAAAAAAAAAAAAGGAAGGGGGGTTATATTTTGCCTCTCTTGGTCCTTTTTCATTGTTTTCTGGTGATTTCGTAATACATTCTTGGGGAGTAAAGTTGGAAAGTGATGGCATACACTTGGGATTTTGGAATTCATGCCATTCAGTAAATGGGAAAATTTTGCTCGCATTCAGTCATGCTCCCACGAATATCCACCAATGTAAGACACCAGTTTTCAGAATCTTTCATCTGTTGGCTCCTTCTAGGTTTATAGGAGCATTACAAATATATAAAAGAAATGGAAAATGATGGTATTTGAGCTCTAGGTGTCCAGCTTTTTCTTAATGCTTTTGGTCTGTTTTTTTCACGGAGACAGGGGTTCTCAAAAAATTGGTGGCAATTCAGTGAGGAGGGCAGTGGGAAAGTGTTATGGGGTCTGTTTCTCATTTTGTTTGTTTACACAGAGTTAATATTGAGCCATTCATTGCTTTGTATTTGATGGACATATTGGTATAACAGGTACAACGAAGAGTCTTATTGTCGCTAGTAAGATTTGAATGTGTGGATTGTAATGCTGCATGGTGATAGATGAGTTGGGGGAGGCGATTCTCTCAGTCAGGATTCCTTAGTATTACAGCTGATTAAGGCAGTATTGTTTGATAAATAGCCTGTTTTGTCTTCTCTGCTGTTGTTTTAAATGGAGAGTTTCATTAAGAGTGGGATTGTAGGAAGGCAGCCTTGGCATAGAGCATCCTTGGCGGGTATCTGTTTAGGTATAAGGTAAGCCATTCAAGGTGGGACACAGGTGGAATCCCAGGAGTGTAGTTTCTGATTCCCAGGTACTCTGTCGTGGAGGAATCTATTCCACAGATGGGGGGAGACTCTGGGACACAAAGATGTCCCTCTAACAAGTCCTATTGATGTCACAGACCAGGTTTAGGTGCGGCTTGGGGGTCACTAGAGTGTACATCTGTTATTCTACCAGTAATGAAGCAGTCGCACAGAACTCCATATTTGCTTTTCAGAGCTATAGCTTATTTTGCTATGGGAAGTGAAAGCCATGTGCAGTACAACGGGACATATCTTTCACTGGTGACTTTGGTATGCAGAGGAATATACTGTGAAGGCTAGCAGAATGAAATTGTGGTGATAATATTATACTATACAATAACAATGAATAACAGTGCAAGACAGCGATGAGCACCAACTATAAACAAGAAAAAACACTGTTGATTTATCACCACAATTAAGGTGCTGACACAACTGGAGTAGCATTCAAAGCTTTAATATAATCAAATAAATTTAAATCAAATCAAATAGGATGTGTTTACTAATTTTAGCCAATTTAAATTTACTTTCATCACCTTTGTAGAGAAATTGTTGCTCCCCTTTATTAAGTATGTGTGCATTTATTATATATTTGAGCTTTTTTGTAGCATTGTCCTTGCTTCCTTTACTTTATATATGTTTATTTTATTTTGTTTTATTAAAGATGTCTTGGAATTATATTTTGAGGGGATGATAGTAATAAAAAAAAACTGCATTGGAGCATGCGTTTGGCCCGGATGGCGTTTGTGGGGGAGCTATTGTTGCGCGCTCTCTTGTTGACAGGAAGAGTGGCAAGGGTACAATGACAGGATTGGAAACTTGCTGGTAGGGTGGTGATTGCTGTTGCAGCTCTGTGACCTCACAGGAGGCTCAGTTTTGTTAAGCTAACCCAGTCATTCACTGCGGCTAGTTAGAGTAAAAGCGTCAAAACTTATTTAAATTAAATGCCCCCTGTGACTTATAAACAGCATTTCACAATGATCCTCAAATCAGTGGTTTTCTGGCAGATCACTGGGAAGATCTGAGGATGGAAGTCACTAAGTAGTGGCATACTTGGGTTTCAAACTTCTATTTCCATCAGGAAAGGTATGTTGAAACAAATCCTGTTGTGTTAGCATCGTTGTAGGTTTATAAGAGAAATACTTAATTTGGGGTTAGGTCTAGGAGAACAGTCAGGTTAGAGTTTTGCAGCTGGTTTTGTACATCATGTTTTTATCGGTGCCTTGGTTGATGTACTGTCACCGAGAGCTAATTTCCGAGGTAACGTGTGATTTATGATGGGTCTGGGGAGTCACAATCATACTTGGCTGCGGCTTGAAACAAGTTCTTTTACTGTAGCAATATTTTATGGGTGTCTGTTGTGCTTTTTACGGACATGGGGTTGGGTCGCTGTTGGGTAGTTTGAGAGAATCTGCATGTGTTATGGTTCCACTGGCTTTCCTGGAGTCTTCCTCATAGCATATTTCACGGGCTTTGATTAGGCAGCATATTGGTCAGCCACTGCCGGGCTCGTCTTTCCGCAGGTTAAGAAGCAAGTATGCATGTCAATTTAACCTGAGGCAGCAATGAATAGCTATGCTACATGGTTAAGAGCACCAATATTTTGTATATTAACTGGTGGCTGTGATATAGACTGTGAAAGCATAGACAGTGAAAGCATAGACTTTGTCTGCCACATACAAATCAGTGAGATGAGATAGCAAGGTTTTCACATGATCAAATGACAGTATGTGTGCATTTGTGTGCATGTTCATTTCAGTGAGACCTTTAAATTTGTGGTGAATATTTATTGATTTATTTATTGATGGATAGGGTCAGGAAGAGGGAAGAGGAAAAGAAAGGTAATTAATAAAAAAAAAAAAAAAAAAGGAAGGGGTTATATTTTGCCTCTCTTGGTCCTTTTTCATTGTTTTCTGGTGATTTCGTAATACATTCTTGGGGAGTAAAGTTGGAAAGTGATGGCATACACTTGGGATTTTGGAATTCATGCCATTCAGTAAATGGGAAAATTTTGCTCGCATTCAGTCATGCTCCCACGAATATCCACCAATGTAAGACACCAGTTTTCAGAATCTTTCATCTGTTGGCTCCATCTAGGTTTATAGGAGCATTACAAATATATAAAAGAAATGGAAAATGATGGTATTTGAGCTCTAGGTGTCCAGCTTTTTCTTAATGCTTTTGGTCTGTTTTTCACGGAGACAGGGGTTCTCAAAAAATTGGTGGCAATTCAGTGAGGAGGGCAGTGGGAAAGTGCTATGGGGTCTGTTTCTCATTTTGTTTGTTTACACAGAGTTAATATTGAGCCATTCATTGCTTTGTATTTGATGGACATATTGGTATAACAGGTACAACGAAGAGTCTTATTGTCGCTAGTAAGATTTGTATGTGTGGATTGTAATGCTGCATGGTGATAGATGAGTTGGGGGAGGCGATTCTCTCAGTCAGGATTCCTTAGTATTACAGCTGATTAAGGCAGTATTGTTTGATAAATAGCCTGTTTTGTCTTCTCTGCTGTTGTTTTAAATGGAGAGTTTCATTAAGAGTGGGATTGTAGGAAGGCAGCCTTGGCATAGAGCATCCTTGGCGGGTATCTGTTTAGGTATAAGGTAAGCCATTCAAGGTGGGACACAGGTGGAATCCCAGGAGTGTAGTTTCTGATTCCCAGGTACTCTGTCGTGGAGAGGGAATCTATTCCACAGATGGGGGGAGACTCTGGGACACAAAGATGTCCCTCTAACAAGTCCTATTGATGTCACAGACCAGGTTTAGGTCCGGCTTGGGGGTCACTAGAGTGTACATCTGTTATTCTACCAGTAATGAAGCAGTCGCACAGAACTCCATATTTGCTTTTCAGAGCTATAGCTTATTTTGCTATGGGAAGTGAAAGCCATGTGCAGTACAACTGGACATATCTTTCACTGGTGACTTTGGTATGCAGAGGAATATACTGTGAAGGCTAGCAGAATGAAATTGTGGTGATAATATTATACTATACAATAACAATGAATAACAGTGCAAGACAGCGATGAGCACCAACTATAAACAAGAAAAAACACTGTTGATTTATCACCACAATTAAGGTGCTGACACAACTGGAGTAGCATTCAAAGCTTTAATATAATCAAATAAATTTAAATCAAATCAAATAGGATGTGTTTACTAATTTTAGCCAATTTAAATTTACTTTCATCACCTTTGTAGAGAAATTGTTGCTCCCTTTATTAAGTATGTGTGCATTTATTATATATTTGAGCTTTTTTGTAGCATTGTCCTTGCTTCCTTTACTTTATATATGTTTATTTTATTTTGTTTTATTAAAGATGTCTTGGAATTATATTTTGAGGGGATGATAGTAATAAAAAAAAACTGCATTGGAGCATGCGTGTGGCCCGGATGGCGTTTGTGGGGGAGCTATTGTTGCGCGCTCTGTTGTTGACAGGAAGAGTGGCAAGGGTACAATGACAGGATTGGAAACTTGCTGGTAGGGTGGTGATTGCTGTTGCAGCTCTGTGACCTCACAGGAGGCTCAGTTTTGTTAAGCTAACCCAGTCATTCACTGTGGCTAGTTAGAGTAAAAGCTTCAAAACTTATTTAAATTATATGCCCCCTGTGACTTATAAACAGCATTTCACAATGATCCTCAAATCAGTGGTTTTCTGGCAGATCACTGGGAAGATCTGAGGATGGAAGTCACTAAGTAGTGGCATACTTGGGTTTCAAACTTCTATTTCCATCAGGAAAGGTATGTTGAAACAAATCCTGTTGTGTTAGCATCGTTGTAGGTTTATAAGAGAAATACTTAATTTGGGGTTAGGTCTAGGAGAACAGTCAGGTTAGAGTTTTGCTGCTGGTTTTGTACATCATGTTTTTATCGGTGCCTTGGTTGATGTACTGTCACCGAGAGCTAATTTCCGAGGTAACGTGTGATTTATGATGGGTCTGGGGAGTCACAATCATACTTGGCTGTGGCTTGAAACAAGTTCTTTTACTGTAGCAATATTTTATGGGTGTCTGTTGTGCTTTTTGCGGACATGGGGTTGGGTCGCTGTTGGGTAGTTTGAGAGAAGCTGCATGTGGTATGGTTCCACTGGCTTTCCTGGAGTCTTCCTAGTAGCATATTTCACGGGCTTTGATTAAGCAGCATATTGGTCAGCCACTGCCGGGCTCGTCTTTCCGCAGGTTAAGAAGCAAGTATGCATGTCAATTTAACCTGAGGCAGCAATGAATAGCAAAGCTACATGGTTAAGGGCACCAATCTTTTGTATATTAACTGGTGGCTGTGATATAGACTGTGAAAGCATAGATGGTGAAAGCATAGACTTTGTCTGCCACATACAAATCAGTGAGATGAGATGGCAAGGCTTTCACATGATCGAATGACAGCATGTGTGCATTTGTGTGCATGTTCATTTCAGTGAGACCTTTAAATTTGTGGTGAATATTTATTGATTTATTTATTGATGGATAGGGTCAGGAAGAGGGAAGAGGAAAAGAAAGGTAATTAATAAAAAAAAAAAAAAAAAAGAAAAGGAAGGGGGGGTTATATTTTGCCTCTCTTGGTCCTTTTTCATAGTTTTCTGGTGATTTCGTAATACATTCTTGGGGAGTAAAGTTGGAAAGTGATGGCATACACTTGGGATTTTGGAATTCATGCCATTCAGTAAATGGGAAAATTTTGCTCGCATTCAGTCATGCTCCCACAAATATCCACCAATGTAAGACTCCAGTTTTCAGAATCTTTCATCTTTTGGCTCCTTCTAGCTTTATAGGAGCATTACAAATATATAAAAAAAATGGAAAAGGATGGTATTTGAGCTCTAGGTGTCCAGCTTTTTCTTAATGCTTTTGGTCTGTTTTTTTCACGGATGAAATCTGCTTAGGGCAGATGAAAGCGCTCAATCTGGTGGATTTATTGGTGTAATAAAGACTGAAGGTTTGTTCGAACGGAGTCCATTTTTTATTCATGGTTGCAGTTTCGATTTTTTCATACTACTGTTTTTTTCACGGAGACAGGGGTTCTCAAAAAATTGGTGGCAATTCAGTGAGGAGGGCAGTGGGAAAGTGTTATGGGGTCTGTTTCTCATTTTGTTTGTTTACTCAGAGTTAATATTGAGCCATTCATTGCTTTGTATTTGATGGACATATTGGTATAACAGGTACAACGAAGAGTCTTATTGTCGCTAGTAAGATTTGTATGTGTGGATTGTAATGCTGCATGGTGATAGATGAGTTGGGGGAGGCGATTCTCTCAGTCAGGATTCCTTAGTATTACAGCTGGTTATGGCAGTATTGTTTGATAAATAGCCTGTTTTGTCTTCTCTGCTGTTGTTTTAAATGGAGAGTTTCATTAAGAGTGGGCTTGTAGGAAGGCAGCCTTGGCATAGAGCATCCTCGGCGGGTATCTGTTTAGGTATAAGGCAAGCCAGTCAAGGTGGGACACAGATGGAATCCCAGGAGTGTAGTTTCTGATTCCCAGGTACTTTGTCGTGGAGTGGGAATCTATTCCACAGATGGGGGAAGATTCTGGGACACAAAGATGTCCCTCTAACAAGTCCTATTGATGTCACAGACCAGGTTTAGGTCAGGCTTGAGGGTCACTAGAGCGCACATCTGTTATTCTACCAGCTTGCTAGGCTTGGGGAGAGCAATATTTTATATGGTCCCTAGCTGGGCTTATGACACTCCCTTCTCATTCTTCTGGTTTTGCTCAGATTTTGCACTCAGAGGTTGTATTTTCTATTAATTTTGTTATTTATGTTGTTTGAGTTGTGAGGTATAGTGTCAGAGCAATTTATACATGGTCCACATTGTTTGCATAGCCGAGCAAGAAGTAGTCTACAAGATACTGTAAATGATTAATTAATAAAGAAATAGCGGTGTCTTCTTAGGTTACCACACTTTAATAAAACAATAAAATCGCCTCCAGTTAGTACTTTTGTCTTAACTCTACGGAGAAGTCTTCAGACTTGAGGTTAACTTCTATAAAATTCCTTTTTTAAGGCTTCAGTTGTCACATGATTTAAACTCATCACATGATACATTCACTTTAAAATGTCACTTCCTCTTCCTTCCGACTTCCAAAAAGCTAACTTTGTGAAAATACTACAAAAAAGTTAAGAAAAACATTTAAAAATACACTCAGGAAATACTTTATACATTTCCTAAAATACTTAATACATTTGAAAACATTTAAGAAACACACTTTCACTAACATTATACACTATACTATGTTGTGTCTTTCGGCTTTTCCCAGTTAGGGGTCGCCACAGCGGAACTCCGGTCCGCTAATGACTGGCAGTAGCATTTTACGTGCCGAATTGCCAGCTCTGGCGCACAACCTTCAACGAAGGTATGCCCATTCACGCATGTCTCCACAAAGAAGACGTTTTAGCTGAGAATCGAACAGGACAACGTCATACTGTGAGGCGACAATGCTACCACCACCACTATACTATATGTTTTTAAAATGTATTACTAATGTTTGAGCCTCTTTCTTTTCAAATACATAACAAATTCCTCCCTATCATTTAAACCTGGTGGGAAGCAGGCATTAAGTTTGACCTGCCATAAGTATTCTAGCCAACCCAGCTCTTCTTCTATATTCATAACAGTAGTATCACTAGGATGGGCCTCTACTACCAAGAATTTATACTCTCTGTTACAATTTTTTAACTTATAATGTTTGCTTAAAGCATTCTTTTCATCCCCTCTCTGTATTTCATATTTGTGCTCATAAATGCTTTTATATAGCTCTCTAGTTGTTCTGCCAATATAAAAGGATTTACAATCCAGGCAGGTTATTAAATATACAGCATTTTTCGATTTACAATTAAAAACACCTGGAACTTTAACCACATTCTTACCCACCTTTATTTCTGAGGGATCTGTGTATAGAAAGTTGCACATATTACAATTAAAGCATCTTATCATCCCTCTGTTATTTGGATACTGTAAATGATATCGGTTTTATGAAGTGAGAAATAATACTTTTTAAGTAATTACAATAGTTGCATGGAGTACTTTGTTATGACTTGGTGTAATAGGTGATGCGATTGTTCCCCACCGCACTGACTGGTAGTGTTACTTAGGAAAAAATCGAGTACAAAGGGTTGTACTCTCTCTCTCTTAGGGGGTTGGGGGCTGTGGGCCGCTGTGCAGTGAGTGAGCAGGGTAGGCCCCAGTCAGCTCTTAACTTTGTTAGTAAGAAGTTTTGTGGTGTCTGTGCTAAGAATTTACAGTTTTTATTTTTTGGCAGGTGATGTATTTGGCTGTGTTGGTTTGCTGCTCTGGAGTGTTCCTGTTGCAGGAGTGGGCACTATGAGGTCATAGGTAATCTTACCTTGTGCTCATAGAGGCATGTCCAGTTGGTTCAGCTAGGAGGTAGTGGGGGCAAGTGAGGAGAAGATATGTTGGGGATGGATGAAGATGGGTGGTAATCTAGGGCTTAGAGCTCCCTTTATCAGGATGGCTTATTGTAGGGCATCACCATAGTTATTAAATTTGTGTTGCAGTTGCTTCTGCGTAGGATTTGGTGATAAAGATTGGGTATTTGTCCACCTTGCGATCAAGGTAGGGTGATTTATTAGTCAAGGGTTGGGGTAGGTTCATAGCTGTGAAGTTTGATAGGCTGTGGTTATTGCGAGGTTTTTGTTGCAGGGGTTGGTGTTGGGAAATGGAGGTTCAGGGGGTTATAGTTCATGCGGCATTGTATGTGATGGAGGCATTTTAGTCATTCAGAAGGTGGTTGGTTGGTCAACAAATGCTAGGCTGGTTAGTAAGTTTCCTGCTTATATTGCATAGCTGATTGTTGGAAAGGAAATTTCAATTTTGCTATTATATACACTGGGTGGGAAATAGGTTTACATCTAGGCATGTTGGTGGCAATTGCCCTTCGATGGTTTCATGTGGCAATTGGGTTTAATGCTTTGGTGTTGACTTTGGCACGTAATGCTCTGGGACAATGGTGGAATAGGAGTAGGTTAATTTTGATACAATAACACACTATTTTACTGACAGGACTACTGAGGGACAAGGAAACACACAGATTTAGGTGAGTTGCAAAGACAAGGGGTTAAGCCAGCAGAGCTGTTAGATATCCAAATAAGTTGCAGTTTATTTTTAAGGACAACATGCTTACCTTGTTTCTCTTTTGCAGATGTTGGAGGCACAGAATTTGAGGCTGAGATGATAAATGAGCCTGCATTACCCAGTGGCTGAAGGAAGTGGGTTGCACAGGTGATACATGCTGCAGGATGTGTTTGTAGATTTGGAAGGTGGAAGCAGTCAGGGCCTGAAGGAAGGAGCTTTTCAAGGTGATGGAGTTGACAGGATGGATGATCCTGTTCTGACTAGATTGGTTGCAGGAGATGTCCTGGTCACTAGAGAGGTATAATGGGGCCACAGAGCATGGTTAAAAGTGAACCATGGTTAGTGACTTGAAGGAAGCGAACTAAAAGGGAATGCATTCTCAGAGTGGATGGTCTGGTGTGATACAGTAGGATCATGGGTAATTCTATTTTATTTAGTTTTATTAAGGCATGTTTCAGTGCTGGGATGTCAAGGCATGGGGTTGATGACGGGGTTCTAAAGTTCTTTACAGATGATGGGTACACCGAGTGATGTTTGTCTTAACTTTTCCCTTTATGAGAGGTAGTTGGTTGAACAATTTTGGTAGAAGGGAAGGGGAACAGCCTGGTCTGGCTGGTTGGTGGAGAAGAGGGAACGGATTGCCCTCTTCTGTCCCCCCTCTGGTGTCTGGATGTTGATTTCTAGGATTTGGGGAAAGGAAAATGAGCAGCTGGAGAAAGCTTGCTGAATAGCAAGCGGAGGTAAGGATGCTGCTTATTTGGTTGCAAGGTAATTCAATGAATGGTGTATGAAGTGAGATGGGGGTGCTGCTTCATAAGTAAAGTAAGCAAGTAGAGGTATGGACGCTGCTTACTGAGTTATGATGAGTAAGGTCATGTCATGCTGAATCAGTTGGTTGGAGGGTTAATTCAATAAATGGGATATGAACTGAGTTCTAGATGCTGCTTCATAAGTAAAGTAAGCGAGCAGAGGTATGGACGCTGCTTCATAAGTAAAGTAAGTGAGCATTGGTATGGACGCTGCTTACTGGGCAGGATGAGCAGGTACACTGTCCTGATTAACATCACAAGGATGTTTATGCTGTGTTTAGAATCAACTATACTATGCCCAGTTGTAATTAATACATTTTGGTGATCAAAGCTATGTTATGGAAGTTTAATAAAGGTCGTCAAATGTCATTCAGTGTGATGTGTTTATTGAAGGGGACCTGGACAATGTTGTTTTTGTCGTAAGTCTTTCAATTAAGGGAACTTACCAATGCCTCCTTGTTAAGTCTAGTGTGGTGAGGTATCAAGTTTGTTTTTTTCAGTCTTTCTACAAGTTCATCTACATGAGGTATGAGGTATATGTCAAATTTTGAAATTTTGTCATTATAAAACCTAATGGTACCATCTAGTTTTGCCACTTACACTACTTGGCTAGTCCATGCATTCTAAGACTCTTCAATAATCCTCAGCTCCAACTTTTGTCTACATTTCTTTACTGATAACCTTGTTTTGGACTTCAGAAATCATAAAGGGAGCATCTGTGATCTTTTCCTTGAGTTTAGTAATTATTTCATATTTAATCAAATTAGTTATTTCTGTAATGGCCAACACTTGCCTTTCTTTCTTTCAGGCATTCACCTCTGTGTTAATGTATAGCTAAGGATTTTGGTGTCCACATTTCTGAAACAAATTCTGCTAGAATTAACCCTGTTCACAACAAATATTCAAAACTTTTCTGTCTTCCCATAGCTTCAGCGTGTTAAAATAATATAACTGTTGCAGTTTCCTCTTGGGCAGCCTAAGATGAGAGTTTATCTCTCCTATCATCTCTATTATTTAATTTGGCCTTTATGAAGTAAAAAGGAAACTATTCTTTGCTGTAAATATAAGCATCCTTTTTCTCTAAGTTGAAGACCTTCACCTCAGCATTATTGCTGTAGTTCTGTCTTTGCCATACTTTCCAGTATTCTCAGTTTAATTTCTACAACATTCTAGAATAAGGTGTCATCCATAAATTGACACAAGTGCTCTGAAGCCTGTGGATCACTGGGCACATGCATAATAGCAAAAATTAAATGAGGTGGTAGGGTGTCACAGTTTTTCTCATCTCTTTCAATTAGCTTCCTTGACATGTCCATCAGAGTTTAATTAAAATGCTCCATCAAACCATGCATTTTGGGTGAATTCTGCAGTTTTGAGGTGTTTAATTTATAACAGACGGGATAGTTCTTTCTTATTCTTGCACATTAAAGAAATTCCCTGGTAAATCAGAATTTCCTTGGAAATCCTGTTCAAATGAAGATAAACAGCTCTCTTGCAATGATTTTGGTTGCTGCTCTACATAGTGGCACAGCCTTGACACATTAGGTGATAAAATATATGACAATAAAGACATACTGATGTGACTTGCAATTCTTAACTAAGTGCTTCAACACATCCATGGTTGTTCTCTCTAAATGAAAGTTGATTATGCAGAGTGGCACCTGGGAAAACAAAAAAACTTTACCAGAGGGATTTTTTGTAAGTCAGTGCAAGCAGCAGAAAATTATTTGATGGGAGATAAAATTCTAATACAGTATAACCTACATAGAGCCTGCTCCTTCTCTTTTTATATCCCTTGCTGTCCACTAAAAACAATGTTAAAGTACCAGCTTTAGTACTGTATGTCGAAAAGCAAGATGAAGAAATAGCTGCTTAATGATATCGTTCCTTTTTCCCCCTTCTGTGCACATGAACTCAGGGTCTCTTTCTAAACTGGGATTCAGGAAAATGTTAGTTTGGAAGGGTGGTAATAAATGTACTGCTTGAATATTGTTTCTGTCCTCTTATAATGATATCTTCCCTTTTAGAGTAGCCTAGTCAACGAAAATTATTACTTACACAACACAAGCTATTACTCAAAGTGGAAAGGAATTGTCCCATAGAGAGAGGAAATTGGGAACATATTAAAAAATAAATATTTGGACTAGAAAGAACCCAGAATTGAGCAACTGTAAGGAGTATTTAAAACTCTTCAGGAACTACTAAGATATTATTTAATTTTGGCAATCTGAGCTGACACCAATAGGGTGGAATCAGAGACATCCCTTATTGAAATTGAAAGGGTTAAGAAATTGGAGTGATCAAAAATAGATACTTTTAACTGCTACCAAAAATATAAGAGACAAAAGATTAGGGTGGTGTGAGGTATTAGAAAGATTCTAAATGAGTAGGAGTAGAACCCGAGCAGTAGAGATTTTTTAAGATATCAAAAACATTTCAATATCTTTCTAGGTTACAAGACAGATGTAAGAAGGGTATGAGTAAGAAAACCAGAAATACTGAAATTTTTAATAGAATCAAAAAATTATGAATCGAGTAATAAAAAGATCTTAAGTAGAATGTAGTCAGCTTTCGTCAAAGATAACATATTCAGTTATCTGTTAAAAATACACAACAAAGTGAGTGGACTGTATTATTAGATGCAGAAAATGGCTAAGGAAGGTTGGATTGAGATATGTTTAACTCCCAGTTATGCAGCCAAAGCAAAGAAATTCAGAGTATTTGCATGAAAATGCTTGCACAGATATTTCTATATTCTAGAAAGTCTAGGAAAGAGATTGTTAGGAGCAGATAGTGGGTGCTAGAGGTGTGGACAGAATCAGACTGGCACCTGGAGACATATTTTGTGGGACTGCCCCAGCTTCATGGGCTTTAGAAAGCTCTGGCAATATGTGATACTTAAAATTTTAAAAAGAGAAATGAGAATGAATGAGACCACTTGAGTAAAGGAGAGACATATACTTGAAAGCATCAACAATTTAAAGGTTTTTCTCTTTATAGTAGCAAAAAAAAAAAAAAAAACAATTAATAGAGATGGAAATTTCATCAGACCCCAGTTTTAGATGCAGTGATCAAATTTATTGATGATCTGAAAAATATAAAGTCAGAAATACTGAAAAGAAAGCGAGGTAAATTTAATTTTCAAAATGGGAAAAATCGAATATTAGATTAGATTTTTGGGTCTAGCTCAGATTATTTGATCTTCTTGTATCAGAGATCATGTACTAGGGAGACTGAAGGCCTTATTAAATTTTAATGTTGGATGTGACTGTTATTCTTGGTTGCTAAGATAAACAATTTTTCACATTAGAACAGTATAACCTGTGGCAATAGATTGCTGCAGCAATCAAGATACTCTGTGAAAGTTTGTAAAATATTACTGCAATAACTGATGACGTTGGTGTGGTATATTGAAGATTTACCTACCATTGGTGTAGTTTAATCATGAGGGTAAAGTATGAGTGATTAAATAAAGCCAACCATGGGTTAAATTTCAATATATCACACCATGGAGTTGGTTATTGCTATTATACAATGACATTAAGAAAAAAATACTTAATTTTCTTAAATAATGTCTTTGTATAATGGCTCCTTGATACACTTCCGCATTTTCTTCGGTATCTTGGGGCTTTCCTGATGTTCTACACGTGTTTATGTGACTTCCATTCCCAGGCTTATGCAGTTGATCTGTGCTGTGTAAAGGAAGCAATGGAGAAAGGAAGACATCCATTGTTTTTTCATTTATTTATTAAGAAAAAATACACCAGGAGACCTTTAACATTTGGGAGAGACGGGACAGAGAAAATAACAGGATAATCAGATATGTTTCTTTAGTTTTGCAGAATGTACCTGATTATCCTGTTATTTTCCTCTGTACTATCTCCCTTGTTTGTTTGAGGTCTTCAGTGGTGCAAATATATTAAAAAAAAAGAAAGAAAATAAAAATTTTATGGGCTATACTAATGGAAAAACATCTGGGTGACTGTACCTTTTTCCATTGGTATATTCTTGGATTTACAATGGGCACGCTGGTTGGGTTGACTAATAACCTTGCTACTTTTTGAGTATTATTGGCCAGTCATTGTATAATGTGTCATAACTGACAGAGGTACTGAGTACACCATGCATGAAGTCTGCTCGGCTTGCTATCTTATTAATTGTTTCAATAAAAGTTGTTGTTGCTTAAAAATAATAATAAAATTGTATCTTCTCACTGTGGTATCTTAAAAATGTGATTAATATTCAAGTCTATCATTTCTTAACTTCTGTTATTGTTTTGACCCTGTATTATCTTACATTTGAGTCATTTCCTCCTAACTCAGGTAGATATATGCATGTCTTATTGTCATCTTGGCTTCTCACTAGGTTTTTTTCTGAATAAGGTAGTCTTTTCAAAACCATAAAACCTGCCCTCTGTGGATCACTGTAAAGCAACCTTTCATGTATCTACACAAATCAAGGAACTGTAGAAAATATCTTCCCATACTGACTTCATATATACGTCTGGTTATGACCCTAACAATGAGAGTACAACGCACTATCTCTTTCCACATGCATATTACATTCAGTGACTTGTGGAGTTTACCTACTAACAAGTATCATTATTTCATTTATCAGAATTAAACACTTGTTTTTTGTCCACTCATAAAACACATTTTTGAACTTTTACTGCAATATTTCTAGCATAAACTCTTTTATATCTGTAAGTATATAATGTGCATTCATAAAAGCAGGTTCATCAGATTGCACTGGATTATTGAACATTTAGTGAACAATTCTTAGCTACATGTTGTGGTAAAGAACCTGTAAAACATTTAATTTTTCTCCAACTTGTTTTTAGCCCCTTCTACATTTTGGGTTGCCATAAATTGTCTCAACAGCTCTGGAAAGATAGAGGCCTTTCTTTTTCACACTTACCTTTCAGAATGTTTTTATTAGTTCCTCCATTTTATGTGAGTTCCTTTGAATTGAAAGTTCTCCAGCATGTTGGGCCAGCTTGTGTGTATCTATCAATCAAGTCTGTTAGTTGATCTGCAGAAGAAGGGACCTCTGACTACATCAGTGAATGGGTCCAGGAAAACTCTGAAAGGAAATGATCACTGCACAATCTTTTCAATTCTGGGTGTTCTGTTTTCTTAAGTTTTCATCATTTCCTTACCAAATGCACCAGATCAAATATTTGGTATAAGCCCACATGTAAATCCCTTGGGTCTGAATCAATAGCACAACTCCCTATGTGGTTATTATTCCTTCCTTTAGATTTTTGTCAGCTTTGACCTAAAACAATTCCACACTGAAATGTATATTTTTACACCATATATTCGAAAATAGGCGTACTAGCCTTGCCTTTTTCTAGTTGCCCATTTCTCCATTTTAACTTTTTTTTTCTCAAAAGCTGTCAAGTAGGAATTAATGTCATTAAAGTGTCTTATTTTCTGCAGTAAACAATTTGGTCTCATCAGTGGAAATCCATGAAGAGACACTTCTTGGATGATAATTACTGTTTCTCACCACTCTTTTGAAGAACTTCAGCCACCATTTTGATTTTGTTGGAATTATATCAGGGCATGGATGTGTGCTGCATGCCAGATGATCTGCACTTGCAAAGCTTAGTAAGCTCATTTCATGAATCATATGGTTTGATACTGGCAGCTGTGCTTTGTTGCACAATTCACTAAGACATGCTGGGGGAACTTCAGTAATACTTACTTTCATATAGAATAACCAAGCACCCCTGATATCTGCATGACATATATCAATATGCTGCTAATAACCTTTAATTTTCTATAGTTCAGACTCTGCAGGCAAGACACAAGTCCATATATGTTAAACTGTGTGGTGCAGTTTTTATTCTGACTTATAGAAACAAAGGATTTTATTGCTCAAAAATGCCCAAAGTATTTCACTTCACCATGTCAGACAAACTCAAGTTGCTCCTTTTTATCATAACAAAGGCAGTAACTCAAACTTAATAGTTTCATCATAACAAATAGGACTCAAACTGATTCATTTCAGTATAACAAGAAAATAATCTTTTACTTGATGTAATACTTGCAAACCCACAATTCTCAGCAGAAAACAGCATAATCTCTTTACTAGTTTTCAGCACTTAATTTATTGCTTGTGCAGTCCTTTAAATCAAGTTCATTAACTTCATCACTGGTGTCTCGCTCTTAGAAAATGATTCCAATAATGTTTTCTAGATTGCTGGGCAACTTTCTGATACCTTTGACAATTGCATATGAAATACAAGTGGAAAATTTCAGTCTTTAGTATCTTTTTCCAAATTCCACAATAACATTCTTATTCATAAGACAAAAGACCATTTATTTCTTCTTTCACCACTTTCAAAATGCATACAGTTTTCAGAGCAGCCTTTAGCTATACATTGGTTATAGGACATTCTCTGACGGTTTACATTTTAATTAAACTTGTACCCTAACTAGCCCAGAAGGGTAACAGTTAACATCCTGTATTAGACGTTAATTACTCAAAATAGCATTCAGTGTGTTGGAGGGTTTGACTCTTTTTATGTTAACACAAGCCAAGTGTACACCATGAGCTCAGGAGCTATATACTTGTACGCAAAGAACAATATATGTAGTCAGTGATAACTGTGATCACAAAAGAGCTAAAGTGTCAAAATTAAAGCATGCTTAACCCATGTAAAACAATGCAAAATATCATATTTGGGCAGAAAGATTACCTACTGATCCCAGCCCCGGCCAAGAGGGTGCAACGTATGCAACCTTACTATATATATATATATATATATATATATATATATATATATATATATATATATATATATATATATATATATATGTGTGTGTGTGTGTGTGTGGTTTACTATCATTTTTTCAAACATCAATCAGACGTCTGTTATGATTCCGAATGTCAGATTGTCATCTACTATATGTAAAATGAATTGAAATGTCAAACAGACTTATGCTAATACAATAGTGCATTTGCCTTTAAGAGTTCAATGTACTGTACGGAGAACACAGTACAGTGCAGTTTGGAAATTCATCAATATCATCACTGTAGTGCAATCTCGGAGTTGGAATATATTGTTTGCAGGGGGTGTGGGGGGGGGTGTAAGGGGGCTTGCCTCCCTCCAAAAACGTGATGTGTGATATAGGTTCATAGGTTCATAGGTTTATACTAGGCTATCTGCCCTAAGGCATTTATAAGCCTAGCCCAAATTTTACCCCTTATATGAAAAAATACTGTGCCCATTAGTTGTTGTGCCCCTGTCCAGCAGTGACACAGAGATGATTCCCGGGGTAAACCTACGATCTCCCATCCACAGGTCTAGATTTCTCTTGAACAGAGTCAGCGAGGTGCTCTGCCTCATATGGACCAGGATTTTATTCCACAGCATAGGGAGTCTCTGAGTGATAAATCTATCCCTCCAGCACATCCTATTTATATCCGTGCTAAGGTTTAAGTCGCTTGCTCTAGTGGTTTTGGTGGATTTGGATTTTTTGAGGTGGAGCATGTCCATTAATTCCGGGTTGGACATGGCCTTGTATGTCAGGCACATGTCACCTCTGAGCAGACGGTATGCGACTGAGTAGAGCTGGAGTTTCTTCAATCTGGCAGCATATGACAGATTTTGGAGTCCCTTTATCCTTTTGGTGAGGAACTTTTGGGGTCTCTCCAATTGCTGCAGATGTCGGGTGAGATACATGGGGCATTGTACTCGATCATTGGTCTGATAAGTGAAGAGTACAGGGAACAATGACCTCACTAGATCTGGATGTGAATCCCTTCATGATCAGGTGGGCAATGTAGAAGGTCTTTCTAACCACTTTAGCAATGTGAGTGTCAAAAGAAAGGCCACTGTCAACCTGGGTCCCCAGGTCCCTGATAACCTCTTCTGTGCTTAGTGGATTGCCACCTATATGGTAGCTTGGGGTTACCTTGTTTTTCCCGAAGGGTATGACTATACATTTTTTGGCGTTTAACTTCAGGCCATGGCTCTGGCACCAGCTATCTGTTTCCGTGAGTCCCTTCTGAAGGATATCCGTGTCCGATGCACTTTCCACTATGGTGCACAGTTTGCAGTCGTCTGCAAACTTTGTCAGCCAAAGTCCTCCCATGCTGGCCTGTACTTCTGAGAAGTAGATGCCAAACAATAGGGGGCCAAGGACCGAGCCCTGTGGGACACCACTTGTGACCGGCTTGGAGTCTGACACAGCGCCAGCAACTCTAACCCTGTGGGTTCTGTCCTTAAGCCAGTTTGCAACCCATCTTGTGACATATGGGTTTACATTTAAGCTGGTAAGTTTTTCTACAATACCGAGTGGGGTATTGTGTGCAAGGTCAAGGTAGGCTGTATGGACTGCCTTTCCCTCATCAATGGCCTTGGTGACTGTTTCGAAGAAGTCGACCAAGTTCAAAAGGCATGATCTTCCCTTGACAAAGCCAAACTGGGTCGGGTCCAATGTCTGCAAGTCCCCTATATCTTTGTTTATGAGCTCCATTATGATCCTCTCCATAGCTTTGCAGACTAGACTTGTTGAGCTTATGGGTAATTACCAGGGTCCGCGCCTTTGTGGAGTGGGACCACAGTTGCCGTACGCCACTCCTTGGGCACGTATCCTGTGGTAAGGCTGAGATTAAACAGCTGCCTTATGTGCGGGGTTAATTCCTCATTTAGCTCGTGTAGCACACCATCCGGTCCCATTGATGCTGTGTTTTTAGCTTTAGAGAGAGCAGCTTTCACCTGCGCATTTGAGATGTCCGGGAGGCTACACTCGGCTGGGATAGTTATCTCTCCTTTTGGGGTGAAGTTTGCACTGAACCTGTCTGCCAGTATGTTGGCAATGTCTGTGGGTTCAGTGATTTTGTATCATTTTGGACTAATTCTGAGCATATCTGGGAGTTTCCACCCAGGTTCCTAACATAGCTGAAAAGGCCTTATGATTGTCCTTTGAATCCATGGCAATTTTTCTCTCAAAATTGGCCTTAGTTGATTTTATGAGTGCTCGTACATTTTTACTAATAATGATCAGGGGTGACTTCCCTTTTATGGATTTTGTTCTATCATGTAATAGCTTTCTCCTCTTATTGTAAAGTTTGTTAATGGCTGGGGTCCACCAGACTGGACGTTTGCCCTTTGTGGAAAGAGTCTTGGTTTTATTTAGGATTGCCTGATCCATGCAGTCCTGGAGGTGTTCATAGAAGGCATTTGTAAGGGCTTCAGCTTGGGTTGTGGTTTCCTCTGGCTCAGGGGCCTTGAAGGATACCACACCAGTCTTGAGTAGTGTGAAGTTTGCTTTAGAGAAGTTCTTCACTATGGTCTTTTTTGTTTGGGGTGGGGGCGGGATGTGGATTTCCAGTGAGATTAGTTTATGATCAGATCTCACCAATGAGGGATATACTTCGGTGTGGAGCATTTTGTCCCCATGTTTGTGACAATGAGATCTAGTATATTTTCTCCTCTCGTGGGAACAGTGACTAGCTGTTCCATGGCATTAATTTATGAACTCCAGGAACTGTTGGGCTAGAAAGTTAGGGCTTGAGTAATGTTCCCAGTCTATATCACCCAATATGATGGTGTTTTGAGATACATTTATACCCTCCAGTGTCTTCAGGAAGGCTGTGTGGGGTTCCTGAGTTTGAGAGGGTGGCCTGTAGCATGCTACAATTTGTAGAGCAGTTTTGCCTATGGTTAGTTGCACCTGGATGGTTTCAAGCTTTGCATTGCCACCAACCTGGAGGTGTGGGTATCCTTTATGAATATGGATACACCCCTCCTTTTGTGGTGTGGTCCGGGTTTTGGGGCGGGCATGATATGAGGTAAAACCTAATAGTGCCGGGGTGCTCTCAGGAGCCTTGAACCAGGTTTCAGTTACAGCACAGACATCGATGTTCTCCATACTGAGAAGGGCCTCGAGTGCGTGCATTTTGAGATTTAGACTTCTGGCATTGAGCAGCATTACCCTCAGTTTCTTCCCATTTTTGTTTTCTAGGGTGGTAGGTTTAGAATTTGATATATACGAATATACGAATTTCATTTACATAAGCTCCTATATGGCTATCATGTGATGTTTTCGGAGACAATATTGAATCTGCTGCTTTGATCAGGTGATTTGACTTTGTAATGTCATAGAGTCATAGAGTCATAGAGTCATAGATTAGTACTAGGCTAACTGCCCTTGTGAGCCATTTTAAGCCTAGCCAATTATCCCTTGTGAGACTCAAACCTTGTACCTTGTGTTTGTAAGGCAAACACCTTAACCATTAGGCCACCCTCCCAACCCCATTAGGCCACCCTCCCAACCCGCATGTATAGCATCACATGATACCCATATAGGAGCTACATGTGGTAGTGATTCTGTTTTTGCTGTATTACCGTGGTGGTGGTGCTGCGGTAGCGTTGTCGCCTCACAGTCAGACGATGTCCTGTTCAATTCTCAGTTAGAGCGTCTTCTGCATGGAGACTTGCATGAATGGGTGTACCTTCATTGAAGGCTGTGCATCAGGGCTGGTAACCCGGCATGTAAAAATCAACTACCAATCATTAGTGGACCGGAGTTCCGCTGTGGTGACCCCTAACTGGGAAAAGCCGAAAGACATAACAACTTCAAAATTGCGAACGGTATTTGGTTTGCCGTTTGTAAATTTGATAATATATATATATATATATATATATATATATATATATATATATATATATATATATATATATATATATATCTACTTCTAAATTTTGAAGTTTCAAAACTTTGAATTTCTTATGGTCGAAACCATAAGATTGAAGTTTTGAAACTTCAAAATGTAAATAAAAAAAATAAAAACATTTTTGCAGGGTAGCAAGCCCCCATCCTGCACCCACCACACCCTCTGTTAATTAAATGTACCACCTCTGACATCACACTACAGAGAGGAAAATGGCAAATATACCATTCCATGCTGTACAGCAATTTCCATTTACATGGTTTGAAGGTTCAAAACTTTGATCTTATGGTCTGGACCATAAGAAATTCAAAGTTTTGAAACTTCAAAATTTAGAAGTAGACCCATATATACATATCTGAAATCATTATGTCGAGGAGAAAAATGTAATGAGGGAGATGCTTCAGTCATAATTATTAAATAATGTAAAAACTAAGAATCACACAAGTGATTATATATATTAGAGTATTGATCAGTATTTTGCTGCATTTCATCTTGGTTCTTCTATAAAATCACAGCTTTCTCAGATAATGTCAGCATTTACTCTCAGTACCCATCTCATTACATTCTGGTTATTTTGAATGTTATGAATAAATTTGAATGAAGTTCTAATTGCAAATTAGATTTCAATAAATGAATTATCACAATATATAAGATGTGTTACACCACACTCAACACTTTCAACTAATTAAGGCTGTGAATTATTTTATGTATTTAGGATTTTTTTTTCTTAAAACAAGTCATGTTATTATATACATACAGATATTTTTTATTGACTATGCAATGTCATTATAAAGGCCAAAAAAGGATAATATCTTAAAAAATATTAAAATATTGCCTCCCAAATATTTTATAGGATTTTAAGATTGTAAGAGTTTACTAGGCTAACGGTCCTTAAGCCTTTTTCAGACTAGCCATAAGTGCCCCAAATTTCTGAATTGTCAATGCCTATATGCTAGAGTGGTTTTGGGATATGCCTGTGACTAAGGGCTTCTCCCAACTGCCTCTCTCCATAAGGGCCACAGGTGACAAGCTTTGATGAATTTGTGATTTCTCATCCATTGGTCCAAATTGCATTTCAATAGGCTTAGGGAATAGTTCTGTTTCACATGAATGGAGAGTCTGTTCCAGAGAAGGTGTAATCTCTGAGACACATAACTATCCCTCCAATGTGTTTTGTTTATGTCGCAGATGAGGTTTACAGCTTTAGATCAGGTAATTCTAATGCTGCTTGTTTTGTGACTGTGTAGCACACCCATCAGAACTGGATCAGAGAATGCTGTCTAGGTTATGCAAAGATCGGGTCTATATCAGAAGAGCAAAAGTTCACAAGAACGAAAGCACAAACATCAAAAAAGGACAAACATCGAACTTGATATTGTGGGGGGCTGTGCCCCCCCCCACTAAATATATATTCCAACTCCGAGGTCGCACTACAGTAAGGAAAGAGCAAATATTCCTATCCTCACTGTACTGTGACCCCAGAAATAGCATTTCGATGTCCAGCATTTTCAATCGGAATAACGTTCATTCTTGTGAACTTTCACTCTTCTGATACAGACCCACAAAGATCACCCATCAGTAGTATGCAGGAGACTGAATACAGGGACAGGGCTTTGAGCTGGTCTGTACTGGACATCTGATTTACACTCTGTATTCTTTTAGTGAGGAGCCAATGTGGCCACTGCAGCTGTTTCAAATGCCTGGTCAGTTACATGCTGAAGGGAGCATCGTACTGAATTATAGGTCTAATAAGGGCTGACTATAATAGGCCTATAATCTATTTAGATCTGGAAGTCATGCCCTTACTTACAAGTTACGATATGTAGAAAGATTTTCTCACTATCATGGATAGATGGTAATCAAAGTTCGGATTGCCGTCAACCTGAGTTCCCAAATCTCTTACCACTGGTTTTAATCTTAGGGGAGTGTTATCAATGCTGTAATTTGCAGGGGAAGTCTTCTTCCAAAAGGGTATAATTATGCATATTTTTTGCATTGAGTTTTAGGCAATGGTTCTGACACCAGTTATTTTTCTGTGTCAGACCTTGGAGTACATCTACATCTTGGAGGGATACAATGATTGCACCCAACTTGCAGTCATCAGCATAGTTGCTCTCCTAAAGGCCCTTTACATTTACCTTGACTTCAAAGAAGTATATTCCAAACAGTAAAGATCCTAGTACTGAGCCCTGTGGGACGCCACTAGTAACAGGCCTCTTGGTGGAGGTGGAATTCCCCATCCTAACTGCATGTGTCCTATCTGTAAGTTATTTGACTGTCAATCAGATGACACAGGTATTTATTTTTATTTGTGAGTTTGTCAATAATAGCTGAGTGAGGTAGTGTGTCAAATGCCTTTGCCTAGTCAAGGTAGGCAGTATATACTGTTTTATCCTTGTCCATGGTTCTAGTATCCTCCTCAAAGAAGTCCTGATCTGCCCTTGATGAAACTAAACTGGGATGTGTCCACTGTTTGAAGTTTTCCTATGTCTTTATTTATCAGGTCCACAATAATTATTTCTATGGTCTTGCATATAAGACTAATCAAAGTTATGGGTCTGTAGTTCCCTGAGTCTATTGATGGTCTACCTTTGTGTAGAGAGATGACAGTTGCAGTCTTCCATTCTCTAGGGATGAAGCCTCTCTGGAAACTGTAGCTGAACAAAGATTCTAGTTTGTCTGACAGGTCATGTTTCAAGCTATTTTGTTGGCATACTTGAATATTATTAGGACCCCATTGATGCAGTGTTTTTAGATATGGAGAGTGCAGAGATGACCTGTTCTTTAGTGATAGTTGGGGGAGAAATGATAGAAGGTATTTCCTAGGGGCACTGGGGATGAAGGTGGCATGATATTGGAAGTAAATTTATTGGCCAGAAAATTTGCTATATCCCCCAGTTTGGTATAGGAAGTTCCATATACTATTAGGTCAGCATACTGCTGGGTCTTCCCTTTTCGATTGCATATATAACTGAAAAATGCCTTATGGTTACCCTTAGCCTGAGAAGCTATTTGTACCTTGAAGTTGGATTTGGTGGACTTGATTAGTCCTCAGAGTTGCTTGTTGAGACTGATGAGAGATTTTATCTTTTAGGCATAGCCTTTCCTATTTTTGGACATGATTTTATTTTTTTGTTGTAAAGCCTATTTATACTGGGCATCCACCAACAGGGCTTGCTTTTGGAGTTTGTCCTAAGTTTATTTCAGTTTGGATCTGCTGCTTCCTTGTAGTTATTTACGTGGTTGCACAGGTTGTCTTTAAACATGTCTACATAGAGGGCTTTAAATTTAACTACGGCTTCACTTAGTATGAGGTTGCTAGTCTGGGAAAAGTTCTTAAAGGTTCTGGGATTTGTGGGGTGTGCAGCCTTTATATTTCTTTCAAGGGTTACTACTTTTTGATCTGATCTGACAAGTGATGACATTACATGGGGGGGGGGGGCAACATTTCCTCAGATTTGTGAATACCAGAGTACAAGATCCAGAATATTTGAACTCCTAGTGGGTATACAAACTAGCTGCTCCAGGGTATTTGCATTTATAAAATCCAGAAGTTTTGAGCCTGTGTATTAGTGGTTGTGTATGTATCTCAGTTTATGGTGGGAAAGTTAAAATCACCCATGATATGGTGTTGGGCTGAATTGTGAGTAACTATAGTACATTCAAGTATGTGGTATGGTTATCCTGGGTCACAGATAGGGACCTATAGCTAGCAAGGATAAGCCACTGGACTTTACCTAAGGTTAGTTGGACATAGAGTGATTCAAGCATGTCATATAGTTTGACCAATCTTGAGGTGTGCTTAATTTTTATACAGATTGATATACCTCCACCTTTTGTCAATTCTTGTGCCTTGCACTGCCAGGATGCCTTCAGCAGCTTTACAGTGTCTCTGTAACTGCACAGATGTCAACACTTTTTCTTTTTTCCAAGGTTTCTATTCTTAGTATGAACATTTTCATAGACTGTTTTTTTTTTTTAATTTTATTTGCTAAATTCAGCCTATTGTTTTTTTTCTTTCTTTTTAATTCTTTAAGAGAATTACCAAAACTGAAATTGCTGCTGAAGTTGCTGATAATATCAAATAATGCCATTTAAGAGTCATTTCATAGATTCACAGTTAAGGCAAAGTCATTTTCTGGACCACAATCACATTGCCAATACCTACCCTCACAGGCCACCTCCTGATTCCAGGAGGCCGAAAGAATTCAGGCCTGGAATTAATTTTGGGGGACTAATTAAATAATCAATGATTGCTTTAAAGAAGATGAGAGACTCATTGTATTTCACTTGTCACTGAAAATAATTGCAGAGATGGTTTAGCACTGAATAATAAATCTGTTCCTCTAGTGCATTTTATTTATTTGTTGAATATTTTAAGACTTTAGGTTTAATGTTTGTGAAACCTTTCACTATGTTTTTTGGAGGCATAGTAGATGTAGGAGAGATTCATACTTAATAGCATGGAATGCTAAACATAAATCACCTTGCAGGAATATAAAAGAGATGGAGAATAACTTCAATCCTTTCTGGGCAGCTAAGATTCTTTACTCTGGTGATCTTTTTTTTAGTTAGAAAACCTCTGCAGCCTTTCTTGCTCTGTCATTTGCTTGGATAGATGCATGCTAAAAGGAACATTGTAATTGGTCTGATCAAGGAAGAGTATAGAGAAATGATAATTTCTTTCAACCTGGATGAGTTAACCTTAGGTACTAATTAGACTAAATGGAGGGGTTTCCTGAGTTATTTTGCTATATGGTGGTCAAAGTATAGGGAGTTTTCTAGAAAGGTGCAAAGATTTATGATAACCAACCACACTTAATACCTATCTCTCAGCTCTTGCTTTTGTCTACCACTTCTCCCTCCCTTGCTGCTTCTCCTTCACCCCTTATCACTTGCTCTATTCCCTATCCTAGCTCTTAGAATCTGTTTCTCCTCCCTCCTGTCCAGCTTTCCTGAGCCTCTTTCTATACGTCCTTTTCTAAATATACCTTCTTCTCCTGGGTAGTTCTCTCACTATACTATACTCCTGTATATTATAGCTTACCTACCATGTTAACCATCTAAACCCATAAATAATTTCTTCTATAATCCTTATATATACTATTTAACTACCATGCTCTCTCCCTTTCTCTTATAACCTATACCTAAACTTTTCTTAAAAAAGTATGATTGTGTGTTTTACTAGTAAACCTGGACTTTTATATGGTGCTTTTGACAAACTACTTTATAGTTTCATCCATCCACATGATGCAAAAATTGTATTACATCTACAAATGTCCATAAATTGTATACATATCTGTAAAATGTATTAAATGGCTGCATTTGGAGTGTTTCTCCCCGGGCCTCCGCTAAAGAGGGGTTTCTGACCCAGTAGGACTTTCCTGGTCACCAAATGTCAATAAATAAATAAATAAATAAAATAATATCAGTCAGGAGTGAGGTGAAGGGTATACTGTCAGCTGATGTTGAGATTTTCTTATCAGAGGTGATGGTGCTACAGTTGTTCATGTTTGATTTAAGTCCATCTCTAATATACCACTATTTTTTAAGGTTTTGTACCTGCTGTACAATTACAGTGTCAAGTGAATAGTGAAGAACAATAACCAGCTTGCAGTCACTGGCTAATTTAGTTAGCCATATGTATGTGTACATGCTTTGGAGATACATGAAGCAGATGCTGAACAGAAGGGGTCCTAGTACTGAACCATGAAGAATGCCACTAGTTAGCATTTTGCTTCTGAGGTAACACCTGATACTTTTACTAAGTGGGTTCTATCTGTTAGCCTTTTTGCTATATATCTTACAATGTGAGATTTGACCTTTAACCTAATTTTTGATTGTAGCATGGGAAGTAGTGTTAAAGGTTTTGACCAGATACATGTATATTCTATGAAGGGCATGACAGCTATCCACAGCTTCAGAGGCTTTCTCAAAGATATTTGTTAAATTAAATAGACGTTATCTTGCTTTGGCAAAAACTGTATTATTGCAGGTCTAGGAGAATAAGCATTATTCTATTAGAACTTATGAAATCAAATGTAGTGCATTTTAAGGCTTTGCAAATTAGACTTGTTAAGCTAACGGGACTGTTGTTCCACTGATCTGAATTGAAGCTCCTTTATGAAGTGATAGAATGACAGCTGCTATCTATGCATCAGGAACATGCCTTGTGGTTATGATTAAGTTTAGCAGCTTTGGAAGGAGCATTTGACAGAGTTCATTAGGCAATCGATATTGCAATCACTATATTATACAAGCCCACATAGGAGGTAGTTTTAGCTTTTACAGTTGCAGTTATGACATCTTCTTTAATAATCTGGGGAGGGGAACAGATTCACAAATTTCTGAAACTTCAGTAACTCCTGGAAAAAAGTTGCCACTAAATTTATTTATATATTTACAGTTGAAGTTAGTTATTACCAATATGATTTAATCCAGAACATTGCTGTGTTATTTTAATCCTGAAGTAGTTAAATAAGTATTTATTATTATATTGCTGCATCCAGGCTTCCTAACTACATTCCAGCAACCCAACTAAGCACCAAGACTTACATAATTTTGCCCTCACTCATAGACGACCACAATTCACACTATCTACCAGTGAGTCCAGCAACCTGCTGTGTGATTTGCAAGTACTGCATCGGGGCTTCCTAACTACATTCTGGCAACCCACCAAACCACCAAGACTTAGATCATTTTGCCCTCCTTCATACATGACCACAATTCACACTATCTACCAGTGAATCCAGCACCCTGCTGTGTGACTTGCACGTACTGTGTCCGGGCTTCCACACTACATTCCGGCAACAAACCAAAGCACCAAGACTCACATTATTGTATGTCCAGCCCTTTTTTCTTTGTTTTATTCTACATTTTGCTAACTAGTCATTCCCGGAAGCACACCACAGTAGACACCTCTGTTTCCCCCTCTCTTTAACTAGACTCCTATCTAACACTCTGTTTCTCCCCTGAACACTCCTGCACTCTACGAGCAGTTGTGCCTGTTCTCTTGGCCCTGCAAACACTCTAATTATTAAGACCTAACTTCTGTCCACTGTTAGCACCAGTACCATCCCCCCTTCCCCTGTATATCTTTTATCTATTTTTGCTGGAAATGAACCCCAGGAGTACCTTAGGAAAATGCAAGTTCACTATAATTAATGTCAGTGCTTCTCAAACCCAATTAATTTATTGTTTGTGCATCCTACATTCTATACATTATTTCAGCTTTTCTGTAGCATTAACTTACTTTCATTACCTGTATATCACTTTAGAGATAGTTTATTTTGACAATTTGTGGTTCTTTACGGCTTCTGAAGGCTGGTGCATCCCTGCTCCAGGCTCACTTTTCTTCTCTACCCTACCCCATTCGCACCCACCCCTCTTTCTCTAGATTTATACTTACCCTAACCCCTCCCACTACTGCTTCCCCCAATAGCCTTGCACATCCAAGTTCTTATTCCTACCGCCATCTCACTACCCTTAGGTTTCTCACAATGACTCCTTCTAACAAAGCAATTTCCAAGTTAACACTCTCATTTCTGTTTATAACATCCACTAGTTTCTTACTCCTACTACTCCATTCCACCACCACATACACCACCATTCACATAATACCACCAACATCCAGCACTCAAACTTTACTACTGCACAACAATTTGCTTAGCTATTCTAATATGTCACCTTCTTTACTTGCAAGCTCCATCCAGTATACAACCAAAATGCAACTACCCCCTACCAACTCCAAAATAAAATTATGTCTTATATGCCCCCCTGAACCTCTGTTGGAAAGCTTCCAACCTTATACTACAATCCATCTGCTCCTCTCCCTAGAACAATGTGGAAACATCCATCAAAATTGTGATCCAACCAACCAACCTACACATATTCTTCTCCCAAATAATTAACATTTTCATCTAATAACAGTAAATACACATAGTATTTGTAACCAAATTACTGAGTTTCATGCCTGGCTATCTAACCATGCCCCAGATATTGTGGCAGTAACTGAGACATGGCTAAAACCACACATTGCTAATACCAAAATTATTCCACCAGTATATAGTATAATTCGTGCAGATAGACTTAATAAAAAGGGCGTGGCATTGCATTAATTTATCAATCCTTCCTAACCATTACAACCTATCCCAAACCAATTCCCTCATTTGGCAACACTGAACTTCTAATTACATCACTTCATATTAATAATAATAAACATCTTGTTTATAGTCATACTCTACATTCCCCCAGGCCACAATATTCCTATTCTAGAAGACCTTTTATCATGGCTAAATCAAAATATTTCACAAGAAATCATCAGCCTAGGCAACACCAACATTAACTGCCAAGCTCTAACTTCAAACCCCCCAACCAATAGTATAAATCTACATAGCTTTATACAGCTTATCACTATCCCTACTCGTGGCCTGTCCACTCCTTCAGAATCAACCTTAGGCTGGATACTAGTATCCCATCCTCAAAATTACTCAGACTCGGGTACACTACCTAACATACTGAGCAACCACGTTTTGACATATACCCACCAAACACACTCTCATACAGTTAAAACACAGTCCTATAAAACTTCCAGAAATCTCACCCACTTTAACCAGAACACATTTATAAGCATTTTAAAAACTCACAACTGGACCCTTTTACAAACACTTCCCTTAGATGATGTTGTTTACTATTTTAATAACATTTTTCTGGATACCCTCAATAGCCTAGCATCTATACGAACCAAAAAAAACAAAAGTTAACCATGCCCCCGGCTAAAAAAATGACCAAACAAAGCCTACTTGAAAGAGTCTAAGCCTGGAAACAATGGCAAAAAAAAAAAACAAAATGAACTTGAATTCAAGCAACTTCAAAATAAGGCAAAAAAACTAGTCATACAAGACAGAAAAAAAAACTTTTCTCCTAAGCTATCTTCCCTACACAATAACCCCCCCCCCAAAAAAAAAAAACAAAAAATTGGGAAATCTGTCTCCACTCTACTTAATCATGGCACCTTACAAAACCTTTCCCCTTCACCTGAGAAAAATCCACAACAAATTGCCCATGAATTCAGTACACATTTCATTACTACCATCCAAAGCTAATTAAAGTCTCACCAACAAACCTAAACTCCCTCGACACAAATGACCCTATACTGGACAAGGACAGCCTCACCTTCTCATATGATACAAGTACTACTCATTCAACTCCCTCCTTTACTATTTCAGCCAGTACCCTCCTCTCTTGTACTCAAACTCCTATCCAAACTAAAATCTTGCTCTCTGTCCACCGACAATCTCCCCCCTGAATATCTACAACTTGCAGCAAAAGCAATTGCATACCCTATTAGCATTCTTATAAATTGTTCTATCTCTGAATGTTATGTCCCCCACCTATGGAGAAAATCCATCATTACTCCACTGCATAAAGGCGGAAACTCACACTTCCTCTCTAATTATTGTCCTATCTCTATACTCTCTCTGCTATCAAAAATACTAGAAAAAATGTGTACAGATCCAGTTTCTTAAATACTTATCTACCAATAATTTTCTTGCCCCTACCCAACAAGGTTTACAACCTAACAATAGCACTATCACAGCCCTTCTATCTTTTACTGAAACTGTCAACAAAGCCATTGATGCAGGCCATCCTACTTCAGTAATCTTACTAGATCTATCAAAAGCTTTCGATACTGTATCCCATACTAAACTTATAAACTAACTATCTAAACTAGGCTGCTTCCCCACATCTCTCACTTGGTTTTCCTCTTATCTAGATAACAGGGAACAATCAGTCAGATGGCACAATCAATTATCTGATTATTAGGCAAATAATATCAGAGTTCCACAAGGATTAATACTAGGGCCCTTACTCTTTAATACCTTCATCAACGACCTGCGCAAAGCCTCTCAACAAAGTAGCCTCATCCAATATGCAGATGATTCTACAATCATCTCCACTGCCAATAACTTCGCAAATCTCCTGACAGCCACCCAAAAGGCATTCTCAACTATAGAAGCCTGGCTAAATAATGCACAATTACTGCTAAATCCCCCAAAGAACAAACTATTACTTTTCTCCATGAAACAACCAGATATACAATTCATACAAGTCAGGATCTTCTCTCTAGATAATACCAAAACTGAAATTGTAAACACAGCAAAATTATTAGGTATAACAATCGATGATAAGCTCACCTTTGAACCACATATTCTTAACACGATAAAGAAAACTCACTTCAAACTAGGAAAGCTTTAACATCACAAACTTTATTTGGACAACCACACCAAAATTAAATTAGTTGCTACCCTACTCATCCCTTTCCTACTATAGCGCAATGCCATTTTTCTTAACCTTCACTCACCATTTAGCAATAAACTGCAATTCTGCTATTATAAAATAGCTAAATTCGCTTCAGGTAAGCCTAACCATTCTCACTATTGCTAGGCCATCTCAGAATTGAACTGGCTTCATTTTCCAACTATCTCAACTACACCCAACTAACTCTAGCACATAAGCTTATTTTCAAATCTGACTCCTGCTCTGCACTCTGCTCCATCCTTCAGGCATATACTCCATCAGGAACCCGCAGATCCTCCAACCAAATGCTTTTAAATGTAACCAAGCCTAACCAAAAAGCTGGACAAAATCTATACTCCCATTGCATAGCTAAACTTTGGAATTCTCTACCCTCCCACATAACTCAAAGTGAGTATTTGAAAAACTTTATATTATCATTAAAAAGTTACTATCTAGATAACCCTCACTGCACTTGCCAAACCAATAAACCACCTTAAATTTGTTTTTTCATGCTTAACAAAAATATGATATCATATGGCAAACCACATACTGTATGGTAGTCAAATCTCAGCATAATGTAAGTGTATCCTTGACATCTACTATAATATGTCTTTGCATTGGTCCCTATTGGTCCTTTTTGATCAGTCAAAAAGTAGTTCCTTATACTAATCTGGCATGTCCAAAAGTCAGTTTTGGGTTTACTCTCCAGTCCAGCTGGTGAATCTGGGAATCTTGAGGCAATGTTACAACTGCCTTATGTACACAGACCACCCTCTCCTCCTCCCAACAAGCTCAAATATATATGAGATATGCAACTATATAGCCAAACTGGAAGCTGAGCTCTCTCAACCCAATACTGGCGCAGTCAGTCAGGAGGAGAAGGTAACCACACACACCACAAATCCAGTTTCACATAGACCTATTGCAACAGAAAACCAAACACATAGACACACAAAAACATACTTGGAGGCTCTAAATAAAAATCTGCACAAGCAGCAGAGACCTCCAAAGCAGACATCCAAGCAACCACTACCCCACAACAATACCCACGTATCACATAGTTCACAAAGTCAGTGTGCCACACAGTCACAGCCCTTAAGGCTAAACAACACACCTAATACACTTGTAATAGGTGACTCTATTGTCAGACACACTGACGTCCCACTCACCAGGCTGAACAAGGAGAAGGTCACTGTAAGCTGCCTGTCGGGTTCCAGGATCCACCACATAACACAAGCACTCAGGTCACTTCAAAGCAAGTACAAATATGACTCCGTCATTGTCCATGCTGGTATGAATGACCTGAGACGTACCTCCCTGGACTACATGAAAAGAGACATAGAGGAGCTCTCTGATCATGTAGCCCAGGCCGGTATGACCCTGACCTTGAGTAGCATCTTACCCTCACCAAGAATGATGCCACAGTCTAAATACAAAATGATCAATTTTAACAATTGGCTAAAGTACTGGTGTCATTCAAAGGGGATCCAGTGTCTGTCAGCCTGGGATGATATGCTTGACAAGCTACGTTGCTTCGCTAGGGATGGCTTGCACCTGTCACCCCTGGGCTTTCGAATACTGGCTAAGGCTCTTGCCACTGCCATAGTGCCTTTTTTAGGCAAGGCTCAAAAGACAGACCAACCTCCATAGACAACACAAAGAAAAAGAAACTAAGGGTAATGCTGCTCAACGCCAGAAGTTTAAACCTCAAGATGCACGCACTTGAGGCTCTCCTCAGTATGGAGAATATTGATATCTGTGCAGTAACAGAAACCTGGTTCAAGGCTCCCGAGAACACCCCAGCACTACCAGGTTATACCTCATACCATGCTTTTCGGCCCCAAAACTCAGACCGAACCACAAAAGGAGGGGGAGTATCCATATTCATCAAAGATTCCCACACCTCCAGCTTAGTGGCACTGCACAACGAATCAGAGACCATCCATGTGCAACTAACAGTGGGCAAAACTGCCTTTCAGTTTGTAGCCTGCTACAGACTACCCTCCCAAACTCAGGAACCCCACTCGGCTTTCTTGAGAACACTGGAGAATATGAAGGTCTCTCCAAACACCATTATATTGGGTGACTTCAACTACCCAAACACAGACTGGGAGCACTACTCAAGCCCCAACACCCTCACCCAATGGTTCCTAGAATTTATAAACTCAAATGCTATGGAACAACTGGTCACCACTCCCACAAGAGGGGAAAACATATTGGACCTGATCATCACCAACATGGGGACTCTATGTTCCATACCAGAGGTATACCCCTCATTGGTAAGATCTGATCATAAATTAATCTCACTGGACATCCATATCCCGTCCCCACCCCCAGCCAAGGAAACCACGATGAAGAACTTCTCAAAAGCAAACTTCACACTTCTCAGAACTGAGGTGGAATCCTTCAAAGCCCCCGGGCCAGTGGAAAATATGGCCCAAACTGCAGAATCCTTTACAAAACATTTCTATGGACACCTACAGGAATGCATGGATCGTGCTATCCCAAATAAAACCAAGACTCATTCCTCCAAAGGCAGGAGACCTGTCTGGTGGACCCCAGCCATAAATAAGCTATACAACAGAAGGAGGAAGCTACTACATGATAGAGCAAAATCCCAAAAAGGGAAGGGATCTCTGATCAGTACTAGCAAGAAACTATGATCCCTCATAAAATCATCTAAGGCCAGCTTCGAAAGAAAAATTGCACAAGATGCTAAAGATAATCACAAGGCCATCTTTAATTATGTCAGGAACCTGGATGGCAATTCCCAGATATGCTCTGAGTTAGTTCAAAATGACGAAAAATACACTGAACCCACAGACATTGCCAACATCCTGGCAGACAGGTTCAGTGCAAACTCCCCCCCTTCCCCCCAAAAGAGCAAATGTCTATCCCAACAGAGCGTAGCCTCCCTGACATCACAGATGCACAGGTGAGGGCTGCCCTCTCCAAAGCAAAAAACACAGCATCAATGGGACCAGACGGTGTCCCGGGCTGCATCTTACACGAACTCCAAGAAGAACTGAACCCTCACATAAAGTCACTGTTCAATCTCAGCCTTACTACAGGATATGTACCCAAGGAATGGCATACAGCAACAGTGGTCCCACTCCACAATGGTGGTGCCACAACGGACCCCGGAAACTATCGCCCTATAAGCCTGACTAGCCTGGTCTGCAAAGCTATGGAACGTATCATCATGAAACTCATAAACAAAGACATTGGGAACCTCCAAACACTGGATCCTACCCAATTCGGCTTTGTTAAGGGCAGATCTTGCCTCTTGAACCTGGTCGACTACTTTGAAACAGTCACCAAGGCCATAGATGAAGGGTAGGTAGCCCACACAGCCTACCTGGACCTTGCAAAAGCCTTCAACACAATACCCCACTCGGGCATCATAAATAAGCTCACCAGCTTAAATATCAACCCCTATGTCACAAGATGGGTTGAAACTGGCTCAGGGATAGAACCCACATGGTCAGAATTGCAGGTGCCATGTCAGACTCTAAACCAGTTACAAGTGGCGTCCCACAAGGCTCAGTCCCGGGACCTCTCTTGTTCAGTATATATTTTTCTGAGGTACAGGCTAACATGAGAGGACTATGGTTGACCAAGTTCGCAGATGACTGCAAACTGGGTGCCATAATCGACTCACCGACTGACACAAGCATCCTCCAAAATGGTCTCACAGAGACGGAAAACTGGTGCCAGAGTCATGGCCTAAAGCTGAATGCCAAAAAGTGCATAGTCATCCCCTTTGGGAAAAACAAAGTGCCCCCAAATTACCACATAGGTGGTAATCCATTAAGTACGGAAGAAGTAATTAGGGATTTGGGGACC
This sequence comes from Protopterus annectens, assembly GCF_019279795.1. Lineage (NCBI taxonomy): Eukaryota > Metazoa > Chordata > Ceratodontiformes > Protopteridae > Protopterus > Protopterus annectens. Next base: position 1,907,028,988 of record NC_056739.1, on the reverse strand, counting down.
CAAGTAGATAGCAATCTCTCCTTTGACAATCACGTTGCCAAAGTGGTTAGAAAGACCTTCTATATAGCCCACCTTATCACGAAAGGGTTCACATCTAGATCAAGAGAGGTCATTGTGCCCCTCTACTCATCACTCATCAGGCCCATAATTGAATACAATGCCACATTTGGGATGTACCTTACCCGACACCTGCAGCAACTGCAAAGACCACAAAAGTACCTCACCAATAGGATCAAGGGACTCAAACAGATGCCCAACGCAGTTAGGCTAAAGAAACTCCAGCTCTACTCAGTTGCTTACCACCTACTCAGATGTGATCTGTGCCTGACATATAAAGCCATGTCCAACCCAGAATTAATGGACATGCTCCACCTCAGGAAATCCAAATCCCTTAGAGCTACACGCTCCAGGGACTTAAACCTCAGCACAGAAATAAATAGGACATGCTGGAGGGACAGATTCATATCCCAGAGGCTCCCCTCACTCTGGAACAAAATCCCAGTCCATGTTAGGCAGAAACCCTCAATGACCCTCTTCAAGAGAAATCTTGACGAGTGGATGGGAGACCATAGGTTTACCCCTGGGATCTCTTCTGTGTTCCTACTAGACAGAGGCATAGTAAAATAACCTCAAAAGGGCTATCTTCTGCGACCTACTATATAGAGGCACAGTCAACTAATCTAAAAGGGTGGCGAAAGCCAAACACACTCTGGCTAGGCTTATAAATGCCCTAGGGCAGATAACCTAGTATCAGCCTATGAACCTATGAACCTATTTATTAGACATTCTCTGTCTTACAATACACTGTCCAAAATATTTTCCTGTTAACTTAAAGCAGCTGAATTTGTCCTGTTATACATATAACCTTTTGCATACTAGCATTGTTAAAATTGCAATTTTGTTTAACTCAAACATATGTAACCTCTGTACTATTTTTTTAAAGCTGTAATTATTTGTGGATCCTTTCTCCCCGGGCCTCCACTGAAAATGGGTTATTCGACCCAGAGGAATTTCCCGGTCAACAAATGTCAATAAAATAAATAAAATATAAATAATAAAATAAATATTTGACTTCAGATGTTAATTTTAATTCATGTTTATCTTTGATGTCTGTTATGATATATTTCAGACTTTTGCTTATGCTTTTGATAGCCTTTAATTCAGGAAGATTTTGATTTATTATAGGCTGTAATTAACATTTTTCTTTTAGAGTATAGTTTATTATGCTGGCATTCCCCCCAATGTGGCTGATTTTTACATTCCTACAATGAGGGCCAGTTCAGGGAATCTGAAGCTTTTGACATGGTAACAAAAATATGAAAAATCTTTCAAGAAGAACCAACAAACATGTATGTAAATGCAAAAAGTTTTAATTTTTGAATTATTTTTACATTCAGAAATACATTGTATTCTCATTGAAACCACTTGGTTCATGTTGTTTGTCAGATAGAAGAAAGATTCTTTAGCAAAATTGACAGCTGAAGTTACATGGGGACAGAAAATCTTTTAGTTGTAACTTTCATGGCCGTGCAGAAAATGGAAGCTGACCTATAGAACATTATAAATTGATTATTTTATTGTTTAAGGTAATTTGAAGTTCAATAAGTTTTATCTTGGAAAAACTGTGTAGAGATAATTAGGTTTCTGACAGTTGTTGATCCACACTTTAACATGTCTGAATGCATATTAGCTACTGAAATTTGATTAAGAAGAAGTACGGCTTCTCAGTGAAAGCAATTCTTTCTTACAGGCTCAGATGTGGATGTGTTTAAATTGCAGGGTAGCCTCAAGATCTGGCAATTTATGGTTAGCACTTCTAGTCTTCATACAGTCCACTTTTTTTCAATCTTCTTTGCTATTTTGCAAGATCCAGAAGGTGGACTTTACATAAAAATGGACTATGAAGGCAGCAAATGCTTTGGCTAGTCTGCAGAATCATGAAAGGACAGATGCAGGGCATCCTTGCTGAAGCACTTGGGGTTGCCTCTCATCTCACCCCAAGCTAACATATTGGACCCCCCCCCCCCCCAGAATGACCCCAGCTGCTTAATAAATTGTCAAAGCTAATTATCTTTTGTTTGTATTGTTGCAACATTTTACGTAATAGTAAGATTCAACTCAGGACCAGAGTCTTCCCTGGATTTGCACATGCATAACACGTTCCACTTTGTCCTGTGCCCTTCACCAAATAAAAACAAGGCACAGTAGCTAATGTAACCTGTTACTGTGCAGCATATTAACTTCTTAAATAATGGCAGTATAAATGCCCTGTTTACTGCCCTTCAAGAGATGTCTGGCATCGCAACTGAAAGCAAGATCTCGTTGCTTTTTTATGTTTTGCTATGTTAAATGGTGGTATAATACAAACTAAACCAGTTGCAGTAATACCCATAACACATCTCCATTATCTTGCTAATCATATTATCATTTGCCATATAACTGATAACACTGAGAAGCTATTTACTGGTTAGTGTAGACCTCACTTGTGCCTGCTTGCTTACTTGACCAAACTACATTCAGACCAGTATAGTGAGCACAAATAGATGATACGTCTGGCAAAATCTTAGACAATGGGATTTATTTTGGCAAAAATCATATATCACCCCCTCCCCTAGGTGAATTATCAACAATCGAGTAAGGCCTTCTTGTGGAAAGATATGGCCCAGTACTCACTTTATTTGATGCCATTGTAAACCATGGAAACCTGTCCACAATACTCTGTGCTCATCAGGACAAAGCTCAAGGTTGCTACTATTCAGTCATATGGCTAATATGCTAGCTGCTCTGCTAATGAATGAATGTCACCACATTTTAAATCTGCAAAAAATATAAAACTTACTGAGCACTTCAAGCAAAGTTACCTGATATATGACAAATAAGCCTTAGAAGCCCAACTGCCCACACATTTTAAAGCCTCAACAGACAGCTCCTCCCATGCCAGATCTATAGATATACCTGTAGAAAAATAACTGAGAAACATAACCATGATAGAGGAAATCCTGCACATCAGTAGAGTCTAACCTTTAAGGTTAAATGAATTAGTCTACTGGAAGCTTATACACAGATCAAAAGCTGTTACACCTTTTGCCACGCTTTGTAAAATCCATGCCCAGTGCACTGGGCATGTTAGGGGACACTTGTTACTGACTAATATAATTTCTTGTCTAGCCTCACAGCGATCAGTTTTGGAAATTATAGTCCAGACAATGACTGCTTCTTGTTCAAACACATGTCTCCGAAGTTTATTCACTGCAGGATCTCACTGGCATTGAATGTACTTGAATAAAGCCATGACAACAAAGGTACCCACACTGTGTATGAGTAACAGTTATTTGTTAGCTTCTAGAAACAAAAAGCATAGCATAACTCTGTAGTGCCTTTTTTCTACAGATAGTCCCCTCATTCTTTCACAGCCTTTAAGAACTCTAAGGTTGGTCCAATGTTTGGTGTAATTGGGCACCATAAAAATTATTGCCAACCAACCACCACCACAGTCATCATCATTCTTCAGCATTATCAACCCCCTTTTCTCATTTTCTACATAGGGTAGGGGTGTTGTGTCAGCTGTTGTCATATCTATTCAATGTCGGTCTCCTACCTTCTTTGACACTCATGCCTGAATGTCGCAGGTCTTCTCTCACACACACCATACTCGTCTTTGCTGGATTCCCTTTTTTCCACTTGCCTTCTACCAGTCAGTCCCAAATCTTCTTTCCCAGATTGTCTTCTGCTTTTTTGCTCATGTGCCTAGACCACTGTTATCTGCTCTTTGACTTTTTCTGCAATTGGAGTTACTCTGGCTTCTGCTCTGAAATCCTTATTTCTTCATCTGTCCCTCAGTGTGCATTCTACTACCCATTTCAGGAACTTCATCTCCATCACCTCTGGCTTCTTCAACTGTTCTGCCATTACTGCCCAGGTTTCTGTACCATACAGCAGTACTGGTCACACCACTGTTTTGTACACCTTACTTTTCAATGTCTTTGTCATTCTTTTGTTGTACATTATCCCTTACACTCTGTTCCAGTTGGCTACAGCCCCTCTGATTCTAGCGTTGACCTCCCATTCAGACTTCCTTTTTTCTCAACTGCCACTGCCAGATACTTGAAGCTATTAACCCATTCCACTGTCTTCCCTTGTCTTAATTCTCAGCTTATTCTGATTTCCTACATGTGGTGCCATTACAACTGTGTTATCTGTACTCGTGTTCATCCCATGTGCCTTCACTTTTGCATTCCATTCAGTTATGCTTTGCTGAAGTTCTTGTTCAGAGTCTGCCTGTAATGTGACATCATCTGTATACAGCAGCTTTGTTGATCTGTCCTCTCCAATCTATTTGTTAATGTAGTTTATGACCAATATGAGCAGCTGTGGGCTCAGAGCTGAACTATGATGCAAACCCATTCCCACTGGGAACCTCTTTGTGAGACCACACAATGTTTGTACTTGACTCATTGGCTTCTTATACATAGCCTGCACTAATTATACTAATGTTTCTGACTTCAAACTACTGTAGGACTGCCTAAATCAGCTTTCCTGGGACCTTGTCATGTGCTTTCTCTAAGTCCAGGAATGCCCAGTTAGACTCTTTGCTCATCTCTAGCTTCTTCTCAACTATCTATCTCACTGCAAACATTGGGTCAATTGTGCTGCATCCTGAGCTGATCTTCCATATTACTTTCCACTACTCTGTTTATTCATTTATTGATCATCCTCTCCAGAACTTTCATGCAATGTGACAGGAGTTTGATACCTCTGTACTGCCCACACTTGTGAATGTCTCCTTTGTTCTTGAACACTGATGTTACTATGCTTATTCTCCAGTCATATGGGATAAGTCTTTTTTTCCATACTGCCAACCAACCAAAGGCCACTAAATGAACACAAATAGACTTGACTGCATCATTTTGCAAACACTTGAGCAAAACAAAGCATAATGAGAGGAAGAGATCATCACCTTCCACTTTGGAGCAACTTGATACAGAAAGATGAAAACTTGCAATTGCCATTGAATATGACCTTTGCATACTTTGACTTAAGAGCTCAATAATCAATCCACTCCGACCAAGCAGATGCCTGAAGAAATGTCTATGCATTCAACACCAACTCACAAAACCTAGAATAATGAAATCGGGAGAGGCTGTCAGCTATAACATTAAGACTGCTCAGAACAGTTTGGACAGTGAAAAACAATTTGATGCTTAGACTATGCAATACTAAAAATCTCAACATGGAGTGTACCCCTTGGTGAACTAGAGGTTTTATTAACTAAAACTGAAATCATAACCTGGCTTTTCAAATGAAAAAAACATGTACTTCATCTTGCACTTATCTGCTTAAAACAGGGTGGCCACCCTAATCATAATGATTTCAACAAAAATGATGTCCTTCCTCCTACAAGCTGTTCATGAATTAGGCTGCTTTGCAGAAAACTAGTGCCCATTGAGGTAAGTACTTATGCCACGGCTACCTGCAGGTTCTGTTAAAAGATGAAGTGACTCTGATAAAATCAATTTGCTCTGCCAAATAGATAACCCATTGTAATTAGCTAGAAAAAAACATCACAACTGGAGATACACTTTAACTCAGATTGTGGCCCTAACCCAGAGATGTTTCTGGTTGCCTCCTTTAAGCAAGTTCTTTAGCAATCTTAGGAAAGTTCTAGTTAGGGTGATTGCTTGACAAGCCATATTAAGTAAACCAAGATGTTTCATTACCTCTTGCATTTCTCTAAAA
>NC_056739.1:1906663252-1906720752 GCF_019279795.1 Protopterus annectens | reverse complement strand
TATATACTAAAACAAAGTAAGATATCAGAGGATACAAATTATGCTGAGAAAAGTAATAGAAGTGGGTGAATAATTATCTTGGAGATTGTCAAGAGCACAGGCAATGTCTTGCAAGGTGTTCCTTTAGGTGTTTTGTACTGATTGTGGTTATGTTTTTTGCTATGGTTTCTGGAAGAGATTTCCAGAGTTTGTGTATTTTGCGCAAATAGAGGGAGTCATCATGATAGTTGTGGGAGTTGAAAACCTTTAGCAAAAGTTTGTTAGAAGATCTGAGAGATCTAAGATCAGTACTAGGTTAGACTAAGTAGGAGACAGCAGGGCAGATGCTAGGATGATAAACTATTTTGCGGGCTAAGGTTAGTTGATTAAATGTTAAAAGGCTGGGGAGCTCTAGCCAGTTTAATTGTGAGAGAGGTGAACAGTGGTGAGATCTGTGTGGATGATTAGTGGTATATTTAGCAGTCTTATTGTAACATGAGTCTATGTTGTTGAAGTCCGATTTGCAAAGGTTTGTGAATATGAGAGAGCCATAGAGGAGAGTGGATTGCAGGTGTGATCAAGCAGTGGCTAGCCTGGTGTCGTGAGTTAGGTATGGTTTGGCCCTGTATAGGGTGCCTAGTTTTATGTGGACTTTTTTGATAGTTTGGGCAATATTTATATCAAATTTTAGATTATCATCTATGGTAACACCTAAAAGTTTAGTGTGGTCTGTGGGGACTATCTTGTTCTTGTTTGCAGAAAAGATTGAGAGAGGGATTACTTCTTCAGGGGGGATGGTACGAGTTCTGCTCAGGGATCCATTGATAACTTTGTAACCAGAAGAAATGAAGGTTATCCTGAACCGGTTGCTGATACGAGTGTGGTAGACCGATATAATTTTCAATGGAGAGAACTATTGGAAGAAGATCGTAACCGCAAAGTAAACAACCCATTTTCAGATGTAGGACAAATAAATGTGACCTCTCTACAGCCTGAAATGCAAGAATCAGTGCTGAAATTGGAGAGGTTGCTAACTAAAGAAACTTCCCTACAATACAATTTGCTTTGTCTGCAAAGGTATGTTGAATTAGACATTACCCCTCGGGGTCTTAGGGAACATAAAAAAACCTTCATTTCCATTTGATTTATCAGACTCTGAGGATAAAATTTATGAAAAACATTGGAAGGCTGCAGCACATAATTGTGTACTGGAATGGGTTAAAATATTAATAGAAAGGGACACGGCTAGGCAAAGAATGTTGAAAGAAGAGATTGCCTCTTTATGCTCTTCTATTTCCAGACAATTGAGTGCAGCAAGTTTTGAAAATATTATAAAAGAAGTCAACAATAACTTATATGAATTTTCTCAGAAGTTAACAGAACAAGAAACTAGAAAAATCAATTGTGACCTAAGGGACTATAACAATGGTATAGCCTTTACAAATGGAATTAATAAGAATAAATGTCAAAGGGGTGGGTGCACCTTAGTAAGGGAAGGAAGAAAGCAACATGTCTTTCTTTTATCGTCAAGTACCAGTGCATCAGAATGGGAGGAAGGTAATGGAGAGGATACTTCATATCCCCCATTACCTAATGCACAACAACCGTATTATTTAAATAAGAACTTTCAGAGTAACCAACAACAATCAAATAATGGGGATAAGCGAGGCAGTTTTGAGTAGCAAACAGACCACAGCAGTGGCAGAAATTAAAATGGTACTGACTTTAAAGTGTTTTTAACTCAAGCAAGAAAGATTCATGTTACTTGTAATAACTTGGTTTTAAATTTTACAGGATGTATTTTGAGTGACATTGAATTATCTGTTTTAAACAATGAATTAAAATGCATGGACCAGTAATGACAAAACTGCCCAATTCAAAATATTTCCATCATAAAAGTCTACTCAAACTTCTGCAATCCACCAGTATCAGTAATTATGCACAATCTCTGCAGAAGTAAAAGTCAGCTAAATAATTCCACATTAAAGAGATCTGTAACTAATGAAAAGGTTGGTGCTAGCAAACAACTTTATATTTCATTGTTTCATCTACAGATAGTGCCTGTTGCCCTTGAGGATCAAATTACCTATGTTACATTAAAAAAAATGATAAGCTAGTGATATTGCAATAGGGAATGGATGGCAAACTGATAACAGGTTGATAGTTACTAGGTATCTCCACCAAAGAGGACATTCTCAGGACTGCAACATCCAACCTCTTTAAAAGTACAACACAGTACAGTATCAGCAATGCATCTATTTACTGTGGGAGTAGAACCCACAGCCTTCTGTTTCAAAAGCAAGTATACTACCTGTTGCGCTATTAACAATGCAAGCAGACTCAGCATAAGCAGCACTAAACTTCTCTTCACCTGACGCTCTTAGATCCTTGTAAAATCCATTCAACTTTGCAGCACATGAGCACAGGAAACCTGAAAAAAGCCTAAATGTATTGGGGGGAGAAAAGCCCAAAACAGGGACACATTTTAAACATTGATTGCATAAACTTGGAAAGTTGCTAGAATAAAATGCTGTGCTACTGCCATGCATTTCACTCCCAAGTCTTAAACCCAGGACCATGTGCACTACAGTCAGAGCAACATACCACTATGTTAAATCAGCTGTTTCTTGAAAGACAGAAAGACTGAAACTTAAATGGCTATCTTAGTGAATTCAGTTCTCACCATAGCTCTCAACCTCTTAGTACAAAACAACTGGACAAAGCCAATAATGTGGGAATACAGCCCCCACAGATATTCATTGAATTCAGTTCTCACCATAGCTCTCAACCTCTTAGTGCAAAAAAGCTGCATAAAGCCAATAATGGGGGAATACAGCCCCAAAAATAGGGACAGATTTCAATATTGATCTTTATTAACTTATAAAATTGCTAGAATAAAATATTTTGTGTTACCATGTACTTTCTGAAGGATATGGAGTCTAAAATTCAAATGTTTGTCATTATTTAGTGAATTCAAAATCCAGAAAACCACAGATTATATGAGGAACAGAACAGAACAAAAATAAGAGGCAAAAATTTGAAATCATTTTCACAAGTGGTGGTGGGTAGGGAATTCAGGTTCTTGCTACCTGCACCAAAGGTCGAGGGTTTGAATCTGACTTACTCTCTCTAGCCACCAGTTATAGTTAACTGGAGCATTACACACACACACACACACACACACACACACACACACACACACACACACACACACACATCTAGTTCTAGCAGTGAAAAAGCTAGTACCTGGAGATTGCTCCAAATAAGTAGCAAAAATCTATGTGCTCCCAAGCCAGTAGTCCCATTTCCTCCATAAGTAGTTCCTCAAACTCCATTCAAAGCAGCAGCGCTGTTTAAGCCAGTTCCCCATTGTTTCCTCCATATGCCAGTTTCTCGGTGCTGGAATGTCGAGCACAAATGTGTGCACTGCCTGTGTGTGTTCTGAGCATGCACAAACTGCAGACCTTGCAGTCCAATCCCCTTCAAGTCTATGCAGTTGCAACAGGCTTCCGGGGCATCTGTAGACTGCTGCTTCTTCCGAATTCAGACTGGTTAAACATTAGTCCATATTTGAGTTTCCACACACACATGCATGGGTTCTGGGATTTTTTTTTTTATTTTGGTTTTCTTTTTGTACAGCTGGGGTGGCTGTATTCCTGCAGTCCAATAGCATGAGCTGCCACTTGAGTTGGTTGAAGGATTGCAAGCATTTTAGGGGGTTATTTTGGTGTTTTTGTTGTCAGGATTGGAAGTACGATTGTTTGTCTATTTTATTTGTTTCTTTGTTAAGTTTCTTAGTTGTTGATAAGTTAAGAGGTCAATCTTGTCTTTGGATGTATAGTAAGCTGACCATGCTTTATCTCTATGATTCATTAGTAGTTTGGTTTATTTGGTTAGCCATGGGAGGGGCTTAGTTTTAGTGCAAAATTTTCTAGTGGGGGCAAGATTATTAAGTATTGTAAGGAAGGTTTCGTTGAAGTACTGAAAAGCAGCGTCTAACTGTAGGTAAGTGGCGCCCAATCACATTGTTGGAATAGGAGGTTAAAAGTAGTGGGAGAGAAATTTTTTTGGTAATGATGTATTTATAAGAGATGTTGCCGTGGGTATGCCTGCATTTCCTGTAAAGAAAGGTTGGACAGTGATCACTGAGGGAGTCAGGTAGGCAAGCGGCTAGGAAACTCAGGTTAGGTTTGTTAATTAAGATCCAGTCTAATGTTGATTGCTTGTTGAAATGTTTGTCTATACAAGATGGACAGGTTATGGTTTGGGTGAAGTTGAAGAAGTTTACAAAATTGGATGTGCTATTTGATGTACAGGTGTGCCAATCCAGGTTAAAGTCACCAGGCACAATAGTGTCTTGTTTGATTGATTAATTATTAATTGATTGATTAATTATTAATTGCATTAGATTGGTAGATAGGGTTATGAATCAGAACAACAAAACAGTCCTGGATAGAGTGCCTCTCAAGAATAATAAGTAAATCCAAAATCCAATGAAAGAGGCAACACCACAGCTTGTAGCAAAAACGTTTAATGTTTGTTTGTGTCTTTCGGCTTTTCCCGGTTTGGGGTCGCCACAGCGGAACTCCGGTCTGCTAATGATTGGTAGTTGATTTTTACGTGCCGAGTTACCAGCCCTGACGCACAACCTTCAACGAAGGTACACCCATTCACGCATGCTGCCACGCAGAAGACGCTCTAGCTGAGAATAAAACGTTTAATAATCCAAGTTAATCATATAGAAGTAGTGAGCGCTTTCACGTTTCAGAGAATGTGTCATCAGACTTTAACAATGCAGCATTCATTTTTTGTAGTATTCTCATTTAATATCCTCTCTATCTCATCTTTATGATATCCTCTTTCTGAAAAGTCCCCTGCTTCAGTCACATAGGGCACATGGGTTGAATGATAAAATAACAATAAAACCATTTTTAGTAGCCCGTCCATATATACACTAAAGGTATGACTAAAAGTGGAGTGGAATGGTTTTAGCTATATGAAGTTTTAAAGCTTTAGTTAATATATTTATTCTTGAATGTATTATTTATGAATGCATTATTGACATATATGAGTATATACATAAACATATTTTAGGAAAATTTTAGTTAGGCTGTTTTTAAACACTGTACTATATGCATTGTTTTTAATTGATATGTGTGAGTGGGTTGAATTTTAAATGTTTATTTAATTATTTAGTGATAAAACAAATGACTGGAAACCAAATCCACTACTCGAGCAGGTTAGCGTTCTAACAAACAAGGACTTCCACCAAGTGTGAATAGTTCAAGACAGTTTATTGTAGCACAATCTCCAAAAACCATGAACCACCAACAGATTGTAAGGTTGAGCGCTTTCATCTGAATATAAAACAGACTTCTTCAGAACCATTAATTGCACATTAATTGACCCTTATAAAGCCGTTTTGGCGCCAAAAAAGAAAAACGAAAGAAAAATCCTTACAATTTAACATTAAATAATGTACTTAATTATTTGGTAATTTAATAAAACAATAATTCTTGTTAAAACCATTAATAATGTTATAAAATATATATAAAATATAATATATTATGTATTATATAATATAATTCCTACAACTCAATGTTTTACAGAAAATATATATAATTTGTCAAGTATGTAAATTTTAAAAGAACTTTGACCTTAACAATATGTAACAATGAAAAATACTTGCTGTGTATATCTTTTACCCACGATCTACTAATAAAAAAGGCTTTATACTGATACTATCGTTGAGACCAGGAGAGGTCGTGGCATCACAGAAAATTTGCCACTCACTCTCTTTCAGTGCCAAGAAAACTTTCCAATTGCCACCACAGGCTGAGATATCCACTTGATCAATAATAGAAAATGTAAATACATGATCTTCCCCTTTATCCAACACATGCTTACTTAATGCATTTTTATTGTCCCCTTTTTTTATCTTGTATAGATGTTCATAAATACGTGTTTTTAGTTTCCTTTCAGTCTTGCCTATATAATAGGCAGGACAAAGTAAACAGGTAGCAAGATAAACTACTCTTTGGGTGTTACAATTCCCTTTTCTACAATAACACACTGTTCTCAATATATTGTGCAATTTAATAGTCTTGTTCTCGTTAATATGATTGCATTGGCTACAGGTACCACATTTCCTGGTTCCACTCTTTATCTGGGTAGATTTTGTTGTTTGCCAAAATGGTTTTATAAGGGTCAATTAATGTGCAATTAATGGTTCTGAAGAAGTCTGTTTTATATTCAGATGAAAGCGCTTAACCTTACAATCTGTTGTTGGTTCATGGTTTTTGGAGATTGTGCTCCAATAAACTGTCTTGAACTATTCACACTTGGTGGAAGTCCTTGTTTGGTAGAACGCTAACCTGCTCGAGTAGTGGATTTGGTTTCCAGTCATTTGAATTATTTAGTGATGTCATGAGCAATTTTTGTAACTGATTGGAGCAGATGAAATGAGTAATGGTATTTAACATAGTTAGATGAATACTGCATTGTTAAAGTTTGATGAAACGTTCTCTGAAATGTGAAAGCGCTCACTACTTCCATCTGATTAACTTGGATTATTAAACATTTTATTCTCAGCTAGAGCGTCTTCTGCGTGGAGACATGCGTGAATGGGCATACCTTTGTTGAAGGTTGTGCATCAGGGCTGGTAACTCGGCATGTAAAAATCAACTACCAATCATTAGCGGACCGGAGTTCCGCTGTGGCGACCCCAAACCAAGAAAAGCTGAAAGACACAAACAAACATTAAACATTTTTGCTACAAGCTGTGGTGTTGCCTCTTTTGTTGGATTTTGGTAGACAGAGTAAGATAGTGCCCATTTTGAATTATACAATTTTCTGATTCTTTAGTTATAATTCAAAATTAATTTCTTTACCTTTTTTTTTTTTTAACATTTTTTTGTACCAATAAGAAAAAAAAAAAACAATAATTTCTAAATTGATGATGTAGGTAAGCAGTGTTTCTTTTATTTTATTTGGTGGTGGAATTCCATGAGGAGTGTTGAAAGTTGTACTTATTCTAATTATTCTACATTGAACTGGAAGGGAAATGTGATCTGAGATGCAATTATTTTTTTTTTATTTGTACTACTTGCCAACTGGATAAATGGGCTGGTCAACTGAAATTATATGAGCAAGGATGCAAATGTATAAAATTTAATGAAAGTATAAATGTGTATATTTATACAAATACAAATATTGTAAAGTGTATCTGGCTCTTCTAGCAGTTGGGACCATTCTCCAATTTGGTAATATCTCTGACATGATGCTTCTACCTATGAAGAGAAGTGCTTACTCCTAATACCATACCCCTGACACCCTCATACTCTGTGTAACAGAAATATTTAAAAAAAAAGTTTGCTATTCAGTCTTGAGCATCTTCTTTCTCTCTTACGGAGAATCACAAGGTTCTTAATGCCCTTATGCTCTATGTGAGAGCAAAACAAAATTTACATTTTCTAAACTGTTTTTCCATCTTTACTCCTTAGCCTCTTATTTACATGTGGGCTAGGAGCATTAAATTAATTAAAAAAAAAAGATGTGTTGATTGCACCACCTAAAACCTTGTGCCTTGGGTGGATGCCCTCCTCACCTCACCCTAGCTATGCTCCTGTCACAGTAAACTTGTACAGAGAAGTGCAAGTGGTTACTGATAATGCATGCTAAATAATTTCTCAGTGAAGACACAGCAGGTATAGGTAGAAAACCTAGGGATATTTTTTATTTCATTAAGTAATGTTCAGAAGGAGATAATTACTTTGTTTGTAGAATTAAGACAATGGTATAGCACCAGGAAGTCAACCATAAAAAGCTGTTCCTTCAGTCTAGTTTTAGTACCCTTTCATGTCTCCTTCTTCCTAACTGCAGTTGGGAGATCATTCCAAGTATGGGTCCCAGTTCAGAGAGGCTTTTTTCAACTACTGCAATTTTCAAAAAATAGTCTAGTCATAGTCGTGATTTCTTCTTGACTACCTTTCAGTGGAGAAGTTTATTTTCTAAGTGGTAGCTTTGTTTTCAGTGGTGGGCAATCTTCTAGGTTACTGATTTTAAACATTATATGTGCTTAACAGAATGACAGAATTACACACTATAGATAGCCATTTAAGATCATCTAACAACTTGTGAGACCCTGTTATGGGAACAGATTTAATGATCTTGTTTACTGCAGTCTTCAGTTTATACATCTTGTGGCTAGAATGTAGTGTTATTAGCGGGAGACTATATTCCAGTTTTATAAATATGATGCTTCTTACTAGAAGGCAGCATAAAGATAGTGATAGTAGATAGGATATACTATAGCACACTTTTAAATGATTCAGTACTTTAGAGGCAATTTTGTTGGCATGCATTGAAAAGTTAAATCTGGGATTTGGAGTTAGACCAAGGTAACTTTGTTCATTGCTATTATGAATAGTATCTGCATGCAAGAGCTGGGAAATGTGCATATATTTTGTGGTCAGGCAAACAGCATTATGCTAAATGCATTTTGTTTGATTATCAGTTTTTTACTGTATGTGCAGATGCTTAATGTTGGAAAACTGGTTTGTAATTTGAGCTGTAGAGCAATAAATGTTTTGCTTAATTCTATAAATAACAGAACATCAGTGCACATAGCTAAGTTAAGTGATGCCTGATTATGTGCTGTTTGTGAACAGAGAAAACAGGGCACTGCTTCCAGCACTGATGTTTGAGGTATCACAGCAGTAAGGATGCCTTCCTCTGATAGGGTATTGCTGATATATTCTTGGATTGTTCTGTCAAGTAGTTTCTAAATGTTTTTAGGGCAAGGATTCTAAAGTTAAAATTGCTGAGTTTTTCAGTTTAAAGCTCTGTGACTGACAGTTTTGAAAACCTAAGTCATATCTACAAATACACCTGGGGTCATGAGATTGTCATTTATATTGTTGTAGATAATATCTGTGACTATATAAAAGGCTGTCATAATACAAAATGCATTACAATGGCAATGTTGCTAGTTACAGTGCAGGTTATAGTTGCTTTAGTTGCTTATATCCTTAAATATTCACATATTTCAACTTTTCAAAAAGTTTAGCAAGAGGACACCAGTTTGAAATGGGCCTTTAATCCTTAGGGTCTTCAGGTATATATACCTTACCAAAGGCATGATGATAGAATTTTGAAAATGGCAAGGATAATTCCTGATATTCATGACAGGTTGTGATCAAAAGGTGTAGTTATTTTAATGCATCAAATCTCAAGAATTAGGGTACAATATACTGTAGGTATTTACCTTTAGAGGCATGTAACTGTTTAGAAGAGATTTGTTCTCTTTGGGTCTATATTAGATCACCAAGCGCTTAAAAAAGTGAACGGTGATTAATCGACCCTATGCAAGTGAAAGCTTACAATTTCAAACTGTCAGAACAGCGATTTTTTTCCCGAGGGATAATATATAAAATAGACCCTTATCTCATGTGCCTGTGATACAAGAGGTCTGGGAGGTCACTCAGTGGAAGTTCTGGCTTTGCTGGTGTTTTCATTTTGTTTTTACCGATTGGTTTTTCAGAGATCTCACTTTTTATTTTAGTTTGTTGTTTGGGATATTTTTGCAGTGACCCTAATGATAATGGACATCAGCTGGGTATAACAACACTGTGTTTCTTATGCTTAATCAAACACTCTGCTTGTGCTGTGCTAAAGAGGTCATAACAAGGCTGAAATATGCATATCACAGCTAGTGGGGTTTGGTTTTATTGGCCTGAAATTGTCTATTAAAATGACAAAACAAGTCATGGGCATTCAGAATTGCCAATTAGCTGAAACACCTGATGTTTGTAAGGGTCATTTTCATATATCCCATGTGCCTCTGATACAAGAGGTTTGGGAGGTCACTCAGTGGAAGTTCTATCTTTGCTGGAGTTTGCATTTTCTGTTTACTGATTGTTTTTTAGTGGCCTTCTCACTTATTGGTTTAGTTTGTTGTTTGGGATATTTTTGCAGTGACCATAATAATAATGTACATCAGCTGGATATAACAGCCCTGTGTTTTTTATGCTTATTCAAACACTTTGCTTGTGCTGTGCTGATGAGGTCATAAGAATGCTTAACTTAGGCATATCCACAGCTAGTGGGGTTTGTCATTATTGGCCTGAAACTGTCCATTAAAATGATGAAACAAGTCATGGGCATTCAGACTTGTGAATTAGCTGAAACACCTGAGGTTCGTAAGGGTCATTTGCATATATCCCATGTGCCTCTGATACAAGAAGTTTGGGAGGTCACTCAGTGGAAGTTCTAGCTTTGATGGAGTTTTCATTTTGTTTTTACTGATTGGTTTTTCAGTGACCTTCTCACTTATTGTTCTAGGAAAAGAAAAACAAAATAAATGGCAACAATATGGTATAAAACATACAAAAGTAAGGAGAATGGAGGGAGGGAGCAGCTACCACAGCAGTGACCATTGGATCATTTACTGTTATAGTAAGTTTACTTATATAATTGTACTTTATTGTTCTATTAACTGTACTATGCTCATTGTTATGACCACTCTTGAAATAGCCTAAGCTATATGGGTAGATACCATAGCTTAAAAGAACTAGGAGGTGGAAGGGTCTTTGAGCCACTGGAGAATAGTCTGAACAAAGCCTTTCCTAGACCTGGAGAGAGAATCTAGATTATAGTGCTTTTTAGAAGTGCTCATAGAGGACCGAGGTGCTGCTGATAGAATACTTCAGGAGTTCATCCCTTTCCAAAAGCCACAGATGAAGCCAAGTACCTTGTAAAGTGAGCCGTGACTCTTCCTGGAACAGTTTTTTGTGGTGGGAGTAACAAAAGGTAATAGTCTGAGACAACCATCATGAAATATTCTGCTTGACATATGTTTTCTATCCTTACTTTCACAAGAAATAAGCAAATGATCAGAAGTTCTGAAAGATTTTGTTCTGTTAAGATAGTACCTGAGTTGCATGCAGATATCTGATGGTAAAGTATCCTTTCTCCCTTATTTTTAGATTCTAGAATGAAGATAGGGGGATAGATAATCTGGCTTAAAGTAAATGTGTGTATAAGTTTATCATAAAGGAAGATTTAGTTCTCAAAGAACCCGTATCTCTGAGGAAAATGAGAGATGGTTGATGAACCATAGGAATGTGCAACTGATACTCTACTTGCAGAAGTCGGAACAATGAGTAAAACTGTTGTCCATGTTAAGAACCTCAAGCCAGTCTAATGAGCTGCTTCAAATGGAGTTAGTGTTAGCTTCTCTAACAAAAAAATAAGACCTCAAGGAGGAGTAGTTGGTTTTCTATAAGACTTCATATGCAGCACCCCTTTCAAAAATATGTTCACCAAGTCTGTGTTTTAAAAGGGGCATCCACAGGAAGACATGCTAAAATGATTGACAAATGAAGCTTCGCTGACAGGCCATAGGAGAGTAACTCACACAAACACTGTAAAACCAGAGAAACAGTCATCTTGATTGGGAGCTGTTTCTTTTGTTTGCACTAGCTAGAACATATTTTCCATTTGTGTTTATATAATTTTCAAGCAGTAGGCTTTCTTGCCTCCATTAACACCTGTTGCATGTCCTAAGAAGTGCCCAAAAGATATTAACAGTCTTATCATCCAGGCAGGCAGATGCAGTTGTCTGTGTAGGAATGCTCAATCAACTCTGATCTTATGTTTGTAAATACAGTCTGTGCTGGAGCTTGTGGTAAATACCCCTTTCATTTTTTCCAAAATCTGAACAACTATTGCCTGGACCAGCAGGGAGACACCACAATAATCTGTGTAGATTCTTTCTGAATATTTAAAAGTACCCTGGAAACCAGTGGAAAGAGTGGAAAAGCATACAAGAACATTCCTGTCCAAAGAAAATAATAGGCTTCTGCATCCCAGACCTACTTGCATGGAGTCCTGAAACAGAATGCTGCCAGTTGACTGTTTAGAGAGGCGGTAAAAATGTCTATCTGAGGTGATCACAGATGGATCAAATCTTTGAAGACCTCCTCAAATTCAGTTTCCACTCTTGATGATCTGCCCTGGCCCTGCACAACTTATTCAGAGAGTTGAAAGCATGTATAAAATATTTTATGTTTTGTTGTTTGTGTATTGGTCTGTCTTTTTGTCCCAAATAACCTGCACTTTTAAGAACTGTTCCCCAAACAAAGGCTGAAGCATCTGTTGCAAATTGCTGGTTTGTAGCAGAAGGGGAAAATGGGAGACCTGGTTTCTGAGAAAGGTAATGTTTCCACCACATGATCCATATTTTTACAAATCTTAAGACTGGAAGTTGAAGTTGATGGGTATTGATGCTGGGACCAGAGAGATTTCAGATACCATTGCATCTTTCTCATGTTCAGTCTTGCAAAAGGTATCATGAGAATGATGGATGCCATAAGATGCAAAATTGTGAGGTATTCCCTTACAATGCCTGAAGTCTACATGGAAAAACACCAGAAAAAACATAACCTCATCGTACTGAATTGTCCAGCATATAACCCCCATCAATAATTCCAGAGGGAGTCAGAAAAGACTTTTGAATGTTCTCTTGAAATTCCAGCCAGTGTAGGATATCTCTGACCCAAGAGAGTGCTTCCTCTATAAAGATATGCATGCTGTCTAAATATGGAAGAATGTGGACAGCCAAATATCAACAGTGTTAGATATGTTGTGAGCAATCTTGGAGCAGAGGGTAAGGCAGAGAACTGATAATGTAATCCAGACAAACAATACCTTAAGAAACATCTGAACTTTGGATGGATAGAAATGTGACAATATGCATCTTTTAAATCTAATGTTACTGAGAAACTCAAACAAGGAAGGAGGGATAATAGGTTGAGAAGAGAAAGCATTTTGAACTTGGGCACTATCAGAAACTGCTTCAGGAATGAAAGAGTTAAAACTGGTCTCCAAGAAACGTCTTTCTTTGGTACCAAAAATATTCTTGAATAAAGTACTTTTTCTTACAGGGCAGGAGAAACAGCTTCTATTACCCTCCCCCGAGACAGTAAGAAAAGATGAAATACAAGAGTTTTGTCTGACAGACGAAGAGGAATGCACTGAAAAGGAGGGCATTTCTCCCACTGCCATCTGTAGCCTAGGTGGATCACATGCAGTACCAATTTGTCTGAAACAATCAGATACCAAATAGTTAAATAGAGATTCAGACTTTTTTGGAAGGTTTAAGGGACTGCCAGGGTGGAAAGTGGGTACAAGTTAGCTTATATTCTCATTTTGACTTATTTGACTGTACTTTATTCTGGAAGAGGGGGGGGGGGTCCTACTGTCTTTTTTTTTTTTTTTTTTTTAATATCTACTTATCACCATTCTGCTGAGACTGTTTATAATGGCTGGAAATATTTATTTTATTTTTGCCAAAGTTAAATGAGAGAGCAAAGGACTTAGAGAAGATGGGCTGAAAAAATCTGAAAGATTCCCTGAATCAGCTTTCCAGTCTTATGACACTCTTTGATAACATTTGCACAGAAAGTACAAAAATTAATATCCACGGGAAAATTCAAATTTTAATTTCTAACATCTTCTACAAGATTCTGAGAATAATACCTAAAGAGTAATAAACAAATTTTGAACAATGTATAGTGACTTGGGAAACAAAAAAATCTAGATTACACAATGCAATTTATTCCTCACAATAGCCAGCTGAAGCTAAAACATTCCTTATGCTTTCACGATTAACAAGGATAAGCCTGGAAATTTAGAATTCTAAAAATTAAAGTTGCAGAAGCATATACCTTTTCCCAAACTTATCAAAAGCTGTCCCATCCTTATCAAAAATGGATGGATTAGGAATAACAAAGTATTTGGCAGCAGTCAGATTCACTAAAACTATGGCGTCTGGGTCAGACCTAAGACTGGTGTATAAAAACTTGAAAGAATGAGAAAATGCATACAGTCTATCTGCTTTATTTATTTATTTATTTAAGTTTGATGACCAGGAAAGTCCACAGGGCCCAAAAGAGCCCATTTTCAGTGGAGGCCCGGGGAGAAAAGCTCCACAACAATTGCAAGTTACATTTCACATGTTACAAAAGGACATAGTTCATACAGCTAATTAGACATTTACAGATAAGCTCCATGATATTTGCAGTTGGCTTTTTACAAAACTCAAAAGACATAATTCAATACAGACATTTCACTTTTTACATAAAGTCAATATTTTTGCAATAAATTCAATTGCAGGTTTAACATTTCAAAATATATAGCTACTAGCCACTACTACATTAGGAAAATATTATGCATGGACAGGGTAATAGAATAATTGAGATTGGAGAGTATAGTACAATAGATATTAGAGAGAAATTAATTTTTGGTAGGAGAGGGATTGTTTTGGGTGGGATGAAATAACAGTAGAGGTAGTTGGATGAGTCAGTGCAAGGTGGAATGAGGGGGGAGGGTTAAGTTGGAGCGTGGCAAGGGCATTCCCATTTGGAAGAAAGATGAGAGAGTAGCTGAGATTTGAAATTTGTATGGATAGGTAGGTTGCATAGGTGTGTGGGTAGAGAGTTCCATTGTTTAGCTAAGGAGTGGGACAACAGTAGGTGGCCAGGAGGTTGTGCAGGTTTGTGGACCTGAAGGAGATTTTGTTTTTATGGATCTGAATGAGCAGTTGAGAATGTAAGGTTTTAAGGAAGTAGCGAGAGCTGGGTAGTTGGCAGGTTTAAAGATGAGCTTGTGGGCAGTGGTGAGTTGTAGGTAACTGAGGTAGTTGGGTAGTTCAAGCCAGTTGAGGGTGAGGAGGGGGTGGCAGTGGTGGGATGAGTTTTTTTGAATTGGATGCAAATTTGGAGATGATGTGGTAGCAGGATTCAAGTTTGGACTGAAGGCCAAGATGGAGATTGGTGATAAGAGGGGCACCATACATAATGGAGGGGAGTAGAAAGGTAGATGCAAGAGTTTAACGGGTAGAGTGTCTTAGGAAGTGGTTATGCCTATAGAGGAGACCTAACTTTTGGTGGGTTTTCTTGATTGCGGAGCAGATGTGGGTATCAAATTTTAGTTCTTCGTCAATAATGATGCCAAGAAGCTTGGTGTTGGGAACGAGTTCAAGGGGGGTGTTGTTTTGGCTCTGTATGGTGAATGTGGATTTGTCAATGTAGTTTTTAGTAGGGGAAAAAACATTAGTTTGGTTTTATTTGCATTTACTGTGAGATGGTTATACTACATCTAGGTTTCGGTTTTGGAGTAGGCTAGTTGAGTTTTTGCTAGGAACTTGGGGGGGGGGGCTGAGCAGATGATTGTTGAGTCATCTGCATATTGGATGATAGATGAGTTAGGGATGGATTGGTGAATGTTGTTAATGAATAGGTTGAAGAGAAGAGGGCAAGGAACAGAACCTTGTGGGACATCTATGGGTGTAAGAAGGAAGGGGGAGGTTGAAGTTTTCCATTGGACAGCTTGTTAAAAGTTGGACAAGTAGCTGGAAAACCAAGCAATGGTGGTGGGAGAGAGCTGTAGGGTGGAGAAGTAGGGTGTGTGAGATGGTGTCAAAGGCCTTTGACAGATCTAGGAATAGTGTGGATATGAACTCACCTGAGTCACTTTCGAGGTTTATGGTTTCAAGAAAGGTAAGAAGGGCAGTCATGGTGCTGTGGCCAGGGTGGAATCCATGATGGGTAGGGGAGAGGAGATTGTTTAGTGTTAGGTGTGCCATAAGTTGTGCTTGTATTGTTTTCTGTAGTATTTTAGAAAGAGCAGAAAGGATGGCAATAGGCCTGAAGTTGGTGGTATCAGTATTTTTGTCACCTTTGTGGAGGGGAATAATGTAAGCATGGTGCCAGATACAAGGGATGCATGATTCTTGTATGGATCTATTTATAAGAATAGAGATGGGATAGGCAATGCTGTCTGCAGATTATTTGAGGAGGGTGGGTGGAAGGTAGTCGGGTACATTGCAACAAGGTTTGAGTTTGAGGAGAAGTCTTTTTATAGTGCTTGCGGGGATGGGCTTGAGGCAGAAGGATGTAGAGGAAGTTTGATGATTGGCAAATAATCAAAAACCACGATGCTTTGCCAGAGATGGTCTGCACCTGTCACCCCTGTGATTTAAGTTACTGGCTAAAGCTCTAGCCACCCCTATAGTGCCATTTTAGGCAAGGTTCAAAGGATAAAACCACCACCGTAACAGATACAAGCATGCAAAATCTGAAGGTAATGCTACTAATGCTAGAAGTCTAAACCTCAAAATGCACTCTCTTGAGGCACTTCTAAAAATGGAGAACATCGATATCTGTGCAGCAACTGAGACCTGGTTCAAGGCTCCAGAGAGCACCCCTGCAATACCAGGCTACAATTCTTAAGACACTTTTCGGCCACAAAACCAAGACCGAAACACTAAAGGTGGAGGAGTGTCCATATTCACCAAGGATATTTACACCTCCAGGCTAGTTGCCCAACACAATGCATCTAAAATTCTCCAGGTGCAACTAACACTAGGTAAGACTGCAATCCAAATTGTAGCTTGCTACAGATCCCCCACCATGCCCCAAGATTCTCACTACACCTTTCTAAACATACTGGAAAATATTAAGATACAACCAAACACCCTAATACTGGGTGATTTCAACTACCCTGCCATTAATTGGGAAAACTACTCAGGTACCAACTCCTTTTCCCAATGGTTCTTGGAATTCATAAATTTCAATGCCCTGGATCAACTAATCCATTGTCCTACCAGGGGAGCCAATATCCTAGACCTGGTCATTACCAACATGGGAGATAGATGCTCCACACCAGTAAGGAAACGTCCTTAAAAAACTTCTCCAAAGCCAACTTCATGCTACTGAAGTCAGAAGTGACAAACTTCACAACACCCACGCAGACAGGATCTGGAAGTTCGACTGCAGAATCCTACACTAAGGCACTGTACGAGCACATCCACTTGTGCATGAATTGTGCCATCCCAAATAGAACCAAGATGCTCTTCTCCAAAAAAAGGAAGCCAATCTGGTGGTCCCCCACCATAAACAAACTTTACAACAAAAGGAAGAAACTGTTGTAGAAAAGAGGAAAATCCCAGGATGCAAAAAAACTCCCTTATCAGCCTCAGTAACAAGCTGAGATCCCTCATAAAAGGTAGTTACGAAAATAAAATCACCAAAGATTCCAAAGACAACCACAAGGCATTCTACAGTTATGTCAAGAATCTAAATGGCAATGCTCAGATCTGATCTGAGCTACAACAGAATGGCATTAAATATACTGATCCCAAGGATATTGCCAATAGATGGCAGATCGATTTAGTGCCAACTTCACCACCCTCTCACCCCCTAAAGGGCCCATCTCAATACCAAAAGATCACCAAATTCCAATAATCACGGCCACACAGGTAGAAATCGCACTCTCCATAGCTAAGAATACAGCATCCATGGGACCAGATGACATCCCATGCTGTGTACTACATGAACTACAAAATGAACTGGCACCTCACCTAAGTGCCATGTTTAATCATAGCCTCACCTCAGGCTTCGTGCCCACTGAGTGGTGCACAGCTACAGTTATCCCGCTCCACAAGGGAGGATCCACCTTGGATCCCAGGAACTACCGTCCCATCAGTCTGACAAGCCTGATCTGGAAGGGCATGGAACGCATTATCATGGAACTTATAAACAAAGACATTGGCAACCTTCAAACACTGGACTCCACCCAGTTTGGGTTTGTGAAGGGCCGATCTTGTCTCCTGAATCTGATTGACTTCTTTGAATCAGTCTCCAGAGCTGTGGACGAGGGTAAGGTGGTCCACACAGCATATCTGAACGTCGCCAGGGCCTTCGACCACATCCCCCACTCTGGAATCATAGATAAACTTACTAAGCTGGGCATAAATCCCTACGTCACTCAACGGGTTGCCAACTGGCTTACTGACAGAACCCAGACTGTAAAAGTAGCCAACTCCAAATCCAGCTCCAGACAAGTGACAAGTGGAGTATCTCAGGGTTCAGTCCTGGGACCACTCTTGTTTGGCATCTACTTCTCTGAAGTACAGGCCAACACTAAGGGACTCTGGCTAGCAAAGTTTGCAGATGACTGAAAACTGGGAGCCATTATTGAATCCCCAAATGATGTGGATATTTTACAAAAAGGCCTTACAGATACAGATGCCTGGTGCCAGAGCCATGGGATCAAGCTTAATGTCAAGAAATGTATAGTTATCCCCTTTGGAAAAAAAAGATGTACCCATGATTTACCACATAGGTGGCAGGATGCTAAACATCAAAAGTGTGATGAGAGACTTAGGGACACAGGTGGACAGTGGTCTCACTTTCGATAACCACATCACCACAACAGTCAGGAAATCCTTCTATGTGGCACACCTCATCACTAAAGGCTTTTCATCCAGAAAAAAGGAGGTCATTGTCCCACTGTACTCATCCCTCAATAGACCCCTTATAGAGTATAATGCCTCGTTTGGTATGTACCTCACAAGACATCTGCAACAGCTGGAAAGGCCACAGAAATACCTCACTAAAAGAATCATTGGCCTAACGCAGATGCCATATGCTGACCGTCTAAAAAAACTCCAGCTATACTCTGTGGCATATCGTCTACTCAGAGGCGATCTCTGCTTAACATACAAGGCCATGTCAAACCCTGAGCTGTTGGACATGCTCCACTTAAAGAAATCCCAAT
The DNA here is from genome assembly GCF_019279795.1 of Protopterus annectens. Classification (NCBI taxonomy): domain Eukaryota; kingdom Metazoa; phylum Chordata; order Ceratodontiformes; family Protopteridae; genus Protopterus; species Protopterus annectens. The sequence continues at coordinate 1,906,702,152 of NC_056739.1, read as the reverse complement.
CCCTCAGAGCCACATGCTCCAGGGATCTAAACCTTGTCATCACAATGAACAAAACATGCTGGAGGGATAGGTTCCTGACCCAGAGACTCCCCGTACTCTGGAATAGACTGCCCATACATGTCAAGCAGAGTGCCTCATTGGCCCTCTTCAAAAGGAACCTTGATGATTGGATGGGAGATAGAAAATTCACCCTGGGGATCATGTCAGTCGCCCTGCTAGACAGGGGCCCAGAGAAGTAAATATTGTGGGAAGAAATATCCAGGGAATTGGGAATAGTTATGGCTAGGCTTGCATAGGCCCTAGGGCCGATAGCCTAGTACCAACCTATGAACCTATGGGGTGGTGGTTGGGCAGGAGGGGGTGGTGGTGGAGGAGGGGGGTGGGAAGGAGGCTGATAGTTTAGCTATGCAGTCTATAAAGAATGAGTTGAATTGGCTGGCTGTTTCAAGGTTGGAATTTTTTGGGATTTGTTGAGTGCAAGGACTGGAGTTTGGAGTAGTGGGCTTTGCAGTCTTTAATTATTAGTTTTTTTGCAGAGTTTCATAGTTGCTTATACTCTAGGAGGGTGTTAGGGTTTTTATGTTTTTGATATTGTTTCCATTTTTTGTCCCTTTGGTTAATTTAGTATATTTCGATAACCATGGGTAGGGATTGGTTTTGATGCATTTGGTTCAAGAGGGGGGCTTGCTGATTGAGAAGGGTTAGGAATGAGTGGTTAAATTAGGAAATGGCATAATCTAGAGGAAGGGTTTTTAAAGGGGATCAGTCAGTATGCTTTAAGCATTCGGAGAAAATTAGAGGGTTGAAAGCGGAGAGGTTGTGGGTTTGGATGTAGTGGTGTTGATTATGCAGTGGAGATGGGAGATGGTTGGCAAAGGCTGGTAGATGATCACTGAGAGGATCAGGTAATGTTCTGGTTTTGGTGATAAGGTTTGAGTGAGTTGTTAGGATCCAGTCAATGATGGTACTAGAGGTACCATCTTTATTTGGTCTGGTTGTAGATTGTATTAGTTGGAAGAAGTTGTACAGATTGATTGTGTGGGATGGGGCTTCAGAGTTAATAGTATTCCAGTTGATGTTGGTATCACCGAGTATATATGTTTCATTTTTTATATTGTAGGAGATATATGTTTCATTTTTTATATTGGAGGAGAACCAGGACAGAATGTTTTCAAGAGTTTTGATATTATCACCAGGGGGAATATAGAGGGCAGCAATACATATGGACTTGTGGTTGTTTATTTTTAGTAAATCTATTATAATTTCAGCATTAGCAAAGGTTGGTATTTTATTGGAGTAGGAATTTATGGTATGGGAGGTGGGGTAGATTATTGTTACTCCACCTCCTTTTTTGTGGGCTCTGTCATTGCAAATGATTTGGAAACCTGTTGGTAGGATTTTGTTATCTTTTATATAGGCTTTCAGCCAGGTTTCAGAATTAATGTTGGGGTGGTTATGGCAGAGCCAGTCATGGAGGTTAGTGAGTTTGTTTTTTAAGCTTTGCACATTAAGCATTGTAAGGCAAATGGACTTTGAGTCTGTGGAGTGGATGTCACCGGCCAGTGAGAGAGAGATATGGTGGAGTAGAAGAATGAGGCAGTGTGTTGGGCAAGAACAGCTTGGGTTGTGTGAGACTAGTTATTTTCTGGTACCACATTTAATAGGGGAGTACAGGGGGGTTGGGTTCAGAGCAGTTTTGGTTTGAAAAAAAATAGATTGGGTTAGAGGTAAAGAGCTCATGTGAGATGGATGACTAGGATGGGAAGTGAGGTTGATGGTAAGATGTAGTGGAGTGTGTGTGAGAGTTATGACAAGGGTTGGAAAAAAGTGTGAGATAGGTAAGAGAAGAGAGAGAGAGATTAGTAGGGCAGATGGGGTTATAGGGAGAAATGTTATGTAAAGCACTGTAGAAGGGGTGGATGTTTGGGGTGATGTAGATCTACAGGTAGGTGGGGCTTGGTTTAGGTGTATTATAATTGGAGAGGTGTTGGGTGGGGAGGAGTCAGGGGATGTATAAAAGTACAGATAGTGGGGGGTCGGGTGGAATTTGGGGGCAGGATAGGGGAGTGAAATGAGCCCAAAGGGCGAACGGACAGGGTTGCACCTTCCGGGCGGAGCAACAGTCGCCAAACAGAAAACAATCAGTGAGAAGGTTAGCAACTACAGAAATAGGGCAGCCTATTGTTTTGGTTTGAATATTACCTTTCTGTTTGTTTTTATGATTTATGCACCAATGGGGAGCTGCAGTTCACTTAGAAGTAGGGAAATAATGCAGTTATTCCAGGGGTTTTCGAAAGGGACATGCAGTAAATTATGACTCAGGAGAGTACTAATTAAAAAAGAATGGAATATGGTATAAGCGAGTATACTACTGGGGATTCTTATGAAGCAAGGGTAGAACAGCTAAGTCAAAAGATGGTGCCTTTCTACATCCGGTTTTCTGATTCAATATGTAAGTACAATCATAAATACAAATGGTACTTACAGTTGTGCACACTACTGAGAGATACCCGTGGGACAGACAGAAACAGAGTGTAGTCAGGCAGAGGTTTTTAGTAATTAAAGATGACACTGCAGCTCAGGGGAGGAATAAGTAAACTCTCAAGAGGAAGAGGGAGGGAATAGACAGGATTGACAGGGCTGGGAAGCTTACATTAAGATTATGTTAGGATACCAAGAGAAGGGGGGTTAAGAGCCAGAGCTTGGAGAAAGCTGTGAGAAAACAGGTTTGACAGGGCTAGGAAACTTACACTAAAATTATGTTAGAACAAGAAAAGGGGGAGGTGGGCTATGGACCAGGACTTGGAGAAAGTTGTGAGAAGAAAACAACAATCAACCAGCTAGCCCAGGTCAGTACATAAAGGTGTCTGTTTATCTGTGTGAATTCAAAAGCAGATTTAGTAGAGCATCAGGGAAGTAGAATATAAATTAGATGCAAAGCTTTAGGAAACGGTATAAATTTCTTGCAATGAACAGGAGAATAAAATATAAGAATATAAAATAAATGTGATATACAAGATAAATAAAATATAAGAATATAAAATAAATGCAAAGCTTTGGAAAAATGTATATATTTGTTATAGTAAATGGAAGGAAAATGGAAGGAAAAAGGGGGGGGGGGTCCAGTAGTGTGCACAGCAGAAGAATCAGCAGGAGTACCACAGAGAATTATAATAGACCTACACTGCTCACAGTCGGTTGATAAAAGTAGAATTTGCAGTGGCTTTTACTGGTTTGTACAGGGTCCGCTCTCCATGTTCTTGTATGCAGGCAGTTGCTTGAAGGTTTTTTTTATTTTTGGACCTTTGAATGTGTTTAAGGGAACTGCTCAGAGTCTGTTGATAAAAGTAGAACTTGCAGTGGCTTTTGCTGGTTTGTACAGGGTTGCGCTCTCTGTGTTCTTATATGCAGGCAGTTGCTTCAGGGTTTTTTTTTGTTGTTGTTGGACCTTTGTGTTTAAGGGAACTGCTCAGAGTCTGTTGATAAAAGTAGAACTTGCAGTGGCTTTTACTGGTTTGTACAGGGTTCCGCTCTCTGTGTTCTTGAATGCAGGCAGTTGCTTCAGGTTTTTTTTTGGACCTTTGAAAGTGTTTAAGGGACGTTGTGCACACTACTGGGGGATGCCCATGGGACAAACAGAAACAGAGTGTAGTCAAGCAGAGGTTTGTAGTATTTAAAGATTTATTTTAGAAGTATCAGCTGCTTGCAATGGAAATTGCAGGCAATGACAAAAATGACCTACAGAGCTAACAAAACTGGAGGCACATGTGATGGTTCTGGAAATTCCTGTTGTAACAAATAATATTTTCCAATAGATTTGAGAAACCTGGCTATTCTTCCACTGAAAACAATGATTCATTCTGGAAATAGTCTTAGTGGAAAGAGTATGCATTACAGAGAGAATAAACTACCCACTCTCTTCAGAATCTGAGTCAGAAATCTAATGATAAAAAAACTGCATCTGTCCTTCACATTCCCCTGAAGGTTCAGTTTCTTGAGTCTCTTCAGAGAAAGAGGAATCAATGTTTCTTTTACCAGAAACTGTCTTATAATGGGGGATAAGAGCCTGCACAAAACCCTGAGGTAAGCCTAATAAATTACTCCTGCCCAGAGTAACAGAAACAGGAGAAGACAAATGCTTACTTTTCTGTCTCTTTTGACAGGAATTTGTGAAGAAACAGAACCAGTATTGACAGCAATAACTTCCTCAAGGATGGGTACAACATTCTTTCTAAGCAGGGTCACATGTCATGTCACTTCTCCCATAGCAGACAAGAGTAGCTCTCTCTTGCATAATAAGGGGATCACAATAGCTGCAAAGGAAACTCATCTGCCTATCAAAGTAACACAGTTAGTTGACTGTAGATCATTGAATTCCTGCAGTGGAATTCTCTCTCTCTCTATCTCTCTCTCTCTCTCTCTCTCTCAAACCATTTTATTGAGAATATCATTCCATGCATCTAAGTTACAAAATAGTTCATCAATATACACACCCAAATCAAAATAAGCTATCACAAATAGCTAACACACAGAACTACGCCATGACCATCAGACAGCAATACACCATGTAGGAGATTTTTGTGTAAACAAATAATACATCAGAACTTGATGAGCTCACTGCAGTTCGGATGTTGCCTGAGGGCTACACACAATCTATTAACTTGTCTACACATGATAAGGGAATACAGTCTGAGATATCTCACCAACATTTAAGTATTAGGGATGTAATAACTAGATTCAAATATCACAACTGTTTTTCACTGAGGTATAGTCAGCTGTGGGAGGGATAGGACCCAAAGTCCAAAATCTAAGATTTGTTCTAGGGCCTATAGGTTTCCTTAATTCACATTCAGTGGCAGTTCTGGCCTTGCTCACATCATGTGAAAACAGTTAGTGATGTTTTGACCACATCTCCAACAAGTACCATCCCCTTTCTTTCGCAAATATGTGTGAGAAGGCGGAGTGGAGATGCCAGAAGTGTAACTTTTTTAAAATGTGTGAAATACAGGGGTTCCATTACTTAAATCTACTATAGAAGAGATCCAATCTCTAGGCCTAAATTCCATGTTCAAAAGGTGGGGCCACTTTAGTCTATACAAATCAAAGGCTGTTTGGCTATAGCTGTCCAGGGTTGTACTGGTCCATGACAGTAGTCACTAGACAGGTTCTCAGTGTGTGGGCCTGGGAATTACCAGCTCATCTATTGCCTCTTCCCTAGACAATGTACTTCCCAAAAGCTCCCTAGAAAGCATAACCAGCTGGAGAATTCATCACCAGGGTAGCTTCATGCTATTATGACTAGAGCCACATTCAACTAGAGAGTTCAAAGCATTGTTTTTAGGGGGAAATATATGTATCTAAAACATGATATCACATGTTATCCCATCTTCTCAGAAAATTGGCACTTTATCATCTTTGAAATTATCATTAGCCCATTCCCCTGCCAAGGAAACCTATCAGTGTAACATGTATGGGCCTCATTGAGGATTTTCAGCAGTGCATTGTGCAGCCACCCAAGGACCCATAACTTGAGTAGAATTTTTGGTTGAATAGGTCATAGGATCATAGGAAGTTACTAGGCTAATGGCTCCAGGGCCCTTACAAGCCTAGTCAAGTTCAACCCATGTTCCCAAGGGTGCCTGGTTCAAGCAGACACTGAAATCAGTATATATTGCCCCTATCCAAGAGGGACACAGGTGGAACACCCGGGGTGAATTTCCAGTTACCCATCCAGTTGTCCAAATTATGCTTAAATAGGGCCAATGAGGAGCTTTCTTTAAAATGAATAGGAAGCTTCTTCCAAAGGTGGGTCAACCTCTGTAAGGCAGATCTGTCTCTCCAGCAAGTTCTGTTGATGTCACATACCAGGTTAAGGTCCTTTGAGTTAGTGACCCATGTGCCATTTGACTTGCTAATGTGCAGCATTTCCATTAAAGGAGAGTCAGAGATTGGTCTATATGCAAGGCACAGGTCTCCTCTGAGCATTCTGAATGACACAGAGTCAAGTAACAATGATTTCACACTGTCCACATAAGCAGATCTTGAAGTCCCAGAATTTTCTTTGTAAGAAACCTTTGTGGTCTCTCCAATTGCTGCAGTTATTTGGATAGGAACATACTAAAGGGAGCGTTTTACTCTATTATTAGCCTGATGAGGGAAGAGTACAGGGGGGTTATAATCTCTTTTTTTTCTGGAGGCAATGCCCTTACTTATGAGATGAGCAATATACAATGCCCTTCTTACCACTGTGGAGACATGGTGATTGAAGTTAAGGTTGCTGTCAACCTGTGTGCCCAGATCTCTCACTACTGACTGTGTCCTTACCGAAGTTCTATTAATGTGGTAGTTTGCAGGAATATCATCCTTGCTGAAGGGGATGATAATCCATTTTTTTGCATTAAGTTTAAGACCATGACTTTGGCACCAGTCATTAGTCTGTGTAAGACCTTCTTGCAGGATGTTAACATCGCTAGGGGTTTCAGTGATCACTCCCAGTTTGTAGTCATCAGCAAATTTTGTCAGTTACAGTCCTTTCTTTCTAGCCTGTACTTTGGAGAAGTAGATTCTGAACAGTAGGGGTCCCAGAACTGATCCCTGTGAAACACCACTAGTTTGGGTCTGCTGGAGGAGGTGGAGTCCCCTATTTTGACTGTATGAGTTCTATCAGTGAGCCACTTTGCAACCCACCTGAAAATATATGAGTTGATACCCAGCTGGGTGAGTTTATCAATGATGCGTAAATGGGGGATTGTGCCAAAGGCCTTGGATAAGTCTAGGTATGCCACATGTACAGATTTGCCCTTGTCTACGGCTTTGGTGACTGTCTCAATGAAGTCCACCAAGTTTAACAGGCATGCTGTCCCCTTGACAATGCCAAACTGAGTGGGGTCAAGTGTTTGGAGATTTCCTATATCTTTGTTAATAAGATCCATGGATTTGTTCCATGGCCTTGCAGATAAGGATGGACAGGCTAATGGGACTATATTTCCCAGTGTCTGTGAATGCATCCCCTTTGTGCAAAGGGATGACGGTAGCTGTTTTCTATTCTACTGGGTAGAAACCAGTGCTTAGGCTGTGACTGAAATGTGTGCCGAATGGCGATGCTAATTCCTGTTTTAACCCATGTAGAACACAGCCTGGGATGTCTTCTGTTCCCATAGAGGCTGTGTTTTTGGCCTTGGAGAGAGTGTTTAAGACCTGCTCCTCAGGGATACTAGGTGGTGGACAAGTGTTAGGGATGCTTTGGGGTATATGTGGTGGGGACAGGGTAGTGAAGTTTTCATTGAACCTGTCAACCAGCAGGTTTGCTATATTCACAGGTTCTGTATATGTAGTACCATTAACTACACAGCATCCAGAAAAAAAAGAAGTTATAACCTCTCTGCACTATTCCCTCATCAGGTCAATCACGGAGTACAACACCCCTTTTGGTATGTACCTTTGCAAGCACATGCAGCAATTGGAGAGACCACAAAGGTTCCTCACAAGGAAAATGCAAGGTCTTCAGCATTTGTCCTATGTGGATCATCTGAAATAGCTGCCGCTTTATTCTGTTTCATACACACTACTCAAAGGCAATCTATGCCTTGCATATAAGGCAATCTATGACCCCGGTTTATAGAAAATGCTGCATATCCACAAGTCAAATGGTACACAGGTCCCTCGCTCTAAGGACCTTAACCTGGTATGTGACATTAATAGAATCTTGTGGAGGGACAGATTTGTTTCCCAGATGTTACCACACCTTTGTAATGGACTTCCACCTCATATCAAATAGGGCACTTCATTGGCCCTCTTCAAATGCAGTTTGGACAATTGGAAGGGTAACCATAAATTTACCCCGGACATTCCACCTGTGTCCCTCTTGGACAGGGGCAATTCATGCTGATCATTGAAATAAACATAGAACTTAGGCTTGTAAGGGCCCTAGGGCCATTAGCCTAGTAACTTCCTATAGTCCTATGATCCCATGACTATGTGTTTAGCACAAATCTGGGATTTACCTTTCAGGTTATGGATGTTACTAAAGAACGCCTTGTGGTTATTCTTAGCTAGGGTAGCTAATTTGGATTTGTAGTTAGCTTTGGAGGACTTCACTAGGAGTCCTATTTGCTTGTTTAAGTTGAGGAGGGAGTGTTTCCAGTTTTGAGACTGTTCCTTCCTACTCTTAGACAGCAATTTCTTTCTCCTATTGTATGGACTATTAATGGCAGTTGTCCACCAGGCAGGTTTGTTTTTCCTTGATGATCTTGCTTTGGTTCTATTAGGTATGGCAGAGTCATTACAATTGTACAGGTGCTTGTATAAATCATTGATGTATAACTCTGCATAGTTATATCTTCCATCAGTGGGAGGGGCTATGAAGCTATTTATGCAGCCATGTAAGAGGTTGTAATTGGCCTTGGAGAAGTGTTTTAGTCTAGTTGTTGCTAAGGGGAGAGGATCTTGTGTTGCAGTTACTTCTAGTGAGACTTATTTGTGGTCAGAGCTCACCAGGGATGGTCACACACTGGAGGTGATACAGCAGTCCCCCATGTTGGTAAGCACCAGATCCAGGATGCTTGAGCCACTTGTGGGTGTGTCAACCAGCTGGTCCTGGGCACTGGAGTTAACGAAGTCCAGGAACATTTTGGCAAGTTAGAACACGTATAATTTACCCAGTCAATGGACAGGTAATTAAAGTCACGCAAAAACAGGGTGTTTGGTTGTATCTTGAGTGACTCAAGTAGATCCAAGTAGGCTGAGTAGATATCCTGATTCAAGGAGGTGGTCCTATGCTTGGCAATGACCTGAAGAGAGGTCTTACCTATAGTCAGTTGCACCTGAAGTAATTGAAGGGAATCATGCTGTTTAACCAATCTAGAGTTGTATTTATCTTTAATAAATATTGGTACACCACCTCCTTTAGTTCTTATGCCTTCAGTTTGTGGTGTACATGTGGAAGGAAATGTAACCTGGTATAGCTGGGGTGCTCTCCAAAGCCATATACCAGGTCTCAGTGACTGCACAGATGTCAGCATCTTCCAAGGTGAGGACTGCTTCCAGTGAGTTCAGTTTCTGGTTTAGACTGCTAGCATTTAGCAGAATAACCTTGAGATTGTTTTTAGAGAGTGTTTCTAAATCAAGAATCTAGTTCTTTTGACATTGTCTAAAAAAGGCACTATGGCGGTGGCAAGAACCATAGCCAGTAACCAACATCCAAGGGGTGACAGAGGAAGACCATCTCTAGCAAAGCATCAAGGACTGTCAACCATGTAATTCCAGGCTGACAGATACTGGATCTCCTTTGAATAACACCAGAAACTAAGCCAATTATTGAAGTCAATCATTTTTTATTTGTATTGAGGTATCATCCTAAGAGAAGGTAAACTGCTGCTTGAGGTTAGTGACATATCTGCCTGAGTCACATAATCAGTGTTCAGTCATATCTCTCTTCATATAGTCTAGTGAGGTATGTTAGCAGTCATTCACACCAACATGGACTATGTCTTGAGTGCATGTTTAATATGGCAGATCCTGGCACCTGACAGACAGGCAACAGTGACCTTTTCCTTATCCGACCTGGTGAGAAGGATATCTGTGTATCTCACAACTGAGTCGCCTATGACTAAAATTTTTTTTTTTTGTGTTATGCCTTAGGGGCTTGACTGGTGAGATACTAGTGTGTGATATATTATGTATACCATGTTCTGCAGAGGATGTATTATGTGAAGTGTGCTTGTGTTTGTTTTGGGAGATCTATGATATTTAGGTAATCTTCTAGTAAGGACCTCCACATATTTAGGTTTATGTGTTGTTGGTTTGGTAGGTGCAGGAAGTGAAGTGTGCATGTGGACAACCTGCATTGTATCAGATGAACTAACTGGTGAGTGTAAGATCTTGGATTATAGGTTATTGATAAAGATGCATCTATCACATAATGAATTTGTGTGGACTAGAAGAAGTGGGTTGTCAGTGTACATGAGGCAATTGCTACATTGCCTCAGGATGCCCATGTCAAACAAGCTGGCTGGCGAAACTGTGGGAAATTGTCCATCCATAATACTAGGTAAGTTGATGTAGTCAGATAACAGGGAAAGGACAGGAAGGACTAGGTAAAGTAGAGGACAGGAGAAGTGAACAAAAAAATATGAAGAGCCAGTGGGTAAGATCTGTGTTAGTACCTCAGGAGATTCACTGAATGTGTCACCTGTCAGTGAGGGATAATCACAAGAACTCGCCATGGAGCACTAGCAGAGCACTAAGAGAAAATTTGCAGGCAAAAGTGTTTGCATCTATAACCACCAGCAGTGCCCTTGGTTGCGCAGAAGTGCAGGATGTACAAACAAGTACAAACCCACAAAAACTCTGTGTTTATGTGGCAAATGACTGACAACTGCTTTAAGCAAATTAACCAAAAAAAAAAAATCTCAAAACTGAGCCCTGTTCCAGCAACCTTCAGTCAGATGAGTTCTGACGCCATACTCCTGCCACTAGGATGGAGGGGAACCTTTCCAATGAAAGATGGCCTGGTTTAGTACTCAAGTTATACAAAGAGAATTAGATGCAGGTCTGCATTGAGTCTAAGCTACAGCAAACAAAGTGCAACAATTTCAGACCAAAAACAGTTCAACTAAGCAATGATATGGTAAAAATGCAGTTGAAAAGTGCAATATATAGTGAAAACTTCTACTTTAGTTGTTCAGAGATCAGCAGATGCCTTGAATTTATCAGATAAATACAGCAGAGTAGTATCTGGTTGCCAAACTCTGCAGAGCTTTGCTAAAACAAGTGTAAATCCATGTAAGTGCAGTGCTTATGTAGTAAATTAGATAAAACTGATTTAAACAAGTTAGCCAGTAAAAAAGCTCAAACTAAGCCCTATTCCAGCAACCTTCAATCAGATAAGTATTAACCGCACACTCCTGCCACTAGGGTACAAGGGAACACTCTTCAACAAAAGATATACTGGTTTAGTGCTCAATTTATACAAACATAACTAGATTCAGCAGGTCTGAATATAGTCTATGCTATAGCAAACAAAGTGCAACAATTTTACAAAAAACAAACAGTTCAAATAAGCAGGCACAATAAGCCTTCAACCAACAACTCCCAGCTCAGACTGGCAGAAACTACCCTTTCCTCCCAGAAAAGTGTAGACCACAAACCTTCTTAATGTAAAATAACTGGCCTGAAGCCCAAGCACTTAAACCAGAAATAAGACAATTTTAGAATAACAAGAACACTAAGTCTTCATCCAGCAATTCCCAACTTAGAAGGATGTAAGCTACCTCTCCTGCCACAAGAGTGTAGACCACAAACCTTCTTAATGTAAAACAACTGGCCTAAAGCCCAAGTGCTTAAACCAAAACTAAGATGTTTAGGATAACAGCTACAATTTAATTAGGCTATTAACAAGCAGTAATAAATACATCAGAATAAATACAATTTAACACTTTTAAGAAGAAGCAAAAACAAAATAAAGTAAAAAAAGTAGGAAGAAATACAAATACAGTAAAATCAGCTGAAAAGTGGATTTTTTAAGTTAAGTGGGGAAGGAAGGAAATAGAAGATAATTTAAGTTTAAGAAACTAAGGGAGTGGGCCTTCCCAAATGATCTCTCTGTCCTCAGCAGAATGCGCTGATGAGATGGGATTGGGATGACCGTCCAAAATTAGATTTATAGTAGGGGCAGGCAACTCAAAAGCCACCAAGATTAAGGATGCAACAGTTGGGCAGTTGGGTGGGAAAATAAAATGTAGATGGAGACCAGCAGTATTCAGGCAGAGTAGAGCAAGCAAGCCAAACAAGCACTCCAGCCAAACAGAGATATTTTTAGCTAAATGAGGAATGTCATTTCACAGCTCCTTCCACTAATTAGCTGATGTTATTCACTGTTTGCAAAGGAACTCTTTGCTAACTTTTCTAAATGACCCTAGTCAACATCTCTTAAAACTCCATCAGAGTGGAAATCTTAAAACAGAACAAATGTAATACAAGAATAAGATACAAAATAGAAGTAACCAAACCATAAAAGAAAAACTTAAATTCAAAATAAAATGCAGACAGAGATTAACAATATTCATGCAGAATACAGCAAGGAAGCCAAACAAGCACTCCAGCCAAATAGAGATAGATTGGGAAAATTTCAGAGATAAGTCAGATAGGTCTAGAGCAGGTACAAGCTTGCACAAATTTCATAAGGTTTACTGCTTGCGCATATCTGGCCTGGTCAGGTACTCTTACTCCTCCTCAAATGCACCCTACCTCATTTTCATTCTCCCCACCTGAGGGTGTTTTCCATCCCAAATATAGCAAGAACAACATTCTCTGAAGCTTAAGGGTTAGTGGATGCTGGTCCAGGCATGGAATGCACCTTGCTAGTAACAAAAACATGGAAAGGATGACCATCCAAATAGTCAAAGTCTTTGCTAGTATGGTCAAATTAACTCTAGATCATTCTGAAATATAATCTTGGCAATGAGTCAACAAAGGTTTAAGTTAAGGGCAAGGATGTCAGTGAATTTCTGACAAAAGATATAAACCAGAAACTTGTTGGTATGGCTCCATTGAATCATGTAATGACAAAGCTGTCTTTCCATCTCTGATGCTGCTGCATTTAGGGGAAAATGTGCCATTTTGTGTCAATTAACCTGTAACCCTGAAATCAGGCTAAATATTTGAAAAATATGTAGGATGTCATGCATATACTTATGTGGATGTTTGGCTCACATTGTACAATCATCTGCAAACCAGGTATAAGTTAGGTTATCAAACCTCATTGATGAAAAACAACAATAAATTCAGTTATGTTTGATATAAAAGCTGAGTCTCTACAGCAATCACAGAGAGCACTGGAGACAGGAAGCACTCCTGTTGTGTAGTTCCAGACAAGGAGAACACTTCAGAGTTAGTGACTACATATGCAAACAAATGGGAATAGAACAGTCTTCACCAATTTAGATAGGATTCAGGGAACCCAAAGGCCTTCTTAGTTCTCCACATGAATCCCCACCCTACGGAGTCAAAAGCTTTCTTCATGTCAGTGAAGAGGGCTACTCAGGGGACTGTTCCACACTAAGAAAGCTGATGTATATTATAACAAAGGTATAGCAAATCAGGGATTCTCAGGGATGATGCCCTGCTGGGTATGACTATCTAGAACATTGATAACCTGGTCCAATTGTCAGGCCAGGATCTTAGTAAGAATCTTGGTTTCATCCAGCAAAATCGGTCTATAATTCAGCAAGTCAGAGTGATCTCTGCCCTCTTTAAAGAAAAGTTAGAATTATAGAAAGCCTCAATTGTAATGGGAGAGATCCTTAATAAGGCTTTCCTTAAAGAGATTCAAGAGTCTTGAAGCCGCGACCACCTGCACAAATTTATAATACTCAGTATGTATGCCATCCTTATCCAATGTCCTACAAGCCTTAAGCTATTTGGTGGCCATCTTTACCTTAGATAGTCAAACTGGGAGACTAAAAGATGTAATATGATGAGTAACCAAGTGTGGGACAGCTTGTAACACTCAAAGTGGCTTCCCATCCTACATACACCATGTGTGTGTGTGTGTGTGTGTGTGTGTGTGTGTGTGTGTGTGTGTGTGGGGGTCTTTACTGATATGTGCTGGTAACTGTGGTATTGATGTCCCGCAATGCTTAAGACTGCTATTGCATGAGAAAGTCTTTTTTTCCTTAGCCAATACACCAAGTGTTTAGGAGATTTAACTTAACTGCCTCAGTACTACATTTTAACCCTTTCCCAGATACAGAGCTGCTTGGAAAAGGAAAATACTTTAATTTTCTTCTTAAGCATTTCCTTACAAACCATCAAATCAATCGTTAAACAACCCTATTTGATATAAGTTGACATTGTGTGGGGCAATTCCCTTTCTATGTCTAAAATATTAAATTAAGATTCTACCCTGGAGTTGTAAACTAAATGCTTCTATAAATGTAACAGTGTATATTTAAATGTGTTCTACCCCTCCCAGTGCTCTTTGCATTTGGTAAAGTATTCCACCAAAACTGTAGAAACCATTGTGATAATTGGTTGACCATCGCCCTCTATATGAAAAGTGATAGATCCATTCTTAATACATAGATGTACAGGGCTTGATGACCCAGGGTATTCAAATTATCACTCTACAATAACTAGAGAAGATGGGCAGTTCCATAACAGTTTCCTTCAATATATTAAACCATTTATGGCTTGGGTTGGGAGGGTGGCCTAATGGTTAAGGTGTTTGCCTTACAAACACAAGGTGCAGGGTTTGAGTCTCACAAGGGATAACTGGCTAGGCTTAAAAGTACTAATCTATGAACCTATAAATAAAATTCTGTCCTGATCACCATCCACATCTGGGGAGCAAAGAAAATGCAATTAGATGCATCTTGGTGTTGAGAGTGCCAAGGGTTGACTAAATGGAATTCCTTCTGTAGGTATAGAATAAGACCTCTATGTATATTAAGTCCACATCTGTCCTTAAGGATTTTATCCAAAGCAGGGTCTTGGAGCACATTAAACTCTCCCACTAGGATAATTGGTAGAAGGAGTACAGCATCTGCATCAGAGCCTCAAGCAATGCTAAGAATGGGGAGATTTCTTCAATATTCAGGCCATAAATATTTGCTAAAATGAGCTGTCCAGCCGGATTCACTTTAGATTATCAAATTCCCGAAAACTCGAAACCCATATGGTCAAGACCATATGATCGAGTTTTCAGAAACTCGAAACTATAAAGTGAATGAAAAAAACAAAACAAAAGAAAACATAAAAACATTTCTGCTCCCACGCCCCCCCTACTTAAAAATACCAACTCCAAGGTCGCACTACAGTGAAGAAAAGGTAAATCTCCCATTCTGCACTGTATGCAGAAGCACAGAACGTGAGGTTTCCCATGATCTCGGAGTTGGTATATTTAAGTAGGGGGTGTGGGAGGTGCAGGGGGGCTTGTCCCCTGCAGAAATGTTGTTTTTATTTTTTTTTTCATTCACTTTAAAGTTTCTATTTTACCAAAACTTGATCATATGGTCTCGGCCATATGGGTTTTGAGTTTTGGGGAATTTGATATTCAAAAGTGAATCCATCCAGCCACAGATCTACCTTTGGCACTGCCCTGTCTATCCCGCCACCACCACCTTTATCAACAGCAGACTCCATTTTAGGCCAAACCAGTATGTTACTGATCCACAATTACACCCCTTGGGCAGCTCCAGCCCTGCATGCCACTATATACCAAACCTTTCACTGTTTTATCCAGATGGATATTGCAGTTTGAAAAGCTTAGTCTCCTGAAAAAAAGCACTTGGGAATGCCATTATTTCAGTTTGTGCCACACACACTAATATTCCATAACAACAAAGTAACATTAGAGCCCTGGTTCAAAGTGCATAACACAGTAGAGAAAAGAAGGAATTAACAGTTGTAAATAAACTCAGAAACTGTTCAAATAATCACAAAACAGTAACACAAATTACACAAATTAAACAAAGTGTCACTATATTATATGAGAAAAGTTCAGCCTGCACGTCAGTTATTACAAACCTCTGTGTGAAAAGCTAACTAAGGCCTTCGCCGATCACAAATGATCATCCAGCTTTATTAATCACCCCATTTGCAAAGAGTAAAATATGAATAATGAGTATAACAGCCCCAGTCAATCCAACCATAACACCATTCCATCCAAGGGAGGGTGTCAAAAGAAATAAGACACCCTGGCTGGTATTTTACCACATCAGCACACCCATGAAGGCATTCCAGTGTCACTTAGTTTTCTCCTACCCAGAATGGAAGGGCTGGTTCATAAATACAAACTCAGAAATGTTCACTGCTTTTGGGAGAAAATTACCATTGTCCCTAGTGCAATGGCGTTTTCTTTGGAAGCTGAAAATATTGGAGGCAAGGGTACATTACTAAAATGGATGGATTCCCCTAGTGGAAAGTTACCAGTGGAGCAGTCCAGTCCCTACACAGAACAGAACATCTAATGGATTAATGAGGCAACCTTGCATAAATAACTAATCCCATAGTAAGACTCAAGCACATATTACTGGAGGTCAGTTAAGTTACTACCAAATGCCTCCAAAACCAAAAATGCATTGCCTCACTTGAGGAGGATTCTTGATCAGCCAGCTCTATTTGTAGATCATCATCCCCATCAGAAATTTCCACTAACAGGAAAAATATGTTTTGTTGGAACAGAGAAGGCGGAGGTCTTTGGCTAACATTACCATCTAAAGTAGGATTCCAGTTTTAATTTTTCTCTGGAGATGACCTTGCTCCTTCAGGGGATTGTAGCAACTTTCTTTTAGTGTCCACTCCAGATCTGGCACACTCCATACATTCCGGGGTGTTACAGCCCTGATAGATAAGATAGGCTTCAGCTTCATGTAGAAAGTTGAAAGTTATTTGAGGGTTCCCTTCATCACTGCTAAAGTTGCTGAAAAGCAGAATTGTACCTGTTAGGCCCTGTCTTTGAATTCTATGAGGGCACAACTGAAGGCCTTTCTTATGCTGAACAGTGCAGCACTGTAATCAGGGATGAATTGCACTGTGGTTCTCCACACTTTACAATTATCACCTAGGTATGTGGACACTCACTATTTATTCCTTATCAACATAATTGAAACATCAGAAGATGAAGTGCCAAGGCATGTTAACTAGACTCCTTGTTTGAAACTGGTGGGCTCTGTCAATAACTGGAGAAGGTTCATTTGTAGTAGATTAGCCACATTCCACTGATGAAGGCATTTGGGCCATTACCATTTAGCCCCTACATAAAGCCAGAGATTCTAAGATTGTTCCTTTGGGAGTGATTCTATTAGTCATCTATCTTAAGTTCAATTTTCTTGCGCGATTTGGCCAACTCATCCAAATGGTGTTGGTGGACGTTCATGTTATCTTCTGCTTTAACATCTACTGGTTTAATCTTTTATGTATGATTACGACCTCCATCTTGTTTTGCTCACTGATAGCTTTCAAGATCTTTATGTCTTTTTGTATGTGCTTAAATAGATAGCGTAGTCTGAGAGTTTTGCAGTATTGAGTGCTCTAGTGTATGGTTCATGTTATTTGACTCCTTGGATTTCTGTTTGGATACCTTATCCAAAACCACATCAGCCATGTGAAGCCAAGCCAGAATTAACTTAAACCACTAATAATATATCACTTTGCTGATCAACCTTGTTTATTCAGCAAGGTGCTATAATCAGTCACACTACCACTGTTTGGTGCACTTGAAGGCTGCAGGGGTAATTGTATAATAAAAATTTACCCTTGTAGAGTCTGAGCTGTAGCTTAGAGCATATGATCATAAGCTTGGTCCCGAGTGCACCCAGGAGCACTCTTGTCAGTGGCAGAAAAGCTCTGAAGGCCTTGTCACCCAAACCTGACTTTTCATCAGCTCAGCTTGAGTGGACAAATGGTTTGGCAATGAAGCTTTGGAAGCTGGCTGGCTGCTATATTTCATATAGTATATAAACCAAAAATCACGTGGACAGGCCAAAATCAAATCAGGCAAAATCACAGATGTTAAAACTTAATTGAACAGCAAGCAGGTTTTGCATCAACAGACATTTTCTGAATGACAAAATATATGCATTTCTAATGTCTAACATTGACCTAATGCCATTTTCAGTGGTTTATTGGAAAATCAAATATTTTACATTGGACAGGGTAAAAATACAAGGCAAAATCAAGATAATTCTACAGAATCGCACAGCCGTGGAAATGTTTTATGTTAGGGCTTCAAGTGAAGGATCATTTAGATTTGGATAATGATTTTTTAACTTGTTTGCTTGTGTTTTGTCTGATGTGACCATTTGTAAAATACTGTCCAGCTGTCAGACTATGCTGTAACATTCTAAACAATAAACAAACACACTACTGTATACCAGTGTTCGTCATTAACACCAGAAGTCCCCTAGATTTATAGCATTTATTATAATACCACCCAGAAACATTTAATTTAGGTGCTGTCATACATACATATCCATGGGGGTCCCCTTCAGAACCTCAAGTTTTCAGAAACTCGAAATTCATATTGTCGGGATTATATGATCGAGTTTCTAAAACTCAAAGCTTCTGGATGGAGATCACAGTACATTGAGGATTGTGGAACTTATCCTTTTCCCCCACTATAGTGCAATCTCGGAGATGGTTTATATACTATACAGTATACAAGGGGTGTGGAGGGTGTAGTGGTGCTTGCCCCCCCCTGCAAAAATATAGAAAAAAGGTAGATTTTTGTTAGATTTTTTTTTTTTTTTGAAGTTCAAATTTTTGGAAACTCAATCATATCATCTTGACAAAAATAATTTTCAGTTTCTGAAAACTCGAGCTTCTAATATATATATATATATATATGTATGTATATATATGGGTCTACTGTAAAAGACCAAAAATCCACTTGTTTGAAAACAGTGGATCCTCGGTTATACGAAAGTGCACCTCCATGAAGCACGGTTCAATGAACCATTCAGAAAAACTGAAGTGCCGAGGCGCACTACAGTGGGGAATAGGGAATTTACCTGTTCCCCACTGTAGTGCGATCTCAGAGTTGGTATATTTAAGTATGGGGGGTGTGGGGGGTGAAGCCCCCACTCAATGTAATGTTAGTAGGTGTTTTTTGTTCTTTTTTATATCTTTTTATTGGTTCGTTGAACCAAGTTTCACGGAAGTGCACTTTCGAATAAGTGCACTTTCACGTAACTGAGTGGTCTACTGCTCTTTTTCGAATAAGTGGTACTCGATTAAAAGTAGTAGACCCATATATATATATATATATATATATATATATATATATATATACGTGTAAAATAACCTGACTAAACTAACTTGTGCAGGATAAATTATTTTCTTTCTGGGCTTTTATTGTCATCAGGATCAGTTTTGTGGCATTAATAACGTTTAGTGAAGTACTCTTTAATAGTAGAAGCCCTCCTCCACATCTATTGGCAGGTTTACTGTCCTTTATCACATTTTATGCTGTAGTTATTAACAGAGAGAAACAAAAGTAGTCACTTTAACCAGGTTTTAGATGTGGAGAATATGTAGGGCCATTCCATGGATAACAACGCCTCAGATGTAGCCATTTATTATTAAAACCTAAAGCTCTACAGTTAAGACATTTTTGGTCTATACTCATGTTTGTGGGATTAGTGATGTTATATATTTTTGATTTATGGGAAAAGTCTTGGGTCCTAGGAATGTGTGTATGCTCCCAGGTATGAATTTCAGGAGCATGTGATGCAGCGTAGCATATATTTTTAAAGGGGTTGGCTGGGAAAACATGTTTTGCAAGAGCAGTAATGTGCATGTCAGCGTTTGAATAAAGTCAGTATAGAAGCTTGTCAGTTGAATTTCTATATTGTAAGAGGTGATAATGCCAACTTTTGTGTGGTGCTTTGCATCAGTAAGCAATGTGTCTGCAAGTAGCAGGCATATCTGTAGTAGTGATAGCAGTATTGCTGAAGAGAATGGATATTGGTATTGGAGAGAATAATATTTGAGAGATGGAGAGAGATGTCTGATAGAAAGTAGTTAGAAGTGTAGTAGTGTAGGTAACAGCAGAGAGATTAGCTATATGTTGGATGTAAGTAAGAAATTACCTTGTTGCCAATTAGGCTATAAAAAAGTCAGAAGTAATTGTGGAGTCTCTTTTTCTTAGACTAGTGGAAAATGCCTCGAGCAATGTTACAATAAAGTAGCAAAATTTGCTGCAGATCCTTTTCACAAAACCCATGCTTTTCTAGCTATACTGTTGAACAGGATAGAAATTCCACATTATCTGACATTCATGCAATTACTTACTACTCACAACCTTATCTATAAATCACAGAGATGGCTATTTCAACCAGTATCATCCAGAACTACTAACCGAGAAGAACCTTAAGCTCTGCTGACCAACATCTACTACCTATTACCAAATCAAATGATGTTGTGGGTGACTATTTAATCTAGCTATGTATCCAAAATTTGGAAACAATCTGGAATTCCAAAGCAGCACCCACTAGGCTTGTGACTGTGGCCTTGCTCTTCCCCAGTTAAGATATTCCCATCCTAGTTTGCATACTCATAACAGCACATTTAGCTAACTTTCAGTGCCAATGGATACTGGTCTAGATTTAATATCACTCTAGATTCAATACCATTGTATATGTACCAGTGATTCAACTTCCTGCACTGCTGCACCTACCTCTGCTTCAGCATTTCATCTATTTATTTCTGAATTTCCCAAAACATACACTACTCCCCCCCACTGCTTCATAGCATGCATTGCCCTTCAACCTCCAGTGTAAAATAGACTGTACTTCTTTTCACAGCCACTCGCTAGATCATCATCTGTAGCTCTATGCTGTCATTTCCAATGCCCTTCTACTATCACCTGTCTCTCCTGCATTTACTATACAGCATTCCTGATATTCTTATATCAGTGCACATCCCTCCTTATCAAATTATTAATTACACCTGCTGCATTAATATATCTACTCGTGTTATTGTTTAATTACTTTTGTTACATTACTGTATGATCTCTTGTATTACTGTTTAATTATCCCTGTTGCGTTACTGCTTGTACTCTTTTATTAATATGTTCTTTGTTGATTTTTCTGTACTGTTCTCTTTAACTACAACTGTATTGTATCTTTTATCTATGAGAACTCTAATTGTTTTTATCTTACTGTATGCTGAAGCTTTTTTCCTCAGACCTTAGTTGAGAAGGGTTTTCATGACCAGTCTGACTTTCCCAGTAAGCAAAATAAAACATACATAAATAAATAAATAAAAACAAGTTGGTTGTAAGTAACCTAACAGCCATCAAGGATGTAAAGTGGAGAAAAGGTTAATTAACCTATCCATTACCTAAATTACATGGACAGGAGTAAATCTAGCCTATCTGCCACGTGGTCTGGTAGGTGAAAAATGGGCTACAACTCTATTACTGATCTGTCAGTATTAAGGCTAGATGTTAAAGGAAATTAGTATAGCAAGCTGCAATGCACTAGTAGGCTATCTGTCACTTAGGATAATCTATGAGTCAGCTGAGCATACTAACTGGGAGAGATGCATAGCAGGAATGTTATTTAGAAAGAGTTTGAGATTTTAGAAAACAGTGAGCTAATGGATTGTATAAGTGAGGTTTACAATGAGGCAGGAGTATAGGAAATATTGGATTACTGGGTTGATGTAATAGAACTTTATCTACTAAGACTGTAGCTGGAAGCAAGTGGTAGCTTGTGAATGTATATGTAACAGATCACGGTGTCTTTCAATTACACTCTGGCATGCATAATACACCATTTTGTGTACTTTGTGCATTGCCACTATACACAGAACAGATATGTGCAAAGCCTCTAAATGTGAGCCAGTTCATAAGCTTAAAGGCATAATCATTTCTGCAATCACTGATATCTTAATTTTTGTGCAATCATTGGATTTCCTTTAGTCCAGGATACAATGCCTATCATATATTTAGATCCATAGTCAACATTAGGGGACTATCTGCATTTATTCATAACCTTATTTTCCCTTGTAAGATTGCACCTGATGTAAACACGGAACTAGATAAAACTCTACTTAAACTCAACAAAAGTACTTATCACACAATAGTTAACTATAGAACCCTAACTATTGCGCTTGCAGAGCATGCAGTAAACCTTAACCAGCTAGAAAAGTTAATCATCAAACCAACAATCTTTTTATAGATACTTCAGCTATCTACACATAAACTGGTGAGCATATAGTAATAACATCAGAGATACCAAGAGATTTCTGAACTTTGTAATTGTTAATTCACTTTGACCAAATTATCTCCCTGCCCACCAGATGTCTTAATCTTCTTGTTCTTGTCCTCACTGTGCATCTGTGTGGTTTCTTTTTATTTTGTGTATGACCCATCACAAATAGAAGCTATGCTTCTTTCTGTGATTGGCTTATTTTCAATTAATGTTTCTTTAGATCATCTGTCTAATTGATTCTAATTGATGTTCCACCATCAAGATTCTAAGAGCAGCAACTATTAATTGCATGCACGCATGCACACACACACACACACACACAAATACACACACACACACACATTTATATAAATATATATA
Source organism: Protopterus annectens (assembly GCF_019279795.1). Classification (NCBI taxonomy): domain Eukaryota; kingdom Metazoa; phylum Chordata; order Ceratodontiformes; family Protopteridae; genus Protopterus; species Protopterus annectens. The sequence goes on along the minus strand of NC_056739.1, from coordinate 1,906,680,076 downwards.
TATATATATATATATATATATATATATATATAAAATGTGTTTTTTTTGTGTGTCTATACATATATACACACATGGATAGAGATAGATATATAGATAGAATGATAGATAGTTGCAGTTCACAAGAGTGAACTTTCTTTTTTTAGTGATGTTTGCTAGGTTTTCTGCTGTCCTGCTGTTATGTGGGAGAGACTGTGGTATAATGGGGAGTGGGAATCTTCCCCTTTCCCTGCTGTTCTGTCATTTAAGAGATGGTCTATATAATTAGTAGGGGATTGGGGGTACAGGGGGCTTGTGCCCTTGCATAAAATTATGTGATTGCTTTATTATTTTGTAATTTGATCTAAAATGAGCTATATTTTTCTTCACTACTGAGAGTTTACTATTTCTTTAGCCAACCATATCTATATCTATATCTATATCTATATCTATATCTAAGCATATATATATATATATATATATATATATATATATATGGAATTAATGGGAAACGTTCATTCAGCTTTACATCAATGTTGTTAATTTCAATACAGTTACATCAATTAAAACAACACAGACAAGCTACTGTTCATGCCCCAAGGTTAGGAGCAAGCCCCTCCTGCACCCTCCCCTGTGGAGAGCCGTGCCGCTTACACACCCTGTTAATTATATCCACTAGCTCCAATATCACATAACCCTAAGTGGCATATTTGCCTTCCCTAGGGAATATCCTTTCTTGTACAACTGTCTACCATCTGCTTTGTTAAACAAAGGGGGTCTACATTACAGAGGTTGATCATAGCCATGCTCCACCAATCTCACAGAACCCATAAATATATAGTTATATTATTATCTATCTATCTATATATATATATATATATATATATATATATATATATATATATATATATATTCACTTTATAATCTTGAAATACTGATATATCGAATTTCAGTATCTCGGGACTATAAAGCCGAAAACTCACAAACCTGAAAACCAAAACCTCGAATGTCAACAAAACACTACACCACACATACAAACACAAATACACCTCCATCCCAACACTACAACAAAGCAAAACAACACACAGGAACACAACAAAACAAACACACATACACCTACCCTTCCTATAAGCAGGGGGGGCAAGCCCCCTGGACCCCCCATGTGGGGAGCTGTGCCCCCCACACCCCTGCTACTTATATAATACTAAATACAAGGTTGCACTAAACATTGAAAGACAGAAAACCCACCACCACACATTCTACACCCCCGTTGCACAAACACACATCACATACATACAAACAACACCACTCTCAACACTGACACACTCACACTCTTACCTACCGACCCTAACCGACACCTAAAACTCCCCAACGCACTCACAAACACACAAACCCTTCTGAAAAACCTTAAAAAACACAACACTTACCTAATACACTATCAGTACAGTGGGTTTGACATTTCCGGGTTCGATATTCTGCAGTTTCGCGCAACTGCAGATTCGACAGTTTGGTCTCGAGATACTGAAATTTGACATTTTAGTACTTTGAGATTCCAAGTGAACCCCTGCCAACATGCTTACACTTATTAAGGATATCAGAACTTGTCAGAGATTTGGGATGCATGTCTTGGATTAAAAAGGCCGCTGTGGTCATTAACCAAGTAAACACCTATGAACATAGAGGAGTCAACCTTTTGAGTATACATTTCTCTGACAGACCGACAGAGTCAGCCCTGTGAATTGTGTTCAGAGTTCTTATTTTACTCCTTTCTTAAGTGCACCTTTGTGTGAGTCCCTTTACCTGAATGACAACTGTGGAACAGCTGCTGCAGACCATTACTACTGATAGCAATGACCAAATTTATAATTGTCTTAAAGACAGTTCCATCACTAAAGTGGCTAACCAGAGATGATGCCCCAGAGCAGGGTTCTGCAACCTGCGGCTCTGCAGCTGCATGTGGCTCTTCCACCCCTCAGCAGTGGCTCCTTGTAGCTTTGAAAAATAATGGCCACTCTATCGCACAATGCACACACACACACACACACACACACACACACACACACACACACACACACACACACACACACACACACACACACACACACACACGCACACACACGCACACACTGAGCGTGATCAACTGATGGACTTTAAATATTGCTCTTATAAACTTATAAACTTGCTTGAATAACATGATTTCTGTTGCCATGCATTCCACACAAACAGAGCAATCAAGCAATCTCCTGGTAGCAGCAGCATTTCCTGAAAGGTTTCCATACCTCTCAAATTCTTACAACAACAAATCTGGACAGAGCCACAAATAAAGGAGACCAAAGGAATAAAAATAGGGATGGACTTTAAATATTGCTCTTATAAACTTATAAACTTGCTAGAATAACATGGTTTCTTTTAACATGCATTTTCCACACACACACACACACACACACACACACACACACACACACACACACACACACACACACACATACACACTGAGAGCAATTGAGCAATCTCAAAAAAGGAACAAAAATAGGACTGGATTTTAAATATTGCTCTTATAAACTTAGTTATTTTATATTTAAGATAATAACTATATATAAAACTTTATACTATGTGTTATCTTCAATTTAGGTGTCAAATAGGTTTTGTGGGTCCCAATACATTTTATTTGGTGGGAGAGGGGCCACAATGGCTTTTTTGATAGTGAAGGTTGCACATCCCTGACCTAAAGGTATATCTCATTGTCTTTTAGTGAAACATTGATAAGGGGGTGTGAATACATTATTTAGACCAGGATCATTTTAGCCCAGCTAAACAGAGAATTATTAAAATCCTTCAAGACATGGAATAGAATAATAGGACTATCATCCAGTTAAAAATGCATTACTTGCCAGAATTAGAATTATCACAGAGACACAAACTGTGAAGTTTCTTAACTAAAGTTTTTGTGTATAACAAAATGGTAAGATCACATTTATGTGACTTAAAGCATGTAATTAATTTATGGTTAAATCTTGAAGGTCTACATAGAAAAAAATGAAATGTTAGAACTGTTAGCCTTTGAGAAATTTAAAAAGGACTTTGCCTACTGCTTTATGAAATTGGGTGTGTCTAGCTGACCCAAAGGACACTGAAGGTTTTCTTGCATTACAAGAAAGGCAGTTATGACAAGAAGCCATGTAAAACACAAAGCTGTCTAGTCCTATAATAAAATATGGATCAGTTCATATTGGTAAATCAGAAAGCATTATCTATACTCAAACTATCTTTTAAATGTGAATACAGAGTCATATGCTACCTGTGATGTTATACCTATGGAAGGTGTTATATTATCTGCTAGACTTGTTGGGAAGGCTCTGTGTTGCTGTGGTACTGTAATAATAACTAAGCACAATGTCTTAATTGATGACAAAGCTGCAAAAACTGCCAGATTCATTCATTATGATCATGCAGATGAAAGCGCAGTATGCATGTAAAAAGAATATCTTTACAGATAAAGCAGTTGAAGTAGGATACAGTCACAGAGACAAGGAATTGTGTCCCATTACTCTGTTAGAGATATAAAATGTGTATCATCCTGTTGCTTTAATATCCATTTTAATACATGACATAATAATAGGGAAAAACTTTCCTCATTTTGAAAGTCAACAGTGCAGCTACTCTGGATTAACTCCCTCTTAAACCAACAAATGAATATTCCAATTAAATGAACAAGAGGGAGAAACACAGCAGGAAAAATATAAAGAACTTTAATATGGTTAGCACTTTCACATCACAGATTCTTCATCAGACCATGAATAAATCAAATTTAAACCATTTATATACTCCTTCATTTTCTATTGTCATTATTTATTAAATAATTACATCAAATTAAAACAAATTAAAGAGACAGTATACAAACAATTACTTACTCCATCTAAAGCAATCTATCAACTTAAAATACATAAAATTAGTACTCCATTACTAAGAATATAAAATATAGACATATATAAGAATATAAATATAACTATTAATATTGGACATACTAAGCGCCATGTTTTTAAAAAAGGTTTGATTGATGTCCTGTCAATTAGCCCTGGTTCCTTTTCAGCCTGCAGCTCAATTATCCATTTTAACTCACTTAATTCTAATTTTTTTTCATATCCCCCAACCTTAAATCTTGTTGAATGCATTCAACCACTTCAAATTGAAAAGAATGTGTTGTACCCTTACATATAATATGCCTATCTAGGGCACTCCGATCAGGCTCTCTATTTCTAATGGCTGTTAAATGTTCTCTGACTCTCTCTCTCTTAGTCAGCAGGTAGTCATACCCACATAGAAAGAGGGACAGACTGAAAAAACAGTCAAATACACTAGGTTTCCTGTTCTACAATTTGCTTTCATTCTGAACTCATATTTTTTCTTGGTTTTTAGGATGTATAAAAACCATGTCATTGCTCAATACATCACAGACACTACATTGTCCACATTTACTTTAGACTATATACCTCATCATTTAACCTTTTTGGTTGACACAGTAGTCTAGTAAGATTATTTTTGTTCTTATAACAGAACTTTTAATATAACTATTAATATTGGTTATATTAGTAAATTCCCACTAATATCTTCAGACCAACTATCCTAGCTATCTCAGGATCCAATTGCAAAATGGACCAATTCTTATCAACTATATCTTGCACAAAATACTGAAAACTCAAAATACTGAAACTCAAAATATTGAAAAAAAATACAGTACAGCAACACAACTATATTGCAGCAGAACTACATACAGAAACATATTACTCTTTTACAAGTATAGGCAGGGGGGCAAGCCCTGCTACTTAAATATATCAACTCTGAGATTGCACTTAGAGCCTGTTGCATAACTTCCCACTAATATCTTTAAATATTGTAACATCTAAAAAGAGATTTCTGTGCAAGAAACTCAATGAGTAAATCTCAAAAAATCAGTAGTAGTGTCTAAAAATAAAAAGAATTCTTCTAATTCTCCTTCTGTACCTCCCCACACCAGTAGAAGGCCATCTACAAACCTCCTGTAAAAAAGAATTTTACTGGCAAACTTATCATGTGACAAAACCATGTTGGTGTAGCTATGGGCACAAGGTGTGCCCATAGCTACGCCAAACAATTGAAGATAGTATTTTTGTTCAAATAAGAAAATATTATTCTCCAGTATTAGTTCTAGTAACATACATAGAAAATCAATTCTCTTCATATCATAAGAACTATGTGAACATAAATACGTCCTAACAGCCTCTAATCCATAGGTGTGAGGTATTACAGTAAAAAGCAAATTCATATCCATAGAAACCAAAAGACATTCATCAAACTGTTCATGGGGGTTACAAAATGTCTTACCAATATCAGACAAAAGCTGTTTAGTGGCCTTTAATACAAAAGATAAAGTATTAACTATTGGCCTTAAATTTCTTTCAACATACTTAGAATGTGGATGCATAACCCACCCCTAACCAGACACTATCGGTCTAAATGGTGGGTTATACCTATCCTTATGCAATTTTGGAAGGCCCCGAATAAGAAAAACATCAGGGTTTGTGACAGTCAAAAAATCAAACAAGGATTAGGAATTAAATTGCTTAAAAAACAGTCATACAAAAATTTAAACACACAATTACAACATAACTCTATATCAATTAAGTTAACTTGCTTATATACATTAACATCTTTAAGCATATTGTGCATAGAAGTAACATAATCCTCAGTGTTAAAAGCTGCAATTCCCCCTCCATTATCAACAGGATGAATAGCAATAGATACATTATTTGGTAGTTCCTGAAGAGCTAGATATTCTTCCGTATTCAAGTTAAAAAATCTGTTCTTATTACAATGACTGTCAGGACCCAGCTCTTATTTCACTTGTGTTTCACACATATTACAAAATATTTGGAATGAATAAACTAGGTTTCTTAAATTCAGTGCAAAGTCCAGCGTCATTTTCACTAAACACAGACTTTAACATAACGTTACGTGTAAAATATCTAATGTCCAAGACAGTACTTACAAAATCAATATCTGAAGCTGGTATAAAGGTCAAGCCTCATTCAAGTATAGCCTCCTGATATTCCATTAGCTCTTTCTTTTTTTCTTTTCCTCTTATTCAGGGCCTTCCAAAATTGCATAAGGATATGTATAACCCACCCTTTAGACTGATAGTGTCTGGTCAGGGTGGGTTACGCATCCACTTTTTAAGTATGTTGAAAGAAATTTAAGGCCAATAGTTAATACTTCATTTTTTGTATTAAAGGACACTAAACAGCTCTTGTCTGATATTGGTAGGACTTTTTGTAACTCCCATGAACAGCTTGATGAATGTCTTTTGGCTTCTATGGATATAAATTCACTTTTTACTGTAATACCTCACACCAAGGATTAGAGGCTGTTAGGAGTTATTTATGTTCATATAGTTCTTATGATATGAAGAGAATTGATTTTCTATGTATGTTAGTAGAACTAATACTGGAGAATAATATTTTCTTATTTGAACAAAAATACTATCTTCAATTGTTTGGCGTAGCTATGGGCACACCTTGTGTCAATAGCTACACCAACATGGCACTTGCCCATTGGGAAGAACAATGTGTTTTGTCACATGATAGGTTTGCCAGTAAAATTATTTTTTACGGGAGGTTTGTAGGTTCATAGGTTCATAGGTTTATACTAGGCTATCTGCCCTAAGGCATTTATAAGCCTAGCCCAAATTTTTGTGGCTTACGCCACCCCTTATATGAAGAAATAGTGTGCCCATTAGTTTGTTGTGCCTCTGTCCAGCAGTGACACAGAGATGATTCCCAGGGTAAACCTACGATCTCCCATCCACAGGTCAAGATTTCTCTTGAACAGAGCCAGCGAGGTGCCCTGCCTCACATGGACCGGAATTTTGTTCCACAGCATAGGGAGTCTCTGAGTGATAAATCTATCCCGTCCAGCATGTCCTATTTATGTCCGTGCTAAGGTTTAAGTCACTTGCTCTAGTGGTTTTGGTGGCTTTGGATTTTTTGAGGTGGAGCATGTCCATTAATTCCGGGTTGGACATGGTCTTGTATGTCAGGCACATGTCACCTCTGAGCAGATGGTATGCGACTGAATAGAGCTGGAGTTTCTTCAATCTGGCAGCATATGACAGATTTTGGAGTCCCTTTATCCTTTTGGTGAGGAACTTTTGGGGTCTCTCCAATTGCTGCAGATGTCAGGTGAGATACATCCTGAGTGGGGCATTGTACTCGATCATTGGTCTGATAAGTGAAGAGTACAGGGGAACAATGACCTCACTAGATCTGGATGTGAATCCCTTCATGATCAGGTGGGCAATGTAGAAGGTCTTTCTAACCACTGTAGCAACGTGAGTGTCAAAAGAAAGGCCACTGTCAACCTGGGTCCCCAGGTCCCTGATAACCTCTTCTGTGCTTAGTGGATTGCCACCTATATGGTAGCTTGGGGTTACCTTGTTTTTCCCAAAGGGTATGACTATACATTTTTGGCATTTAACTTCAGGCCATGGCTCTGGCACCAGCTATCTGTTTCCATGAGTCCCTTCTGAAGGATATCCGTGTCCGATGCACTTTCCACTATGGCGCCCAGTTTGCAGTCATCTGCAAACTTTGTCAGCCAAAGTCCTCCCATGTTGGCCTGTACTTCTGAGAAGTAGATGCCGAACAATAGGGGGCCAAGGACCGAGCCCTGTGGGACACCACTTGTGACCGGCTTGGAGTCTGACATAGCACCAGCAACTCTAACCCTGTGGGTTCTGTCCTTAAGCCAGTTTGCAACCCATCTTGTGACATATGGGTTTACATTTAAGCTGGTAAGTTTTTCTACAATACCCGAGTGGGGTATTGTGTCGAAATGTCCTTCTACTGGTGTGGGGAGGTACAGAAGGAGAATTAGAATAATTCCTTATATTTTTAGACACTACTACTGATTTTTTGAGATTTACTCACTGAGTTTCTTGCACAGAAATCTCTTTTTTAGATGTTACAATATTTAAAGATATTAATGGGAAGTTATCCTCCAGGCTCTATAGGAAAGAATGTAGAAGAAATACTGTTTTGAGTAGAGATAGTATGCATCCTGCCTATGTTTATAGGAATATCATTAAGGGTCAGGCTATGCGTATATCCAGATTAATTATGGCGCAGGAACAATTTGATAAGGATATGGGAAACTTTAGGAATGAGTTATTGCAATGGAAGTATAAGAAAAGTGAAATAGACATGGGTGTTAACCCAAGTTAGATCTGTGATGGGGGATACAGCCAGACCATATATTGGTAGTAATTATCATACTTTCTCTCAACAACCTAGAGAAAGAACCACTGAAAAGACCTTACCTATTCACTTAGAATAATCTGGGAACATTAGAATGGTAGATGATATAGTTGATAAAAATTGTTCCATTTTGCAATCAGATCATGAGATAGCTAGGATAGTTCGTCTGAAACCTAAGTTCTGCTATAAGAACAAAAATAATCTTAATAGACAACTGTGTCAACCAAAAAGGTTAAATGATGAGGTATATAGTCTCAGTAAATGTGAACAGTGTAGTGTCTGTGATGTATTGAGCAATGACTTGGTTTTTATACATCCTAAAACTAAGTAAAAATATGAGTTCAGAGTGAAAGCAAATTGTAGAACAGGAAACCTAGTGTATTTGGCTGTTTGTTCAGTCTGTCCCTCCTTCTATGTGGGTATGACGGGTCCACTTCAAAATACCGACTTTCAAAATATCTAAACTGAAAATACTGAGACCAAAATCTCTAAAGCTCAAAATACTGAAACTCAAAATATCGAAAAAAACACAGTACAGCAACACAACTATATTGCAGCAGATCTACATACAGAAACATATTACTCTTCTACAAGTATAAGCAGGAGGGCAAGCCCTGCTACTTAAATATATCAACTCCAAGATTGCACCTCACTACACTAAAGTCCAATCTTGGAGTTGATATATTTAAGTAACAGAGGGTTTGGGGGGCACAGCCCCCCACAGGAGGGTGCGGGGGGCTTATACTTGGAGAAGAGTAATATGGTTTGTGTTTTATTTGTTTTAGTATGTACTTCTGCTGGAATATAATACGTGTTGGTATCCTGTGTGTTTTCAGTATTTTGAGTTTTCAGTATTTTGAGCTTTAGAGATTTTGGTCTCAGTATTTTGAGTTTAGGTATTTTGAAAGTCAGTATTTTGAAGTGGACCCGGGTATGACTACCCACTCACTAAGAGAGAGAGTCAGAGAACATTTAACAGCCATTAGAAATAGAGAGCCAGATAGGAGTGCCCTAGCTAGGCATATTATATGTAAGGGTACTACACACTATTTTCAATTTAAAGTGGTTGAATGCATTCACCAAGATTTAAGGTTGGGGGATATGAAAAATAAATTAGAATTAAGTGAGTTAAAATGGATAATTGAGCTGCAGGCTGAAAAGGAACTAGGGCTAAATGACAGGACATCAATCAAACCTTATTTAAAAACACAGCGCTTATAATGTCTAATATTAATATTTATATTTATATTTTTATATTCTTATATATGTATATATTTTATATTCTTAGTAATGGAGTACTAATTTTGTGTATTTTAGGTTGATAGATTGCTTTAGATGGAGTAAGAAATTGTATGCTATCTCTTTACTTTGATTGTTTTAATTTGATGTAATTATTTAATTAATGACATAATAGAGAATGAAGGAGTATATAAATGGTATGAATTTGATTTATTCATGGTCTGATGAAGCATCTGTGATGTGAAAGCACTAACCTTATTAAACTTTCCTCATTTTACCATTTTGTGAATGAAGTGGGAAGAACGTAGTCCTTTTTATAAATTACCCTTTTTAATGGGAGAGAGGAAATGGCAAATGAACAAGCCCAATAAAGAATCTTACCTTGAGGAAGGGGGTGGCAACTACCAGATTCATTCATTAGAGGTTATAAATCCAGCAAATATAAAGGTATAATGTTAGAAAATATTAGAAGTAAAAAAAAATTGTCTAAGAATCCAGAGAGATAAAGACCTTAATGCATTCATAAATGCTGTGTCAACATACTCCAGCTGTGGAACTCACAGACATAAGGGAAGGTTGGATAAGAGGTACTGCCCTGTAGCCCTGTACCTCCCCTGGCCACCCTCTGAAAATCGCGCTCAAGAAGTTAGCGTTTCCAAAAAGTGCTGAACAGCCCAGAACAAGAACTGTCGACCTAAACCATTAATTTACAAGGTACTGCCCTGTAGCCCTGTACCTCCCCTGGCCACCCTCTGAAAATCGCGCTCAAGAAGTTAGCGTTTCCAAAAAGTGCTGAACAGCCCCGAACAAGAACTGTCAACCTAAAGCATTAATTTACAAGGTACTGCCCTGTAGCCCTGTACCTCCCCTGGCCACCCTCTGAAAATCGCGCTCAAGAAGTTAGCGTTTCCAAAAAGTGCTGAACAGCCCAGAACAAGAACTGTCGACCCAAACCATTAATTTACAAGGTACTTCCCTGTAGCCCTGTACCTCCCCTGGCCACCCTCTGAAAATCGCCCTCAAGAAGTTAGCGTTTCCAAAAAGTGCTGAACAGCCCAGAACAAGAACTGTCGACCTAAACCATTAATTTACAAGGTACTGCCCTGTAGCCCTGTACCTCCCCTGGCCACCCTCTGAAAATCGCGCTCAAGAAGTTAGCGTTTCCAAAAAGTGCTGAACAGCCCACAACAAGAACTGTTGACCTAAACCATTAATTTACAAGGTTAATATATTAATATAGCACAAGCTACTAGTGTTTTACGCTGTAAAGTATCCCCTTAACTAGCTTGCGAACTGATTCCATACACAGCAGTGAAAACCACTAAAATCAGTATTCTCTTCCCTATTTATACAGAAAACAGGTGTTAATTCTGTGTAAACCAGAGAAATTGGAGCTAGCCCCAAACAACAAGTACAGTTACTATCTCTTTTTTCACTTTTAAAACCCAGTTGCAAGGTAAAAACACTTACTACAGTATTACCTGAACTTGCTCAGTCTGGAGTGGGATTGATCTAACCCACGCCCTATCCCACCCCCTGCCTCTGACGAATGCGAGGTATCTTAATTCCAAAATGCCCGCCATTTCTAGTTAATTACTGCTGTGTCGGAATCCAAGTTTGTAGGTACATCTCAGGGGTATGTATTATCGGATCACCTTCAGATGCCCGAAATGCCAAACCGCCGACACACAAATCACCGACACCAAAAGACCGACAACATAAAATACCGACAACGCAAAACACCAAATACCATTACACCAACACACTACACGTAAACAACACAGTACACTACATAACATATCCACTATCCCTAACCCAAACCCTAACCCTAAGGTCCGACACTACCGCACACTTACCCTACCTGCACCCTAACCCTAACTCACTTACCCACCCCTAACCCCAAGGTCCGACACTACCGCACACTCACCCTACCTGCACCCTAACCCTAACTCACTTACCCACCCCTAACCCCAAGATCCGACACTACCACACACTCACCCTACCTGCACCCTAACCCTAACTCACTTAACCCACCCCTAAACCCACAGTCCCTCACTATCGCACACACACCCTACCTGCACCCTAACCCTAACTCACTTAACCCACCCCTAAACCCACAGTCCCTCACTATCGCACACTTACCTGTCCGCTCCCTAACACTAAATCCCTCACTCTATCGCACACTTACCGAGTCCGTCGGGTTCTCACCTTGTCGGTCATCTGCGTTGTCGGTGTTTTCGACCCGTCAGATTCCGTGTCGGTGAAATGCGATTTCGGGCATCTGAAGGCGATCCGTATTATCACATCAAACTAATGTATCTGTAAATTACACTCCCACGACTACCCAGTGCAATTTTGTTTGATATTTTACCTGGTTTCAGCGTATTCCTACCTCTACACGCAGTTACTTGCTTAGAGGTAGCGTGTACACAATGGAAACGTAACCTGTTAGACTAATACAACTAGCCTGTGCGAATGTCCTTATAAAGTACGCTAAAATGAATGGAGACATATTCTGCTTCAGCTTGGTTTAAATTAAGAGTAGCGACTGTGTTTAAAGTTGAACTAACATAATTAGCCTGTGCGTATGTCTCTATAAGGAACTTTATAATGAATGTAGACATATTCTGCTGCAGTTTGACTTAAATTAAAAGTAGCGACTGTGTTAAAGGTCTTATGAAGATACTAATGAGCTGTATTACTGGGAATACCTAAACGGAACTATCTCGCACAGCGAGGTGTCCTTTTAAACCCAAAGTGATTATTTAGTTGCGACTGGTGTTGTATTTTGGGGTTATAAAAAGGCTGTTATGTGTGTATATTGTACACTTGTATAACCGAGCATATCTAACTCGCACAGCGAGTGTGTCTTTCTAGCTAGCTTGGTATATTTTAATGAACAGTATATAGTATGCAGTTAGGATTAAAAGGTAGACTCCTAGCTCTAGCTCTAGTCTCTGCTACTGATGAATTGTAACAAAATGGCTTACTCTAACACTGTTTAAATCTCAATGCATTGAAAAAACTCCCCAAGCAAGCTGAATGTTTCTTTCTTATATTTGTTCAGGTACTGCCCTGTAGCCCTGTACCTCCCCTGGCCACCCTCTGAAAATCGCGCTCAAGAAGTTAGCGTTTCCAAAAAGTGCTGAACAGCCCAGAACAAGAACTGTCGACCTAAACCATTAATTTACAAGGTTAATATATTAATATAGCACAAGCTACTAGTGTTTTACGCTGTAGAATATCCCCTTAACTAGCTTGCGAACTGATTCTATACACAGCAGTGAAAACCACTAAAAACAGTATTCTCTTCCCTATTTATACAGAAAACTGGTGTTAATTCTGTGTAAACCAGAGAAATTGGAGCTAGCCCCAAACAACAAGTACAGTTACTATCTCTTTTTTCACTTTTAAAACCCAGTTGCAAGGTAAAAACACTTACTACAGTATTACCTGAACTTGCTCAGTCTGGAGTGGGATTAATCTAACCCACGCCCTATCCCACCCCCTGCCTCTGACGAATGCGAGGTATCTTAATTCCAAAGTGCCCGCCATTTCTAGTTAATTACTGCTGTGTCGGAATCCAAGTTTGTAGGTACATCTCAGGGGTATGTATTATCACATCAAACTAATGTATCTGTAAATTACACTCCCACGACTACCCAGTGCAATTTTGTTTGATATTTTACCTGGTTTCAGTGTATTCCTACCTCTACATGCAGTTACTTGCTTAGAGGCAGCGTGTACACAATGGAAACGTAACCTGTTAGACTAATACAACTAGCCTGTGCGAATGTCCTTATAAAGTACGCTAAAATGAATGGAGACATATTCTGCTTCAGCTTGGTTTAAATTAAGAGTAGCGACTGTGTTTAAAGTTGAACTAACATAATTAGCCTGTGCGTATGTCTCTATAAGGAACTTTATAATGAATGTAGACATATTCTGCTACAGTTTGACTTAAATTAAAAGTAGCGACTGTGTTAAAGGTCTTATGAAGATACTAATGAGCTGTATTACTGGGAATACCTAAACGGAACTATCTCGCACAGCGAGGTGTCCTTTTAAACCCAAAGTGATTATTTAGTTGCGACTGGTGTTGTATTTTGGGGTTATAAAAAGGCTGTTATGTGTGTATATTGTACACTTGTATAACCGAGCATATCTAACTCGCACAGCGAGTGTGTCTTTCAAGCTAGCTTGGTATATTTTAATGAACAGTATATAGTATGAAGTTAGGATTAAAAGGTAGACTCCTAGCTCTAGCTCTAGTCTCTGCTACTGATGAATTGTAACAAAATGGTCTACTCTAACACTGTTTAAATCTCAATGCATTGAAGAAACTGCACAAGCAAGCTGAATATTTCTTTCTTATATTTGTTCAGGTACTGCCCTGTAACCCTGCACCTCCCCTGGCCACCCTCTGAAAATCGCGCTCAAGAAGTTAGCGTTTCCAAAAAGTGCTGAACAGCCCAGAACAAGAACTGTCGACCTAAACCATTAATTTACAAGGTTAATATATTAATATAGCACAAGCTACTAGTGTTTTACGCTGTAATGTATCCCCTTAACTAGCTTGCAAACTGATTCCATACACAGCAGTGAAAACCACTAAAAACAGTATTCTCTTCCCTATTTATACAGAAAACTGGTGTTAATTCTGTGTAAACCAGAGAAATTGGAGCTAGCCCCAAACAACAAGTACAGTTACTATCTCTTTTTTCACTTTTAAAACCCAGTTGCAAGGTAAAAACACTTACTACAGTATTACCTGAACTTGCTCAGTCTGGAGTGGGATTAACCCCACTCCGCTCGCCCTCGCTGCACTCGGGCTCGCTCCGCGCCCCCACCCTGCCCCCATATCCCACCCACCCCCAGTGGTCCTAGATTTATACTTATCTAACCACACCCCTCCATTATCTCTAGCCACACAAATCACTCAGCCCTCCCCCTCTCTCCACGCCCCTCCAGGTTCACTAACCTCACCTCCTTCTCCCCATCCCCCCTCTCCCTTAACCAACAACAAACCACTCACACTAGCCTATCTTGCAGGCAATCACTCTACATTATGAAATCCTTAACACCCCGGTTCACAATACCAGCCCTAAAAACTGTAACACTCACCCTACCAGTGATTATTACACTATACCTACTAACTATATACGAGAACCAGACATACTCAGGTTTTCATTATCCAAAGTGCCAAACAACTACCCCCATAACTCTGATCAATACCAATCACCCCACTCGACACATAATCAACAAAACAACATTTACTAATTACCACCACTCATACAGACCAAACATAAGCTACCCCAAATCCAATAACATATATAAATTATTAAAAAAACTTATGAAACTTATAGAGTATCTTAGGAAAAACATTAGTAAAGATGGGGACATACACCCAAATCCAGGCCCCCCAGTAAAGGACCCTTTAAACAATACATCCTTAGTTCTGAGACCTCCAGACTCCCTTCTTATATGCCACCTGAATATCAGAAGCCTAAACAATAAAATTCATAACCTACATGCTCTCTTAGCAACCTACTTCCATGACATTATGTGCCTCACAGAAACCTGGCTCAAACCAGAGACCAAAGACAATGAAATCCTGCCACCTGGCTATAACATATACAGGACTGACCTCCTCAAAAAAAGAGGTGGTCGTACTGCTGTGCTCTTTAAAAGCACACTCAATGTTATACCAAACCCCATTCAACCACCCCAAATGCCCAACGTAGAGTTAA
Organism: Protopterus annectens; assembly: GCF_019279795.1. Lineage (NCBI taxonomy): Eukaryota > Metazoa > Chordata > Ceratodontiformes > Protopteridae > Protopterus > Protopterus annectens. Next base: position 1,906,664,823 of record NC_056739.1, on the reverse strand, counting down.
CAGCCCTAAAACTACAACTAAACAAAGAAAAAAGTATTAACCTTATAGTGATCTATATCCCCCCCGGGAAAAACTCAGACACTCTTGAAAACACTCTAAGTTGGCTGACCAATAACTTCCCACAAGAAACCATAATCTTGGGAGATGTCAACATCAACTGGAATCTGTGTGTGTCAGAGTCTGACCCAACCAATATTAATCTCCATGGTTTTTCACAAATTATAACCACCCCCACCAGAATAGGCAGCAACAAACAAAAAGAAAGCATCCTAGACTGGATACTCACCAACCATAATCCCGAAATGTACAAATCTGGGACCATTCCAAATGAGCTCAGCGATCACCTCATCACTTATATGGTAAAATGTAAAATAGGCAGCTCCAAACTCCCAGTCCTCAGGACTGTTAGGAGCACTAAACATTTTGACCTTACTAGTTTCCGAAACGAGCTGCAGTCCTATAACTGGTCAACCCTTCAACACCTCCCACTAGAAGAGGCAGTAATAAATTTTAACTCCACATTTCTAAATATACTTGATTCACATGCCCCCAAACGCTCAATCAAAATAAAAGCTCAAATAGCACCATGGCTATCAAAAGACTCTATATCCAAAATTAAATCCAGAAATAAAGCATGGAATATATGGCGTGCTACCAAGTCACCCCTAGACCGTTACAACTTCCAACAACTAAGAAATGAAACAAAAAAACATATCTCAACTGACAAAAAGAACTACTATCTCCAACTACAACATAAAAACCAAAACAACCCCCAAAAGTTTTGGGCAGGAATAAATAAACTACTCCATCCGGGTAGGTCCTCCACACCTACACCAGCAGACCTAACTATGAAAAACCCAAAAGAAGTCGCTACATCCTTTAACACCTTTTTTACTGATGTTATCAAATCCTTAGCCAACCAACAATCTGCCCCCCACTCCCCAACCATAGGTCCCACCCTGAAGACCACGCCAATTTTCAATAAACAACCTGTCCCTACTGCATACATTCGATCCTTACTAAGTAAATTAAAGCCAACCACTCTCGCCGCAGACCTACTTACAGCTGACTTTCTACAAAAAGCTGCAGATATCATAGCCTATCCCATCTCAATCTTAATTAATCGCACCATATTTGAATCCAAAATCCCCTCCATATGGAAAATCTCCCATGTCATTCCTCTCCATAAAGGTGGCCCATCCACTGACCTTTCAAATTACAGGGCAATAGCCATTCTGTCACCACTGGCAAAAATAATGGAAAAATGTATTCACAAACAACTCATCCAGCACCTAACTCAGAACAATCTGCTAACCAACTCTCAACACGGCTTCAGGCCCAAACACAGTACTACTACTGCTCTCCTCTCATTCACAAACACTATTAATCTTAACTGGAATGACAAAAAAATATCCTCAGCTCTCTTCTTGGACCTATCAAAAGCTTTTGACATGGTCAACCACAAACTCATGCATGAAACCCTTAAAACTCTCTACCTGGATAACAAAACCCTTGACTGGTTTCATGACTATCTTTCTGATAGGCAACAAGCTGTGCTCTGGCATAATAAG